>NW_028227263.1:63397806-63557806 GCF_978045245.1 Mus caroli
AATTGTGTGTGCTTCTCTGTGTGACTCTAGGCAAATACATGAATGTGGATATACACATTTGTGTATGCACAAAGGTCAGAAGAGGATGTGAGATAATCTCAGGGCTAGTTTTAGTCTTTTGTGGGGTGGCTACTTGTTTTGTAGGTGCTGAAATCTAAACTCATCTTCATGATGCTACAACAAGCATTCTTAATCTCAGAGCTATTTCCTCAGCCAAACAAGAGGTGGTTTTGAAGAGACAAATTCATCCTGCATGGAGAATATAGCCATTGACTAAATCTGGAGATTGTTAGTCATTGACTTATTTTAGTTTAAGTGGTGTGTATTGTGTGTGTGTGCATATGTATGCTCACATGTGTGTTGGTGCCTATGGAGATGAGAGGCACCAGATCTCCTGGAGCTGGAATTTAGCTCAGGTTCTAAATAAACTCAGGCTCTCTACAACAACAATATGTACTCTTAACAGCTGAGCCATTTCTCTAGCCCCAGGCATTGACTTCTGAAAGTTCATTCCTTATCTGATTCCTCATGGAGAGAAGAGTTTTTTTTCCTTCAAACTTTCATAAAATTTGGGTCAGATAACAATGTACAAAATAGGAGGCTCTATGGATTTTTTACTGTGAGTTTGAGCCTATACATGTATTTCTGTAGAGTTTTCATACAATGGATTAGGAATATTTTAAATTACAAGGTGGTAGTTATTATTGGCAATGAAGCAAAGGAAATATATCTTTTGTTATTAATGAACACATATCTTGCTGTTAGCTAACCCACAGACATGCCAGCAGGTGTCTGGTGGCCAGCCCACCATCACCCAGAGTGGGATTACAGAGCCTCTGATGGAAAGACTAATAACGAGTAGATCTGCACACAGATTTGTCTTGGGAAAACTGTGGTAAAGCTATCATAGAATTATGATGATGTTAAGATGAATAAAGTCTCCACACTCGAGTTGTTTGGTGAACCATAACAAATATCAATATCTAACAATCCTTGCTGTTTGATTGCCTTGTATTATAGAACAGGTCAGGATGGTTTGGGGATGATGACCCTGGGATGGAAAGACTGGATGTTAGTCCAAATCTATAATAGGTCAAAGTTAATCACTTTTAACTAGTTCTTATCCTATTTACTACAGAAGAACTAATCCTCATGCCATTAGTATTTATCCACAGAGACATAAGAGATTCACTAAAGTAGTAAATCGCATGTTAAATGTTTGTGTAGCTGTATTGATGAGTTTTAGCAGTCTGTTTGACTCAAGCTACAATCACCTGGAAAGAGAGTCTCAATAAAGAATTTTCCAGATCAGTTGCCCTATTGGTATGTCTGTGTGCTACGCACACTCCAGTGAAGTCTGCTTGGCAGGCCAAGAAGCCTGGAAGCACTCACGAGGCAAAGAGTTTCAAGGAAACTCAACCTCCTGGAACCTTGGCATTCTCATAACCCGTATACTCATACCCTATCCCCATGTTAGTCTGGTGTGTGGATCCACGTGTTCTCTTTTAGTATTATTTTATTATAAGTGCCTTTAAATATTGAATTCTGACATAGCTAAGCCTTCGCCAGTGTTCCAACATCCCAGAAAATCCCTGAAGCTGACAAACTTGGAATTCAGTAGGAATTCAGTAAGAAGGTTATCTATTCAGTAACATTCAAATTTACTTCTAGTAGAGATCGGGAAACTAATTAGGCATTACAAAGAACGGAGCTCAGAATAGCTCAGGGCTGGTCTGCAGTGTTTTCTTGAGACACTCTTACCCAGACAAGGGAATTCACAATGGCCTAGCGAATAGGTGGGTTTACCATGAAAGGGTTAGGGAATCCCCCTGAGACAGGTTTCTTCACTAGGCCCAAAGAAACAGCATAAATCAGGCATTTACTAAGAACCTCTGGTGGTAGGCTTAACAATAGAGTAGCATTACACCTGGCTCCCTTCTTAGTGGCAGCAGCAGCCTGGTCTCTACCTTCTTTTGATGTATAAATTCCTTTTGTATTGTGTCACTATAACTTTGCGGATGTATCTCGCCTGGTTTCTTGTCTCTCTTCTGTATAAAAAGTATGATGCTCGACTTGAAAAATTACATTCAGATTCTACACAATCTCTCGTGTTGATTCTGTCTGTCATTCATTCGCCGACTCCTTGTCCACCTGCAACCAGAGACCCATTCTACCCAAACAGGGACCAAAAGGGTCTGCAGCATCTATGGAGAACTTTCTTGATTGCTAACTAATGTAGGAATCACCAGTCCACTGTGGGAGGAACCATTACCTAGGCAGGGTCTTCTAAACAGTATAAAAAAGAGAGTTAACTGAGAGCAGGTAGGGAAATATATATTTATTCTCTCAATGCTTTTAACTGTGATCATGATACATAAGGTTCCTGCCTTAACTTCCCCCAAATAATGGACTATCACCTGGAATTGTGAGTCAAATAAATCTTTTCTTCCCTAAGTTGCTTTTTGCCAAATTATTTGTCATAGCATCAGAAACAAAACCAAACAAAAATAAACATATAAAAATCATATGTAGTTTATAGCAATGGTTCTATCAAAGAAAATCTAAAAGTGGAAAAGCCTAAAATAGTCTCATAAGTGAATCCAAACTGGTTAAACCACTATATGTGTGCTGAATGAGTATTACCTGAGATATAGGGCAGATTTTACAGTAAAGGCAAATTCTAGAAATAGCAAGTTTAAAGGGCATACAAGGTACTAAACTTTACTAGTAATATGAACACAAAACAAAAATAAGCAAAAATAAAACTGTATGGATATAAAGTAGAGAAGAGTATAACAATTTACCAACTGGCTTCTGTAGGTTATGTGGATATAATTTTCTGCATAATTTTCTTTTTTTCTCCATTTTCCATAATGAGGTGGTATACTAGTTTATATTTTAAAGTCAGATAAAAAATTAAATTTCCGCTTAAAGGTGTTTCTGGAATGTTTGAATGTTATATCTGTTTCAAAACTTTGTTTGAACGCTTTGTTTGAAATAGTAAGAAATTAGATCTCCTCTTATGGTTTCCTTTCTCATTGTTGAAGGTTACTCTCTTTCATTTTAAAATACGTTTCTTAAATCATTTGTGAATACACAAGAGATTTTAAAAGATAAGTCGTATCTTCAGAATTGGTAGGAGCAGTTTTCATCCATCACCGGTAACTAAGGGATTTGATGACAGGACAAAAGTGTCACAGTAGTGTCAGAAGCAACTTTTGTCCCATGCCTGTCACATGCCCTTGCCCATTGCAGAGAAGGTTTACTGACAAGTCACTTGCTTTCTTCACTTACCTGTAAGTGACTGCTGCCCAACTCTTCTCTGTTAGCTGTGTATTACAGGACATGACAGAGTGGTCTGGGGCTGATAAGCCCTGTCCTGTTGTGGGAAGACCTGGATTCCAGTCCAACTCTACAACTTGCCAGTTAGATGACTTAGAACTGGTCCTTAACCTAGCATCTAGGTTAGAATAAATGTAGCAATAATAGAACTTGTTCACAAGGTCAGTGTGGGCCTTAAAGGAAGATAAAAGTAGTAGTTACTCACAAGGTCACTGCGGGCATTAAATAAAGTAATGCATCCCATAATAAATGTTCGGCCCCATTAAGCATTAATGTGTCCCATTTGTATAATTTGGCTCTATTCTTAATCATTTCTCAATTCAGTTTGTGTTTTAAAAGGCACTAGTGTGGATGGGGTATGTGACTCAGTGGTACAGTGCTTCCATAGAGTGTGAGGCCTATGATCAATCCCCAGTATAGCAAAAGCAAAAGACACCTGCATTTCCTGTGCACGTATCTTCTTTAAGACCCTAATTAGTACTTTCAACTTGTCAACTTGTGCTTGCTATTGACTCTGCTTGTTTTAGACACTCTACCAAGTTTTGAAAAAAATGGACTTATGTTGACGTCCTAAACTAATGCGTTTTGGTCCTTTCTGTCTTGATAAATTAATATTTAATCATTCTGGAAGCTATTGTTCTTTCATGGGTATATTTCTTTACTAGTATAATAAGAAGTTAATTACTATGACTGTCTTTCACAGCAGTATTTCCTACCATTTTTAATTCAGTGGAATGGAGGCTTGTCCTAAGATGCTGATTTCCTCACTAGCTACCAGATGGCGGGGTCACACTTTAAGGAAGAGGAATCTATAAGACGCATGTCATCCATTGCATGATCCTCCCCATGATATAAATGTTACATGAAGCAAGATTCTTAGCCCTTCTCAACTTCATTTAGTTCAATGGAAAGCTAAGATAATGCCCACTTTCTAAGAGCATTGGTGTTAAATGATATACTTGACATTTTGGGAAACAGTGAAAGCCATGATGGAAGTATACTGAGTAAACATTGTTCCTCTTTGGATGGAAATAAATTGTATGACTTAGCCACTGGCCTGCTGAGCCTTGTCACTATGCTTGATAGAAGAACATCAAATATCCAGGATTCATTGAAGATATGAAGGATGTAGTAGAAGGCAAAAATATAAATGCAATAGACTCCCACTTTCCCTCCATACATGCTTTCCCTTTTTACTGTTTGATTTATCTATGATCAACAAAAGATCCAAAATATTAAGTGGAAAAATTCAGAAATGATTCATAAGTTTTAAGTATATTTTATTAGAGTATGATATTATGATTACTCTACATTGTTATGTTACTGATGCTAGCCTTTTTATAGGAGATTTTAGGGCTGGGCTCCAGAGGCCCCAATAAGTTAATTCAGCCTCATCTAGTTTATTCACTAAATCAACAATTCATGGTGAAGGAGACAATGGAGATGTAGTCAGTATGCTCACATTAAGAAGAAGAACAAGCAAGAGGTCCGGTGACCCCAGGTCCTTCTTCAGAGTGCTGATATGAGTTTCCAGTTTAATGAGAGTGAGAATGAGGACCATAGGGAAGAGGTCTACAAATTAAGCAGCCTTGGTCAAGGTGCGTCAGAGGACCATGATCTCCATTCTGCCTCTCTACAGTGGAGAGGGGACAGGGGAAGGGGGAGGGGAAGGGGGAGGGAGGGGGAAAGGCAGAGAGGGAGAGGGAGAGGGAGAGGGAGAGGGAGAGGGAGAGGGAGAGGGAGAGGGAGAGGGAGAGGGAGAGGGAGAGGGAGAGGGAGAGGGAGAGGGAGAGGGAGAGGGAGAGGGAGAGGGAGAGGGAGAGGGAGAGGGAGAGGGAGAGGGAGAGGGAGAGGGAGAGGGAGAGGGAGAGGGAGAGGGAGAGGGAGAGGGAGAGGGAGAGAGAATAAGATGAATTGCTCCTGAGGAATGTCATACAAGGTTTATTGTCTGGAATAAATGCACATACAACATATGCATACACAGATTTATATTTCATGTGATAGTAGCAAGAAACAATGCAGATTATGGTAGTGGCTTAAAAAAATGGCCTTTAGGCTTGTCAGCAGTTTGCAGTTTCAAGAAAAACCATATGAATAGAACTGCATTGATATGGTAAATTTGGACTGGTGCTAATCCAGAGCCTAATTATGCTTTATCTTGGGATAGGTATTGCCCCTACATATCCATTCCTTGCTCACCTCTACCTTAGACCTAACATATTGTTATTAACAGGTAATAAGAGCCTTTTGGAACTTATTAATTTACTAGACTGCTAGATTTCACTAACTCAAAGCTAAAAATGGCATTAGATAGCATCTGAGGCCTATAGAATAACTTCCCTCACTTTGCTATAACCCGCCTTTCTGATATTTCCATCAGTATATTTTTAACATGCCTTGATTCATAACTCTCTTTGTTCTGTTACTATAATACTCCAAGAAACCGCTTCTACATTGGAACTTTACATTGGGAAAACCTATATGCACGTCCCTGGGCCACGGTCACACATAATTTTCATTCCAGAATAAACCATGTTTTTTATTCCTTTGGGGATTTCAACCACAGCTAATAGGGGGAGGAAATTCCTCTATTAAATCAAGTGGATGCAGCACAGTGAGGCTGTGGTGTCTGGGCAAGCAGAAGTGATGAATTCCCTTCTGTGGATATAAGGTTACCCATCTTACATTGCTGCTGTGACAATTAAATGAAGTAATCACAAGAGTTACCATTACTGTCAAAATACTCTTTACACACAGATTGGCCAGTGGGTCATGTTTCTCAGCTAAATTCCATCTGATGTAGTCTGGCTTTTTAAATACTATGAACAAATGGGCGTGGGATAGAATAGCGAGAGGTCTGCCTGTGGGCTTTCCCCTTTTGTTGCTTAAGGGAAAGTTGCCTTCCTTGTGTCCAGCCCTGTAGTGATGGCTTTACCATGAAGGGCTCATCAGGTATCAGCAGTATTCTCAAGGAAAATGCAAACAAAGGCTAGTTCTTTTTTAGCCATGGAAACATAATCGTTACCATGCTTGAATATGCTTTACGTTACTTAGAAGGGAGTTTATTGGCTCTGGGTCTGTTGTGTCACCGAGGAAACCATGGTGTGCTGTTAAATCACTAAGGAGAAAAACAGCTCAGGCAGCCCCAGACTGATGGGAGCCCCAGGTAATCTGGCAGAGGGAACTCCCCAGTGGGGTGCTCAGGAAGCTGAGGTGGGGCATGGCTGCCTAGCACTGCAAGATTAGAGTGAAGGCATTGTTGAGTCACTTGGGAAAGGGGTGCAAAGCCAGGAAGATGATGACATTAACAGTGAATGCATTATTTTTTCCTTGCTTGGAAACAAGTTTTTCTTTCCTATTTGAAACAGCCTAGCATCTTTGAGGTCTCATAGTTCAATGTTTCTACTCAATTCCTAAACTGTGTAGAGGAGATTGTTATAGGTCCCTACAAGAAGAAGGGAATTCAGCATTTTGTGGACAGAGTGACTGATTATGACTTATGCATGATTATTACAGGTAGAAAAAGAAAAATGTTGACTAAGGGTGGACTTTGAGACATTCACGTGGACAAGTTTACCTGGCTCTCCTGAGCACAGATCTGCTACTTTCTGATTTTTGTTTTTAAATCACATTTTTGGTGTAAGAACATTGCCAGCATTGTAATAATTAAGTTGAAGTAACGAACACTAAAGACACCCCTGAGCAGGGGGAGGCAAAGTCTTAGCATTTAAACCAGGATATCATCCTCTTCCTGGGTGAAGGGTAGGTGGCACTGAGGTCACCCAGCCAGTACAACTAAGCAATCCTTGGCACTTACTTCTGTTTTAATTCCAAAGGAAGACATTAAAACATTCTCACTTTACACTTACACTACTCAAAGCCTGAATTTATAGAACTTGATAGAATTTGAATCCATTTGTCTGCCTATCTACCGATCTACCATCTACCTATCATCTATGTACCTATCACTTACAAGATTGATTCTTTACAGAAATTTTGTACCACAGTTCTTATTTTGTGAATCATTTTTCTCACTAAACACTGCTTTGTAGTCCTTTCCTCGTTGATATGTAGAGTGTTCTGTCTATTCGTAATCACTATAGCATGCACAGCCCATGGTGTGTATATTTTGGCTTGTACTTTTTTAGCTTTTCCACTCCTGACATTACATCAGTGAACATACTAGGACTTTTCTAGTGAGCTCATAAGAGTGAGGTGGATACAGACACGTGTGATTGCTCCATCAGTTTTCATTATTACACACTCAAGGTTGCACCAGACCACAGCTGTGATTAGGACACTAATTTACTTATATTATCAGTATTAGATATGATAAACCTTTTAAAATTGATGATTGAAAAATAACATTACTTTATTATAGCTTATATCCCCTTGTTTGTGAGAATTTTGACTATCCTTTCATGTGATTATAAATCAGATGTGTGTGTGTGTGTGTGTGTGTGTGTGTGTGTTTGAGTCATAGTCAGGGTTTCTATTCCTGGATAAAACATCATGACCAAGAAGCAAGTTGGGGAGGAAAGGGTTTATTCAGCTTACAATTCCATACTGCTGTTTATCACCAAGGAAGTCAGGACTGGAACTCAAGCAGGTCAGAAAGCAGGAGCTGATGCAGAGGCCATGGAGGGATGTTCTTTACTGGCTTGCTTCCTCTGGCTTGCTCAGCCTGCTCTCTTATAGAACCCAAGACTACCAGCCCAGAGATGGTCCCACCCACAAGGGGCCTTTCCCCCTTGATCACTAATTGAGAAAATGCCTTACAGCTGGATCTCATGGAGGCATTTCCTCAACTGAAGCTCCTTTCTCTGTGATAACTCCAGCTGTGTCAAGTTGACACAAAACCAGCCAGTACAGATGGGGTCTCAGGTAGTCCAGACTGCCCTCCAACTCCCTAATAGCTAAGGATGACCTTGAACTTCTGGTCATCCTACCTCTATCTCAGATTATAGGCAGTACCACCATGCCCATCTTTGTATTGCCTTTTATAAAAAGATTACTTACTGTCAGTGAGTTTTGCCCTTACACCCATTACAATTATTTGATTCTGTATGATCTAAGTGTCTTTGTTTCTTCTGAACATTAATTCTGCTTTCCTGAAGTGTACCTTTATGCAATTCATTCAGTAATAAACATTTGCACTATTTGTTATCTGCATTGTATATGTGGGGGTATATTTTCAGCACTGACATCTTTGAGTACAAGGGCTTTCTATTCCTCCTAGGACCAAGTAGGCAGCACACATATTCCCTGGAATCAGTGGGAATTGGTTCCAGATATCCCCTGCAGATAAACAAATTTGTGCATGTCCAAATCCTTTATATAAATTGGCACAAGTATTTGCATATAACATGTCCATCATCTCTGGGTTACTTATAACAGCCAATACAATATGCATACTGCATAAGTAGATGTTACACTATATTGAATAGGGTGTAATGAGTATTTTACCCCTTCAATTAGTTGATTCTGTCAGTGTGGAACTTACATGTGCAGAGAACCAGTGATATGTGGTCTTGCTTGTCAGGTAGATGTCTGCATCCTGTTGTGTGTGGTTTGGTCTAACATGGTAAAACAGGGAGGATTCTGCCCCTCTGTGGCTTCCCCTTTGCTCTTTTATCTGCAGCCTGGATGGCAGCACTCCAGAGCTGCCCAAGTCTTTCTCCAACAATTGCCTCTCTATGTACATTTCACTCATAGTTTCCATTTTCAATTTGGTCCCTGTTCTTTCACCCAATCCATATAGACTCTTCACCAAAGAAAGCTGAATTTGTTTTCTATTGTACACAAGACTGATTTACCTGTTTGCATGCATTTTCTCCTTTATTGTCAGGCCTACTGAATGTTCAACATGTATCTATTCTGACAGCCATCTTAAATTGAAATTCCCTCATGGTTTAAAAATGCCAAGAAAAGGCCAAGCAAACACACAAATCTTTAACTTTTACATTATCCTTTGAAGTAAAGCTATTTATCTAAAATATATATTTACCCAGCCACAGCTATGATCTTGGCCCTAGGCTTTATGCTACAGCTGGAGGAGGGACTCAGCCCAGCTCTTGCTCTAGAAACGTGCGGAGCCTAAGTGAGAACGAGCGGAAACACGCATCAAGTATGCTTAAAATACATCACATCAGGACTGTTACCCCAGGAAAGGTTCTGCCAAAAACTCTTGTCTAATTAGTCATTTTAATCAGGTCTCTTCCAGGATAATAACTGGAGCTACACTTCATAATGAGCAAATTCATATTCATCATTCTATTTATGCTGCAAAACAACCTGGAGGTGAGAGCTATTTTTATCTCACTTTACATATGAGAACTATTTTCATGCTCTAAGCATAGTTTTATCTCTCCCCTAGGACAGTAAGCTACTGGCAACATGCACTAGGCTGGAGCTTTATAGTAGCCATCCTGTACGGGAGACCTGAAGGTCCCAAGTGACTCTAGGCTTGACTTTCCTCCCCAACTTCTGAGCGGTCTAGGCCCACGTTTTTCTGACTGTGTCGTTCCTATCCTGCATATTTCGTTACTGAAGGTTGTGGGTCAGGGGTCCTGTTTTGATCTCCACCTCCCATTTTCTGAAACACATAAATATTCAGATGTGAACATGCCAGGAATTCAGCTCCTTGGCTGGCTGCAGTGTCTAACTTTACAGGTTGGCAAACCATAGTTGGTTTTATACAGCCGTAAGCACGAAAAATAAGTTTGACATCTTTAAAGTGTGTTATAAACAAACATAAAACCCCAAAGGAATATAAAAGGTAGAGAAAATAACTAAGTCTCAGGACCTGAAGTGTTTACTATCTGGTTTACATAGTAAACACTCAGATCCCTGCCCTAACCACCTCTCCTGCACAGACCATTGAAGGAGGGTGCAATCCAGTGATCTGTTGAGAATGCATCCTTATGAAGATGTTTGCCTGAAATACTGGCCAGAAGTGATGAACATTTTTGTTTAAAAATCTGGGGAGGAGATGAAATTTTAGTTTATTTTTATGTGTTCCTTCATGTCCTTGTCTAGTAATCCTTATGTCTCAGGCACAAACATCTTTTTATTAGGGTTTTCTTGGAACAAAATGAAGACAGACCTGTTAGATTTCCAGATATCAGGTCCTAGAATTATCTGGAATTTTTTAAATAAATGGAGGGAAGAATGAAGGTTTACCCTTCACAAAGGTTATGACTTAGACTTTGTATCATGAGAGTAATTTTGTGACAAAAAGAGCTAGTATCTTGATGAGTTAGGCATGTTATGTGGGTATGAGACTGGCCATAACTTTCTGAATTGATCTCTTATATAGTGATTATAGTGTGGAGAGAAGAAAATTTCAAGTCATCCTATTGTAGGCCCCCTTACCCCTACTTTCCTTTTTCCTGGTGTGGGTCACATCTCCTGAGGTGCATGCATTGAGGCCTATGGAAGGGCCAGAATGCTTGAGTGTCTCCAGATATGCAAACTTTGCATATATGGGCTTATATAAGAATGGCATGATTTAAGACAGATTTTTAAATGTGTTCTTCTATCTACACAAACAGCCTCCATAGGTGACTAGGGATCAGGAGTTGAACCTTAAGTAATAAGATAGTCAAATGATTCAGTTTCCAGTAATGAGTATTTTTGTTGTTTCCCTCAGCTTGTTCTTAAAATCTGCCCCAGGTTTGGGGGGATTCAAATGCCTCTGTGCTATCACAATGCCCAAAGACACCAAACTTCTCATGAATGATCTTGGAAAGTTGCAATCCTTACCTGACATTCCCATAACAAGACAGCAACGCCCATGGGTAGGTAAGGTGACAAACCAATCTAGAGAGACTTCCAGGGAACACTGTCTGCTTCATTACCTGAGAGCAGCCACTTACATCATGGAAACCTATCGACTGTGATTGGTGAGCATGTTTGTTACCTTGAGTTGGAGAGAGAGCACTCATACCACCAATCCAGAAGAAGAAACACATTAGAGAAGACATGGAGAGGGAATGGATAAGTAGAGACTCATCTATAGGTCAGCTACCAGCTATCCATGCTACTTCAGAACTCTGTGTTCTGACTTCAGGAGCATGTTCTTATATAGGAAGCACAGTGTGCCAAGCAGGCTGGACGCTAGGCCATGCCTGCATTTTCTCCAGTAAAAAGTGAAAGCAGAAGAGGGAATATAATTCCTTTCAAGCCCTTCTGTGACCCACAGGCCGAAATCTCTGTGAGGAGAGGACCTTATGCCCACAGGACAGATAGGGAAACACAGTGACCACAAGAGTTGTTCCTCCCACTTGAACTCTAGACTTTCTGCCTCTAGATCAGTGCTTCTCAGCCCTCCTAATGCTGCAACCCTTTAATACAGCTCCTCGTGTTGTAGTAAACCCAACCAAAAGATTATTTTCCTTGCTACTTCATGACTATAATTTTGCTACTATTATGAATCATAATGTAAATATCTGTTTTACAATGATCTTAGAACCCCCTCAAAGAGGTAGCAACCCCACAGGTTGAGAACCACTGTTTTAGACTCAAATTTTTTCTTTAACTATTAAATAGTCTGATGTTATTAGATGTATTACACAGTAAACTAAAACTAAGTAAGCAGAAATCATCCTGTTATTACTGTGGCATATTTCTTTCTAGTGTACATACATATATGTATGTGCACATATAAAATATACATATCTACAATCACAATGTTGTGATTAGTCTATATATATTTTTCTTCCTTAATGTAGCATAACGATGTAACATTTCTTCTAGACACTTTTTTGTGATATTATATTCTAAAGCAAAAATCTAGCACTGTTTACTAATCTGTTTTATTTAGCTTTGCAAATCAAAGCTATTTCTAATGCATGATTACTTTTCATGAGGCTTCCCTGAAACTTTTCAATGCGAAGTCTACAGAATCATTTTCTCAGGTTGAAGTCCTAAAGACAGACATACAGTTGAAATTGTATAAAAACATCTTTTGTTTTATGTGCTTGGAGTATCTCTAGGGCAAATTGAGTTGTGTATCTTCCACTCATGAGAGCTAATCCCTACCACCCATTTCTTGCATGTTTGTCAGTTTTGTGGACTAGCAACTTTGTAAACTGTATTAATGTGATTTTTTAATAAAAGGGCAGTTTTGCTGGAGAAATTAGCACACTGGGATCTAAAGAAGGTTTGCTATGGAGCCACAACAGGGGTGTGAAGCTGTCTCTGGTGCTTAGCAGTTATGTGGTCCTTAGGAGCCAGGCAACTGTTCAAGGAACCTGTTTCTTCAACAGTGACTGAGGTGCCTGTATTACAATGTTAGCTATGAAGTCCAGAGATGCTGGGTAGAGAGGGTTGGTAAGGTCAGACATCACACTTTGGCCTCCAGATAACTCTCTCCATTTGATTGTCACCCCACCTTTAGTCCACTGGATTTGGATTTCAAATCTGTCTCCCCACCAGTCGATTCCTTAGGCTGCATTTATCAATGTCTTAGTTTAAATGTTGAAAATACTGCCTCTGTAGGGCATGTATGTTGAATGAAGGCAGGTATGTTAGAGGTAAGAACACTGAACTCCCACACAGTTTTCAGACAAGCCATTGGAGGGTAGAAAAAAGTAGTACTCCAATTCACCATTAGCCTAGCATTTAACTACAGTTTCTGGCAGCCTGAGGTTGCTTCATGACAATCCTGTATTTGAAGCATCCTGCTTCAAGAACTGATATTCGACAAGGAGCAAGCTCAGTAGGGCACTTTGCTCATTCCTTGGGTTTAGACATGTGACTTATGTTCATATTTGTTAATCATGTTACTCATAATAGGGAGTTAAGGCCTGTGCCTGTACCTATCCAGTTAATCACAGTTTTATGTTATGTACACGGTTATGCAAATGTATATGCAGATCTGACACAATATATAAAGGAATATATACGCATACATAAAGAAACTGGGATACTTATATAAAAAGCATGTTCAGGTTTTCTATTATATACTTCTGATTGTAAGATTGCATGCATAGAAGTATACTGTATGTTTTACATAGATATATATATACTTGTGTGTATGATACCTGTGTGATCACACAATATATTTGTCTATGTTAGTAGGGACAGTCACCTTATGGATGTAGCTATTTACATGTATATTGCAAGGTCTGAATCTGTATGTATACATACATATTGTACCTACAAAGTGGTTTTTTTATTAATTTATTTTTTAATTAAGTATTTTCTTCATTTACATTTCAAATGCTATCCCAAAAGTCCCCCAGACCCCCCCACTCCCCTACCCACCCACTCCTAATTCTTGGCCCTGGCATTCCCCTGTACTGGGGCATATAAAGTTTGCAAGACCAAGGGGCCTCTCTTCCCAATGATGGCAGACTAGGCCATCTTCTGATACATATGCAGCTAGAGACACCAGCTCCAGGGGTACTGGTTAGTTCATACTGTTGTTCCACCTATAGGGTTGCAGACCCCTTCAGCTCCTTGGATTCTTTCTCTAGCTCCTCCACTGGGGGCCCTGTGTTCCACTCAATAGCTGACAGTGAGCATCCACTTCTGTGTTTGCTAGGCCCTGGCATAGCCTCACAAGAGACAGCTATATCCGGGTCCTTTCAGCAAATTCTTGCTGGTGTAAGCAATGGTGTCAGCGTTTGGAGGCTGATTATGGGATGGATCCCCGGATATGGCAGTCTCTAGATGGTCCATCCTTTCGTCACAGCTCCAAACTTTGTCTCTGTGACTCCTTCCATGGGTGTTTTGTTCCCAATTCTAAGAAGGGGCAAAGTGTCCACACTTTGGTCTTTGTTCTTCTTGAATTTCATGTGTTTTGCAAATTGTATCTTGTATCTTGGGTATTCTAAGTTTCTGGGCTAATATCCACTTATCAGTGAGTACATATCATGTGAGTTCTTTTGTGATTGTGTTATATCACTCAGAATGATGCCTCCAGGTCCATTTATTTGCCTAGGAATTTCATAAATTCATTCTTTTTAATAGCTGAGTAGTACTCCATTGTGTAAATGTACCACATTTTCTGTATCCATTCTGCTGTTGAGGGACATCTGGGTTCTTTCCAGCTTCTGGCTATTATAAATAAGGCTGCTATGAACATAGTGGAGCATGTGTCCTTATTACCAGTTGGAACGTCTTCTGGATATATGCCCAAGAGAGGTATTGCTGGATCCTCCAGTAGTACTATGTCTAATTTTCTGAGAAACCACCAGACTGATTTCCAGAGTGGTTGTACAAGCTTGCAATCCCACCAACAATGGAGGAGTATTCCTCTTTCTCCACATCCTTGCCAGCATCTGCTGTCACCTGAATTTTTGATCTTAGCCATTCTGACTGGTGTGAGGTGGAATCTCAGGGTTGTTTTGAGTTGCATTTCCCTGATGATTAAGGATGCTGAACATTTTTTCAGGTGCTTCTCAGCCATTTGGTATTCCTCAGGTGAGAATTCTTTGTTTAGCTCTGAGCCCCATTTTTAATGGGGTTATTTGATTTTCTGGAGTCCACCTTCTTGAGTTCTGTATATATAGTGGATATAAGTCTCCTATCTGATTTAGGATAGGTAAAGATCCTTTCCCAATCTGTTGGTGGCCTTTTTGTCTTATTGACAGTGTCTTTTGCCTTGCAGAAGCTTTGCAATTTTATGAGGTCCCATTTGTCAATTCTCGATCTTACAGCACAAGCCATTGCTGTTCTATTCAGGAATTTTCCCCCTGTGCCCATATCTTCGAGGCTTTTCCCCACTTTCTCCTCTATAAGTTTCGCTGTCTCTAGTTTTCTGTGGAGTTCCTTAATCCACTTAGATTTAACCTTAGTACAAGGAGATAGGAATGGATCAATTTGCATTCTTCTACATGATAACCGCCAGTTGTGCCAGCACCATTTGTTGAAAATGCTGTCTTTCTTCCACTGGATGTTTTTAGCTCCCTTGTCGAAGATCAAGTGACCGTAGGTGTGTGGCTTCATTTCTGGGTCTTCAATTCTATTCCATTGGTCTACTTGTCTGTCACTGTACCAGTACCATGCAGTTTTTATCACAATTGCTCTGTAGTACAGCTTTAGATCCGGCATGGTGATTCCACCAGAGGTTCTTTTATCCTTGAGAAGAGTTTTTGCTATCCTAGGATTTTTGTTATTCCAGATGAATTTGCAGATTGCCCTTTCTAATTCATTGAAGAATTGAGTTGGAATTTTGATGGGAATTGCTTTGAATCTGTAGATTGCTTTTGGCAAGATAGCCATTTTTTACCATATTGATCCTGCCAATCCATGAGCATGGGAGATCTTTCCATCTTCTGAGATCTTCTTTAATTTCTTTCTTCAGAGACTTGAAGTTCTTATCATACAGATCTTTAACTTCCTTAGTTAGAGTCACGCCAAGGTATTTTATATTATTTGTGACTATTGTGAAGGGTGTTGTTTCCCTAATTTCTTTCTCAGCCTGTTTATCCTTTGTGTAGAGAAAGGCCATTGACTTGTTTGAGTTAATTTTATATCCAGCTACTTCACTGAAGCTGTTTATCAGGTTTAAGAGTTCTCTGGCGGAATTTTTAGGTTCACAAAGTGTTTTTGTGATTGCATTTTAGAAATATACTTACAAAATTTTCAAAATGAAAAATGCATAAACATTTTTAATTTTTAGATAGTTGAATGCTCCAAAATTGCTAACTTCTGTGACAATAAGTGATCTTTGGCACATTTTCTTGCAGGTATTATAAAACACATGTTACTTTTAGATGTTCCTTCAAAGTAAAAAGGTTTTAACAGTACATGAAAAAGGTAAATAATTCTGGGGAGAAACTTATGTAATTGAGGAAACATTCAAGATCTGATATTGGGAAGCGTTTTGTTGTTACGTGGTTTTGTTCCTAAATACGACATAATAGTGTTGTCCTTAAGAACAGATCTGCAGACTCCACACGTGTGGAAAGGCGGCTTTGTCAGTTCAATACTAAACAGCCTTAGTGAGCTCTGAACCCTTTGGACTTAGTGAAAACACAGTAGCATATGACATCCAAGAGCAGTAGAAAGAACACACTGGTCAAACGTTAGAAAACAACTTACTTCCGTGCCTAATTATATTGCAAAGAAGGAGCCTAATTCCATAAGCTGGATCAAAAATACATATCCTACTTCCTGTAAGACATGTCAGTCTCTTGGGAATTGAGAACCAACCTGAAAGTGTAAGTTTGATTCATAAGTGTGAAGAACTGTAATCAAATGCCCAAGACCCATGTTAAAAAAAAACTCCAGGTGTCACCATTCATGATATAACCCCAGCGTTTGCTCCACGAGACAGGAGGAAAGCTGGTACTTGCTTGCAACCATTCTGAAAAGAAAAAGAGAGAATTCTGTGTTCAATTAGTAACCCTTTTTCAAGGGGCTCAGGGATACAACAGACAACCTATATGCATGTACATGGAAGTGAATATCTGCATATACATCTGTATGCACACCCACATCACTCAAACACACACACACACACACACAAACACACACAGTCTATGAAGTCTTAAAAAGAATCACCATTTCCCTGATGATTAAGGATGTTGAACATTTTTTCAGGTGCTTCTCTGCCATTCGGTATTCCTCAGGTGAGAATTCTTTGTTCAGTTCTGAGCCTCATTTTTCATGGGGTTATTTGATTTTCTGGAGTCCACCTTCTTGAGTTCCTTATATATATTGGATATTAGTCCCTTATCTGATTTAGGATAGGTAAAGATCCTTTCCCAATCTGTTGGTGTTTTTTTTTTGTCTTATTGATGGTGTCTTTTGCCTTGCAGAAGCTTTGCAGTTTCATGAGGTCCCACTTGTCAATTCTCAATCTTACAGCACAAGCCATTGCTGTTCTATTCAAGAATTTTTCCCCTGTGCCAATATCTTCGAGGCTTTTCCCCACTTTCTCCTCTATAAGTTTCAGTGTCTCTGGTTTTATGTGAAGTTCCTTGATCCACTTAGACTTGACCTTAGTACAAGGAGATAGGAATGGATCGATTCGCATTCTTCTATATGTTAACAACCAGTTGTGCCAGCACCATTTGTTGAAAATGCTGTCTTTCTTCCACTGGATGGTTTTAGCTCCCTTGTCGAAGATCAAGTGACCATAGGTGTATGGGTTCATTTCTGGGTCATCAATTCTATTCCATTGGTCTACTTGTCTGTCACTATACCAGTACCACGCAGTTTTTATCACAATTGCTCTGTAGTAAGCTTTAGATCCGGCATGGTGATTCCACCAGAGGTTCTTTTATCCTTGAGAAGAGTTTTTGCTATCCTAGGTTTTTTGTTATTCCAAATGAATTTGCAGATTGCACTTTCTAATTCGTTGAAGAATTGAGTTGGAATTTTGATGGGGATTGCAACCCTGAGATTCCACCTCACACCAGTCAGAATGGCTAAGATCAAAAATTCAGGTGACAGCAGATGCTGGCGAGGATGTGGAGAAAGAGGAACACTCCTCCATTGTTGGTGGGATTGCAAGCTTGTACAACCACTCTGGAAATCAGTCTGGCAGTTCCTCAGAAAATTGGACATAGTACTACCGGAGGATCCAGCAATACCTCTCCTGGGCATATATCCTGAAGATGTCCCAACTGGTTAGAAGGACACATGCTCCACTATGTTCATAGCAGCCTTATTTATAATAGCCAGAAGCTGGAAAGAACCCAGATGCCCCTCAACAGAGGAATGGATACAGAAATTATGGTACATTTACACAATGGAGTACTACTCAGCTATTAAAAAGAATGAATTTATGAAATTACTAACCAAATGGATGGACCTGGAGGGCATCATCTTGAGTGAGGTAACACAATCACAAAAGAACTCACACAATATGTATTCACTGATAAGTGGATATTAGCCCAAAACTTAGGATACGCAAGATATAAGATACAATTTGCTAAACCTATGAAACTCAGGAAGAATGAAGACCAAAGTGTGGACACTATGCCCCTTCTTAAAATTGGGAACAAAACACCCATGGAAGGAGTCACAGAGACAAAGTTTGGAGCTGTGATGAAAGGATGGACCATCTAGAGACTGCCATATCCAGGGATCCATCCCATAATCAGCTTCCTAACGCTGACACCATTGCATACACTAGCAAGATTTTGCTGAAAGGACCCAAATATAGCTGTCTCTTGTGAGACTATGCCGGGGCCTAGCAAACACAGAAGTGGATGCTCACAGTCAGCTATTGAATGTATCACAGGGCTCCCAATGGAGAACCTAGAGAAAGTACCCAAGGAGCTAAAGGGATCTACAACCCTATAGTTGGAACAACATTATGAACTAACCAGTACCCCGGAGTTCTTGTCTCTAGCTGCATATGTATCAAAAGATGGCCTAGTCAGCCATCACTGGGAAGAGAGTCCCATTGGACTTGCAAACTTTATATGCCCCAATATAGGGGAATGCCAGGGCCAAAAGAATGGGAATGGGTGGGTAGGGAAGTGGGGGGGGGTATGGGGGACTTTTGGGATTGCATTGGAAATGTAATTGAGGAAAATATGTAATAAAAAATATTAAAAATTAATAAAAAAGAAGGTGCTTGCAGACAGAAGCCTGGTATGGATGTTCACTGCAAAGACAGATGCACACACTCAGCCAACCATTGTATTGAGCCTGGGGACCTCAATGGAAGAGCTAGTTGAAGGACTGAAGGAGCTGCATGGTATTGCCACCCCAAAGGAAGAACAATAAGAACCAACTGGACCACCCAGAGCTCCCAGGGACTAAACCACCAACAAAGAGGATGGATCCATGGCTCCAAATACATATGTATCCAAGGAGTGCCTTATCTGACATCAACGGGAGGGGAGTTCCTGGTCTTGTGAAGGCTTGATTCACACCATAAGGAGATGCTAGAGCAGTGAAGTGTGAACTTGGGGGTGGGTGGGGGAGCACCCTCATAAAGGCAAAAGGGATCCAATCCAATTGCGTGCGGGACCTGAGACTGCATTAGTTAGGGAAGCAGGAAACCAGCCTGAGTAGGACCACAGGCCTCTTCCGGGGGGTAGCTAGAGCACAGGGTCTGCTGACACCTGCCAGCTACCCACGACCCCCGCCACAGGTTTTTTAGACCGCTGGTGAGTGGAACACAGCTTCTGCTCCAGTCCAATCACGAGTGCTTTGGTCGGGGAGGCAGAAATCCGGCCTGAATAGGGCCACAAGCCTCTCCGGTCAGAAAAGCACCAGGGTAGCTAGAGCACAGGGTCGGCTGACACCCGCCAGCTACCCACGACCCCCGCCACAGGATTTTGAGACTGCTGGTGAGTGGAACACAGCTTCTGCTCCAATCTTTAAACAGTGACAAAGACAACAACTAACCCCAGAGATTACCAGATGGCGAAAGGTAAATGTAATAATCTTACTAACAGAAACCAAGACCACTCACCATCATCAGAACCCAGCACTCCCACTTCGCCCAGTCCAGGGCACCCCAACACACCGGAAAAGCTAGACACGGATCTAAAAGCATATCTCATGATGATGGTAGAGGACTTCAAGAAGGACTTTAATAACACACTTAAAGAAATACAAAGGAACACTGGTAAACAGGTAGAAGACAGTAAAGAGGAAGCACAAAAATCCCTTAAAGAATTGCAGGAGAACACTGCTAAAGAGTTACAAATCCTTAAAGAAAAACAGGATAACCTAATCAAACAGGTAGAAGTCCTTAATGAAAAACAGGAAAACACATCCAAACAGATGATGGAAATGAACAAAACCATACTAGACCTAAAAAGGGAAGTAGACACAATAAAGAAAACCCAAAATGAGGCAACACTGGAGATAGAAACCCTAGGAAAGAAATCTGGAACCATAGATACCAGCATCAGCAACAGAATACAAGAGATGGAAGAGAGAATCTCAGGTGCAGAAGATTCCATAGAGAACATCGGCACAACAATCAAGGAAAATGTAAAATGCAAAAAGATCCTAACTCAAAACATCCAAGAAATACAGGACACAATGAGAAGACCAAACCTACGGATAATAGGAGTGGATGAGAATGAAGAATTTCAACTCAAAGGACCAGCAAACATCTTCAACAAAATTATAGAAGAAAACTTCCCAAATCTAAAGAAAGAGATGCCCATGAACATACAAGAAGCCTACAGAACTCCAAATAGACTGGACCAGAAAAGAAATACCTCCCGACACATAATAATCAGAACAACAAATGCTCTAAATAAAGATAGAATACTAAAAGCAGTAAGAGAAAAAGGCCAAGTAACATATAAAGGCAAGCCTATCAGAATTACACCAGATTTCTCACCAGAGACTATGAAAGCCAGAAGATCCTGGACGGATGTTATACAGACACTAAAAGAACACAAACTCCAGCCCAGGCTATTATACCCAGCCAAACTCTCAATTAACATAGATGGAGAAACCAAAGTATTCCACGACAAAACCAAATTCACACATTATCTCTCCACGAATCCAGCCCTGCAAAGGGTAATAACAGAAAAAATCCAATACAAGGACAGGAACCACGCCCTAGAAACAACAAGAAGGTAATCCCTCAACAAACCTAAAAGAAGACAGCCACAAGAACAGAATGCCAACTTTAACAACAAAAATAACAGGAAACAACAATTACTTTTCATTAATAGCTCTTAATATCAATGGACTCAACTCCCCGATAAAAAGACATAGACTAACAAACTGGCTACACAAACAAGACCCAACATTTTGCTGCTTACAGGAAACTCATCTCAGAGAAAAAGATAGACACTACCTCAGAATGAAAGGCTGGAAAACAATTTTCCAAGCAAATGGTATGAAGAAACAAGCTGGAGTAGCCATTCTAATATCTGATAAAATTGACTTCCAACCCAAAGTCATTAAAAAAGACAGAGAGGGACACTTCATACTCATCAAAGATAAAATCTTCCAAGAGGAACTATCAATCCTGAATATTTATGCTCCAAATACAAAGGCAGCCACATTCATTAAAGAAACTTTAGTAAATCTCAAAGCACACATTGCACCTCATACAATAATAGTGGGAGACTTCAACACACCACTTTCACCAATGGACAGATCATGGAAACAGAAACTAAACAGGGACACAGTGAAACTAACAGAAATTATGAATCAAATGGATCTGGCAGATATCTACAGAACATTCTCTCCTAAAACAAAAGGATATACCTTCTTTTCAGCACCTCATGGTACCTTCTCCATAATTGACCACATAATTGGTCACAAAACAGGCCTCAACAGATACAAAAATATTGAAATTGTCCCATGCATCCTATCAGATCACCATGGACTAAGGCTGATCTTCAATAACAAAATAAATAATAGAAAGCCAACCTTCACGTGGAAACTGAACAACACTCTTCTCAATGATACCTTGGTCAAGGAAGGAATAAAGAAAGAAATTAAGGACTTTGTAGAGTTCAATGAAAATGAAGCCACAACATTCCCAAAATTATGGGACGCAATGAAAGCATTTCTAAGAGGAAAACTCATAGCTCTGAGTGCCTCCAAAAGGAAACTAGAGAGAGCACACATTAGCAGCTTGACAACATACCTAAAAGCAATAGAACAAAAGGAAGCAAATTCACCCAAGAGGAGTAGACGGCAGGAAATAATCAAACTCAGGGGTGAAATCAACCAAGTGGAAACAAGAAAAACTATTCAAAGAATCAACCAATCAAGGAGCTGGTTCTTTGAGAAAATCAACAAGATAGATAAACCCTTAGCCAGACTCACTAGAGGGCACAGGGAAAGCATCCTAATTAACAAAATCAGAAATGAAAAAGGAGACATAACAACAGATCCTGAAGACATCCAAAACACCATCAGATCCTTCTACCAAAGGCTATACTCAACAAAACTGGAGAACCTGGATGAAATGGAGAAGTTCCTAGACAGATACCAGGTACCAAAGTTGAATCAAGATCAGGTTAATGATCTAAACAGCCCTATATCCCCCAAAGAAATAGAAGCAGTCATTAATAGTCTCCCAACTAAAAAAAGCCCAGGACCAGATGGGTTTAGTGCAGAGTTCTATCAGACCTTCAAAGAAGATCTAATCCCAGTTCTTCACAAACTATTCCACAAAATAGAAACAGAAGGTACTCTACCCAACTCATTCTATGAAGCCACAATTACTCTGATACCTAAACCGCAAAAAGACCCAACAAAGATAGAAAACTTCAGACCAATATCCCTTATGAATATTGATGCAAAAATCCTCAATAAAGTACTTGCTAACGGAATCCAAGAACACATCAAAACAATCATCCACCCTGACCAAGTAGGTTTCATCCCAGGGGTGCAGGGATGGTTCAATATACAGAAATCCATCAACGTAATCCAGTATATAGACAAACTCAAAGACAAAAACCACATGGTCATCTCGTAAGATGGGGAAAAAGCATTTGACAAGATCCAACACCCATTCATGATAAAAGTCTTGGAAAGATCAGGAATTCAAGGCCCATACCTAAACATTATAAAAGCAATCTACAGCAAACCAGTATCCAACATCAAAGTAAATGGTGAGAATCTTGAAGCAATCCCTCTAAAATCAGGGACTAGACAAGGCTGTCCACTTTCTCCATACCTATTCAACATTGTACTTGAAGTCATAGCCAGAGCAATTCGACAACAAAAGGAGATCAAAGGGATACAAATTGGAAAAGGTGAAGTCAAAATATCACTTTTTGCAGATGATATGATAGTATATATAAGTGACCCTAAAAATTCCACCAGAGAACTCCTAAGCCTGATAAACAGCTTCGGTGAAGTAGCTGGATATAAAATTAACTCAAACAAATCAATGGCCTTTCTCTACACAAAGAATAAACAGGCTGAGAATGAAATTAGGGAAACAACACCCTTCTCAATAGTCACAAATAATATAAAATATCTTGGCGTGACTCTAACTAAGGAAGTGAAAGATCTGTATAATGAAAACTTCAAGTCTCTGAAGAAAGAAATTATAGAAGATCTCAGAAGATGGAAAGATCTCCCATGCTCATGGATTGGCAGGATCAACATTGTAAAAATGGCTATCTTGCCAAAAGCAATCTACAGATTCAATGCAATCCACATCAAAATTCCAAATCAATTCTTCAACGAATTAGAAAGTGCAATCTGCAAATTCATTTGGAATAACAAAAAACCTAGGATAGCAAAAACTCTTCTCAAGGATAAAAGAACCTCTGGTGGAATCACCATGCCGGACCTAAAGCTTTACTACAGAGCAATTGTGATAAAAACTGCATGGTACTGGTATAGTGACAGACAAATAGACCAATGGAATAGAATTGAAGACCCAGAAATGAACCCACACACCTACGGTCACTTGATCTTCGACAAGGGAGCTAAAACCATCCAGTGGAAGAAAGACAGCATTTTCAAAAAATGGTGCTGGCACAACTGGTTGTTAACATATAGAAGAATGCGAATCGATCCATTCCTATCTCCTTGTACTAAGGTCAAGTCTAAGTGGATCAACGAACTTCACATAAAACCAGAGACACTGAAACTTATAGAGGAGAAAGTGGGGAAAAGCCTTGAAGATATGGGCACAGGGGAAAAATTCTTAAATAGAACAGTAATGGCTTGTGCTGTAAGATCGAGAATTGACAAGTGGGACCTCATGAAACTGCAAAGCTTCTGCAAGGCTAAAGACACTATTAATAAGACAAAAAAACCACCAACAGATTGGGAAAGGATCTTCACCTATCCTAAATCAGATAAGGGACTAATATCCAATATATATAAAGAACTCAAGAAGGTGGACTCCAGAAAGTCAAATAACCCCATTAAAAAATGGGGCTCAGAACTGAACAAAGAATTCTCACCCGAGGAATAACGAATGGCAGAGAAGCACCTGAAAAAATGTTCAACATCCTTAATCATTAGGGAAATGCAAATCAAAACAACCCTGAGATTCCACCTCACACCAGTCAGAATGGCTAAGATCAAAAATTCAGATGACAGCAGATGCTGGCGAGGATGTGGAGAAAGAGGAACACTCCTCCATTGTTGGTGGGATTGAAAGCTTGTACAACCACTCTGGAAAACATTCTGGCGGTTCCTTAGAAAATTGGACATAGTATTAACGGAGGATCCAGCAATACCTCTTCTAGGCATATATCCAGAAGATGTCCCAACCGGTAAGAAGGACACATGCTCCACTATGTTCATAGCAGCCCTATTTATAATAGCCAGAAGCTGGAAAGAACCCAGATGTCCCTCAACAGAGGAATGGATACAGAAATTATGGTACATTTACACAATGGAGTACTACTCAGCTATTAAAAAGAATGAATTTATGAAATTCCTAGCCAAATGGATGGACCTCGAGGGCATCATCTTGAGTGAAGTAACACAATCACAAAAGAACTCACACAATATGTATTCACTGATAAGTGGATATTAGCCCAAAACTTAGGATACCCAAGATATAAGATACAATTTGCTAAACGCATGAAACTCAAGAAAAATGAAGACCGAAGTGTGGACACTGTGCCCCTTCTTAGAATTGGGAACAAAACACCCAGGGAAGGAGTTACAGAAACAAAGTTCGTAGCTGTGATGAAAGGATGGACCATTTAGAGACTGCCGTATCCAGGGATCCATCCCATAAACAGTTTCTAAACACTGACACCATTGCATACACTAGCAAGATTTTGCTGAAAGGACCCAAATATAGCTGTCTCTTGTGAGACTATGCCGGGGCCTAGCAAACACAGAAATGGATGCTCACAGTCAGCTATCGAATGTATCACAGGGCTCCCAATGGAGAAGCTAGAGAAAGTACCCAAGGAGCTAAAGGGATCTACAACTCTATAGTTGGAACAACATTATGAACTAACCAGTACCCTGGAGCTCTTGTCTCTAGCTGCATATGTATCGAAAGATGGCCTAGTCAGCCATCACTGGAAAGAGAGTCCCATTGGACTTGCAAACTTTATATGCCCCAATATAGGGGAATGCCAGGGCCAAAAGAATGGGAATGGGTGGGTAGGGAAGTGGGGGGCGCTATGGGGGACTTTTGGGATAGCATTGGAAATGTAACTGAAGAAAATATGTAATAAAAATTAAAAAAATTAAAAAAAAAAGAAAATGTAACATATTTATAATTTAACACCTCAAAAAAAAAAAAAAAGGCAAAAGGGAGGAGAGAGAGAGTGGGGATGGGATAAGGGGGGTTGTGGAAGGATAACCGGGAAGAGGGATATCATTTGAAATGTGAACAAATAAAATGATTAATAAATTTAAAAAGAGAAAACAGATTTGGCCGCTGATATAGTTGAGCCTGAGGGGGAGCATTTTCTATAATCGCTCCTGATGTGGCTCTTTTCAGTATTTGTATCTGTCATTCTCTTCTCCTTCTCTCCCTTTAATAAAATTTTCACTTTAAAAAAAAAAAAAAGAATCACCAGTTTTGACCAGAATCATAGCAAAGTATCACAGTAAACTGAAACCATTGTCCTTAGTACTGTACGAAAAAGATGAACCAATTCTTTCAAAACTAATACATGTTTCCAAAGACATTATTAATTTTAGTGATTGATAATATTTAGTGAAGGTCAAAAGCACACAATTTAAAATAATTTTAATTATCTGTTTAATTTATCTTTTTCACCCTCTAAAAGCTCTCAGTGTAGTTAATTTGCAGAGCTACACTTAGATTTAAAATGCTAGTAAGGAAAAAAATTCCATAGCCAACAAGGAAACCATTATGATAGCTACTCAAAAGTTTACATAAAGAATTACATGATGCTGCATGCATACAGGAAATACTTGAAAGTGGTAACTTGGATACATAGTTTCCATCAGTGTTCATAGTGACATCACTTACAACAGTCAGAAAATAGAAACAAAATGTCCATTAGCAAATGAGTGGATGAACTCATGCTCATTTATTCTTTTTTTTTTATGTATTTTTATTACATATTTTCCTCAATTACATTTCCAATACTATCCCAAAAGTCCCCCATAGCGCCCCCCACTTCCCTACCCACCCATTCCCATTCTTTTGGCCCTGGCATTCCCCTATATTGGGGCATATAAAGTTTGCAAGTCCAATGGGCCTCTCTTTCCATTGATGGCCGACTAGGCCATCTTTCGATACATATGCAGCTAGAGACAAGAGCTCCAGGGTTCTGGTTAGTACGTCATGTTGTTCCAACAATAGGGTTGCAGATCCCTTTAGCTCCTTGGGTACTTTCTCTAGCTTCTCCATTGGGAGCCCTGTGATACATCCAATAGCTGACTGTGAACATCCACTCCTGTGTTTGCTAGGCCCCGGCATCGTCTCACAAGAGACAGCTATATTTGGGTCCTTTCAGCAAAATCTTGCTAGTGTATGCAATGGTGTCATTTATTCTTATTATATATTTATATAAACATACATATATACAAATTTATATATTTTGTATAATTTGTATATTATCTATGAAATAATATTTTTCAGGCTTTAAAAGTGAAATTCTTCATGACACACACCTTTAATCCCCACACTCAGGATGCACTTACAGGAAGACCTTTGTGAGTTACAGGCCAGCTTGAGTAATACAGTGAGACCTGTGTTTTTGAATATGACTGAATACTGACTCCTAAAGTTTACATCTGCCTTTCACAGGCACACACAAATACACACATGTGTACCTACATTAAAAGCAGCCACATGACCCAGCTATATCACTCTCATAAATATTCCAAAAGGAATCTGGGAGAGAATACCACAGAGATACTTGTTCATATATATATTAATATCAGGGCCCAGAGAGCTTCTCCAGAGGGACTCTGCATTTCTGTCCTCATACAAGAAATTGAAGAAAGCACACCATTGCAGCAGAAGCAGTTATGGTTCTTTAAGAGATAGTAAACTTTCAAGTAAAAGGAGGTGGTACAATGGGTAAAGAACTTCTCATGCAACAGTAAGGACCTAGAGGAATTCCCAGAATCCACATAAAGCAAGACATGGTAACACACATTTGCAATTCCACTGCTTATACAGAAAGATGGGAGGCAGAGACAGAGGAATCCTTGGAAGCTCACAGGCCAACCATCCTGGGAAAAAAGAGATAACTACAAAGACTCTTCCTCAAGCAAGAAAGGTGTCAAGGACCAACACCCCAAGGTCTTCTCTTATCTCAGTCCACAGCCTATGGTATGCATCATTCCCAATCGAACACATGAACATGTTCACATGCATAATACACACACACATATCACACACACACAGTGCATACACACACATGTCACACATACATACACAGAGCTACTTTTATTTTTATAAAGAGAGTGAAGTGACAAAATCTCAAGAGTGAGGAAGAAGGGGCACAGAAGTAAGCTTAGCAGCTCTAGAGATTCCTGTACAAAGAACTAGAGTTCTTAAACCATTTCACTGTGTACTTGTGGCTGCATAACATGAACTTTTAGCTGACTTGCTTGGCCTGTTTTTTTTTTTTCCTACAGATGCTGTATCTACTATAGGAAGTTCTACACACAACTTCCTATATCACATTGCTCATTAGTGTCTTAAGACTCCAGGTAGGAGTCTTCTGGTATGGTAATGAGCCATAGGTCACTTTTCCATATTGTCCAATACCACCGTTCCTATGCAAGTGACTGATTTTAGATGACCTTAAGGAGTGGGGTGGTGGAAGTTCTCTTTGCCTACTGACTTTTTTAAATATACGAATTTAGTAAGAATTTGGGAAAGGCTAGACCTCTCCCCTATTCTTTTGCCTTGTACCCATGCTTATTCAGTACAAGGTTTACAATAAACAAGATGTATAATTAGTCTAGCTATGATAAACAGATGAATAGATAAAGATAATCAGTGGATATACATGATGGAACATTTTTCAAGTGTTAAAAAAAGAATGAAACTATGTCATTTGCAGGAAAATGGATGTAACCGAAGATTACTCTGTTAAGTGAAATAAATTATACTTAGAAAGGCAAAGAAAACACCACCAACAACAATGTGATATGTGGGTGAATCATGAAGACATTATGTTAAGAGAAATACCTAAGACACAAAATGAATTAAATTTTATACTCCCATTCACATTTATTTCCTACGGTAGTCAAGCTCATAGAGAAGAGGCTAGAGCAGGCTAGAGAATGGAGGTTTCTAGCATGGGGTGTTATTGTTTAAAAGGTACAAGGTCTCAGTATGAGATAAAGAAATGTTATGGAGAGGCATAATAATGGTGGTTGTACTACATAAATATATGTAATGATATGAATCTCTGTACAAACACTGGTCAAATATCAAACTTTAACTTCTGCATAATTTATTATAAGAAAAAATGTTTTGGGGAGGGCTGTGAAAAAATAAATTATATGAGCATGCAATCCCCACATGCACATGTGTAATAATAATACATGTGTACACACACACACACACACACACACACACACACATGTATTATATTGTTGGTGTTCTGTATTTTCAGGTTCCATCTCCACAGGAGTCACCCAACCACTGTAAAAACTATTTGATAAAAATAATTACAACTGTACTAAAAATATTCAGACTTTATTTCTCGTCATTACTCCATAAGCAAGGCACTGTAACAACTATTTACATAGCATTATAAAGTGCTTAGCATTGTAAGTGATCTCAAGATGCTTTCAAGAACACAGAGGACATGTCATAGGAAAAGAATTTTGCAAATACAAAGAAGTATGCACAAATATGCCATCCGAGCCGAGGGAATGGAATAAGGGAACATCTTGCTCCTGTTCTCCAGACCACAGCCCTGACTTGGAGCATTTGACAGTTGTAACCGTGGAAGTACCTTCACCATGGTCAGATTCAGGCTCACAGCAAGAAATTGCTGCATAATCGCCCTATAGCATGAAGTGGCTTTGGCCTTATCACCAGGGAAAGTGGGAACAAATAAAATAAGTGAAAATTTAAAATAAAAGACAACAGTTGACAACAAAATACTATCATATGCCCTAACCACTTAATCTGGCTTCTTTATCAATGAATGGGGAAAATGTAGCTTTGGATCAAAAGCGGGCAGAGTAGCCTCCAAGTCGGTCCTTATGAATTTGAAGACCCTAAGTCAACCATTATACATGTTTGGTCTCAGTCTTCTCTGATAAATGAACATTCACTAACCATCCATTTTAGTTAGGGTTTCTATTGCTGAGATAAACATGATGATCAAAAGCAACTTGAGTTTATTTCATCCTACAGCCTATAGTCAGTCTACCATCCAAGGAAGTCAAGAGAGGACCTGGAGGCAGGAGCTGATTCAGAGACCATGGGAGAGTGTTGCTTAGTGATTTACTATGCTTGCCTTCTTATAATACCCAGGAACACGAGCCTAGGCATGGCATCACCCACAGTGTGCTGGGTCCTCCACATCGAGGTCATCAGTCAAGAAAATGCACCACAGTCTTGTCCACAGGACAACTTAGTGAGGTCAGTTTCTCAGTTGAGGATCCCTTTGCTAAGACTACTTCAGCTTGTGTCGGTTGCATTGTTTGGGGATGTTTAGGTGGTGCAGGCTTGTTGAAGGAAGCATGTCACTGGAAGCAAGCTTTAAGATTAAATAGCTCTGCCTTCTTGAAGTTTGCTCTCTGTGTTTCATACCTGTGGGTAAAGATGTGAGCACTCAGCTTCCCAATTCTGCATCCATGCTCTTTCCATCATTATGGACTCTAACCCTTTGGAAACATAAGCCAAAATGAATCCCTTCTTCTATAAGTTGTCTTGGTTGTGATATTTTATCACAATTATAGAAAAGTGTTAAGCACAAGAGGAGACTTCTCATATCAGCTCTGTTCATCAGGAAAATGCTTCTCAAAGTTTGACTTGATGGCACTGTTAGAAAAGAAAATACTCAAGAGCATGAACTCTAAACAAATGCAACAGCGAATCATGTAGCACAGAATGCCATTCCCACTACCTCCCCGCAAGTGGGGAATCCATCCCATTTGCTCTTCCTGATTTCTCTAATCATGTGTTGCTCTATAATTAACTGCCTATTGCTTTTGAATAGAAAAAAACCTATTTGCTAAAAGCAAAGACTTAATAATATTCACACAAATATGTATGCTTCTCTGATACATGCTATTCTTAAAACCAACTGCTATTTTTGTATCCATCCTGTATACCAAAACCACTGCAGGAATATTCTAGAGTCACTCACTCAGTGTCTGCTGATTACCTTGTAGGATGTATATTATTAATGACAGTGATTGCTTTCTGACCTCCTTGCCATGATCCATTTCCATCCATTAAGGAACTACATTATTTGCTTTAGCAAAACATGAATCATAAATGAAATATTGATTTAAAAAAATCCAAACTGCTTTACATTAAAAAAAATCCTGCAAAGAGAAATTTCTAAACTCCAAGAAAAATGCGTGTAATATCAGAAATTCCAGGTGTTGAATGGACCAAGATTGTATGCTAAGTGAGTGAATAGGTCCCTGCTTAGTCTCCTTTACAACAAACTTATTTTCAAGATCTTAACATGACATATTGTCTAAATCTATGAATACTTTATTGAATGTGTTTGACTGAGTGAATTTATGTCTTCTTAAAAATAAACACATTTCCAAAACCACAAGTCTCCTTTCTCAGTGCTTAGCAGGAAATTTAGACTTCAGTTTGGCAAGGAAACTGAAGATCGTCTACTAAGGGGATGGGTTAGTCTTTCTAAATATGCTAGAGCATCTTTCAATATTGTTAGGTGTTTTTACAGTGTGAGAAGGCATTGCTCTTCAGTGGTAAGTGAGGTATTTGGTAATGAGATAGGCATAAATGTATCTCTTTTCACAGTATTACTTGAGGCAAGTGGTTCAGTTCATCACAATAGGTGGTTATTGCTTTCAGATAAGAGTTCACCCTGTGGTCTGGCAAGGAAAAAGGTTGCTCCGTCTTTATAAAAATAGTGTCCAGTGCTGAGAAGATGAATCACTGAAACAGCATTGGAGTGAAATGACACTGGTTAAAAGGATGGAGTGCTTAGCTCTGCCCATCTTCTGACCTCACCTTCCAAGCAGGGAGGGGTCAATTGTCATAGATGTGAGATGAGATGTTCCCTCAAGGTGAGATGTCACACACACAAGCAGATTTATGCCTATGTGAGGATTTGAAACCTAACACATGCAGAGGAAATTCTTTTCACACCCCATGAGCTCATTTACATGATGGGATGGCTAAGTAAGTGAATGAATGATGTAAATGGAAGATTCAGCAATGTGAAGTAAATAAATGTGCCTGCCCCTGGAGCCACAGCCTAAGAAGAAACCCCAGGCTTTGTTCAATCATTAATATTTTTAAAGCATATTACTTTCTACTTAAAATGTAAATTTGATATGTGACTATTGACCAACCACAGGCAATGCACTGGGTGCCCTACACAAGGTACAGCATAGGGGAATTGGAGATATGTCTGCCACTTTTAGGGTATTCTCTAGCTTAAAAATTCTGTTTGTTCTTATTGCTTGCTAGTCAGCTATATCTCACTTAGAAATAACCTCTGAGGCTAAATGCCAAAGAGAATGGCATTAAGGTAGGCACAAAAGACAGATTTCCAAAAGAGAAGGAGAAAGGGAAGTAACAAGCAGGGAAATAAAGTAAGGGAAAGAAAATATAGAAAATGGAGAAGAAGGTGGGGAGACAGCTCAGCCTGGAAAGTACTTGTAAACTCAAGGATCTCAGTTCAATATCCAAAAATGCAGGTGAAAAATCCAAATGCAGCGGCACATACCTACAGTCCCAGGGCTGTGGAGTAAAAACAGAAGGGTTCCCGGAGCTTCTCAGCCAGCCAATCTAGCTGAATAGGCAAGCTGCAGGCTGAGTGAGAGACCCTGCCAAAAAAAAAAACAGTGGAGAGTGGTACAAATGCATGTGTACACACACACACACACACACACACACACACAGAGAGAGAGAGAGAGAGAGAGAGAGAGAGAGAGAGAGAGAGAGAGAGAGAGAGAGAGGAAATGAATAGGAATACAACAAAACTACGTGTCTATCAGAATGGCCAAGATCCATAAAGCAGAAAACACCACATGTTGGCCAAGGTGTGGAGAAATAAAAACCATCACTCATTACCAGTACAAATGCAACTGGCAGAGAGCTGCTATGCAAGATAGTTTAGCAGCTTAGAAAACTATGTACACTCTTAGCACAGACTGTGAAACTCACAGGAGTTAAAACTACTTACTGCTCAAACCTCCACATCCATGCTTATTCAAAGAGCAGCAAAATTTAGAGGAGGGGCTCCCCCAAGGGACTCTTGGCAGCTAACAGTTGTTGGCAGATGAGGTGTCATTTACTTCAGTGCTGTACCCATTGGTTAGTTGTTGATGCTACAGCAAATAACCTTCCACAAAAAATAAAGTAACCACAAAAACTTAGAACCAAATAAGATGCCATCCAGTAGGCTTTATGTCAATTGTGGAACATGCAGATAGTCCAATATTGTTGAACACTAAATAGGAATGAGCCAGCAAGTATTTTATGAAAAGGCATGAAATAAATTCAAATGAGTATTACTCAGCAAAAGAAGTTGTTAGAAAGAGCTATGTACTGTGTGGTTTCAATTACATAAGTCTCTAGAAAAAAATTATTGAGACAGTTAAAATATCAACAGTCAACCAGAAATATGTGGGGCTAGTGGGTGACTAGGGAGAGCACAGAGGATTCTCTAGGGTAGGTAACATTTACATCAATGGTAAATGTGTGTTACTTTATACTTATATAAGTCCTCAGGACATATATGCCAAGAGTCAATACTAATATGAGTTCTGGATTTTACATGAAACTAATGTTGATGTACTTTCATTATTGTAGCACCATTACAAGAGAATATAAAACAGTAGGTTGAGAGCTGGTAATATATGGGAAGCCTCTATACCTGATCCTTAATTTTATTAAGAACCTCAAACTCCTGTAAGCATACAACACTCCTAAAAATAATGATGGAGACTTACAAACTTTGTACATGGATTTGTCATTCAGCAGGCAGTCAAGAGAAGGACTCTGGGGGTGAGAGTGGGGTTATAGTCATGCAATGTTCCAAATGCAAACCTGGTATGTGTCTGTCTAGCACACATTCCCCACTATGTCCACCTTACCCTGGCATGTAAGCTGTTCCCTAAAGACCATATCAACAAGTTCCCTGACTTGTGACATCTAGCAGAATGCAAATGCTACAAAATGCCAGAAGACCAGAGAAAAGGGAAGTGTATAATCTAGCTGTTTGTTTCCTGGGCTCTTATTTCAAATATAAACAAAGCCAAAGACAACTACAAGTAACAGGCAATAATTTATTCAGTAATTATTGTATCAGAGAGCAGAGTGCAATAGATACTGAGTCGTGTCTAAAAAAACAAAAAAATTCTAGAATCCTTTGAAAGGTTAAGATGTTTACCCTTTGGTTGTGGGGAAATGAGGTGAGATGAGCGAGAACAGCACCAAAGGACCAAATGAGGATAGGCCCATGGGACTATCCTCCTTGCTTTGCTAACTGGTATACATGTCAAGGTTAGGCTTCTTTCTTCCAAAGACTGGGAGATAAGGACCAATCTTCAGATAATTGAATTTTGGCTGCTCTAAGCATCTCTTGAAGTACCTAATCTTCATCTGAGAGGCATTGGATTGACCTGATGAAGCATACTATAAAAAGATTATCTGTCTAGTTTCAGCACAGAATTCAGCCAGACATGCAAAGAAGAGCTAATACCAATACTCTTCAAACTATTCCACAAAATAGAAACAGAAGGAGCACTGTCAAACTTATTCTATGTAGCCACAGTTACCCTGACACCTAAACCACACAAAGACTCAATGAAGAAAAATAGTTTTGAATCAATTTCTCTTATTAATAGTAATGAAAAATACTCAATAAGATGCTCACTTATAAAACAAATCCAAGAATACATCAAAAGTAACATCCACCATGATCTAGTTGGCTTCATCCTAGGAATGTAGAGATGGCTCAATATATGAAAATCTATCCATGTAAACCATAATATAAATAAACTGAGAGGAAAAAATTCACATGATAATCTCATTAGATGCTTAAATGACCTTTGAAAATTCCAATAACTTTCATGTTAAAAGCCTGGGACAGGCCAGGGATACAAGGTGCATAGATAAACATAATAAAGCAAACATAATATACAGCAAACCAATAACCAACATCAGATTAAATACAGAGAAATGCAAAACAGTTCCACTAAAATCAGGGACAAGACTGGCCCTTCTTTCCCTATAGAGTTAACATAGTACTTGAAGTTTTCACTATAGCCATCAAACAACTAAAAGAGATCAAGAGGATACAAATTGGGAAAGAAGAAGTCAAATTATAACTATTTGCAGATGATCTGATACTATTCATAAATGACTCCAAAAATTCTACCAGAGATCTCCTACAAATAATAAACACCTTCAGCAAAGTGTCTGGATATAAAATTAACTAAGAAAAAAATTCAGTAGCTCTTTATGCAAGTGATAATTGGGCTGAGAAAGAAATTAGGAAGCAACACCATTTACAATAGCCACAAATAATGTAATATATCTTTCTGCAATTCTAATTAAGCACGTCAAAGACCTGTAGGACAAGAACTTCAAGTCTATGAAGAAAGAAATTGAGGAAGATGTTAGAAATGGAAAGATCTCATATCCTCATGGATTGCTAGAAATAACATAGTAAAAATGTCCATCTTACCAAAAACAATCAATCTACAGATTCAATGTAATTCCCATCAAAATTCCAATACAATTCCCAACTTCATATAGAAAAACAAACAAACAAACAAAAAAACCAGGATTGCTAAAACAATCCTGTACAACAAAAACCTTCTGGAGGTACCATCATACCTGTATCAAACTATACTACAGAGCAATAAAAACTATAGTGTAATAAAAACTGCATGGCATTGGCATAAAAACAGACAGGTTGGTCAATGGAATAGAATCAAAGACCCAGAAATAAACCCACATACCTATGGACACTTGTTATTTGACAAAGAAGCTAAAACCTTACAATGGAAAATTGAAAGCATCTTCAATAAATGTTGCAGGTTTAATTGGATGTCTCCATGTATAAGAATGCAAATATACCCATATCTATTGCCTTGACCAAAGCTCAAGTCCAACTGGATTGAAGACCTCAACATAAAACCGAACAACCTAAATCTAATAGAAGAGAAGGTGGGAAACTGCCTTGAACACATTGTCACAGGAGACAAATTCCTGAACAGAAAACCAATAGCTCAGGCACTAAAATCAACAATTAATAAATGGAACCTCATGAAACAGAAAGAAAGGCCCAAAAGAAAGGTTAATCGGAAATATGAGTTGTGGACCTGTTTAGAAGTAGTTCCTTGGGGCAACTCCAATCTTCACTGTCAGGATATCAGCAGTCCAGGCCAAAACATCAAACAGGAATCAGTAACAGGACTTCAGTCCAATTGGCAAACAGCAAACATGAATCAGTAACAGTGGCCCAGTCCAGAAGAAACTGAGATGTTCTGCTGAATCAGCATGAGTCTGTGGAGGCAGCAAGAAACGGCCACAAGGCACATTTCTCCCTATGAAATCACAAGCCAAAGATCCAGGAAGTACAGCAAAGCATTACAAGGTGAATCAACGCAAAAGGATCATGAACAAAGACCAGTGAAAAATTGCAAGTGTGTCACTCACTGTCTATTGGGTTATACTTATACTCTTTTCAAATTTCACATGTCCTCTCAAGTTTCTTCCTCAGCAAAACATCTTCTCACATGTCTGCTTCAGCTAAACATCCTTTCATGAGACAGCTTCTAGAAAAACATCACATAATACAACTGAATCTCCAAAGAAACCAGAAATTTCCTTTTCACCCTACAGAATGGGAATATATTTCACCGGGCCTACACCTGTCAGAGGACTAATGTCCAAAATATATAAAGAACTCAAGAAATTAAACACACACCAATCAAATAACATAATTAAAAAATGAGGTAAGAGCTAAACAGAAAATTCCCAACAGAGGAATCTCTAATGGCCAAGAAACACTTAAATGGTCAGTGTCCTTAGTTGTCAGGGAAATGCAAATAAAAATGACTCTGAAATTTCACCTTACACCCAACAAAATGACTAAGTTGAACTCAAGTGACAGCACACACTGGTGAGGATGTGGAGCAAGAAGAACATTTCTCCCATTGTGGGTGGGAGCACAAATTTGTACAACCACTCTGGAAATCAATTTGGTGGTTTCTCACAAAACTGGGAATATTTCTACCACTATACCACTCCTGGACATATACTCAAAAGATAACCTCCCTATAACACAGGGACAGGCTCAACTATATAGCAGCTTTATTTGTAATAGTCAGAAACTAGAAACTGTGTACCTGTCCCTCAACTAAAGAATGCATTAAAAAAAAGTGTTACATCTACACAACGGAATACTATTCATCTATTAAAACCAAAGGCATAATGAAATCTGCAGACAAATGGATGGAACTTGAGAATATCATCCTGAGTGAGATAGCACAGACACAGAAAGACATGTATGGTTTGTACTCACTTATGGACATTAGCTATAAAGTGTAGTATAACCACAAGACAGCCTACAGACCCTAAGAAACTGGGTAATAAGGAGGGTGTGTATCTCACCCATAAGGGGAAACAAAATAGTTATCAGAGGTGAATGGAGAGAGAGGAAACTGGGTGGCAAAGGGGGTTAGGAGGGGATTAAGGTGGGAATAAGTTGTGTGGAGAGGAAGGCAGGAAGAGGGCTGAGAGGACAATAGGAAATCTATAGGGAAGGCATCTCTGGGACTAACTGGAGACCTGGGATAGGGGAGGCTCCCAGGAATCTATGGGAAGGTGACCCTAGATGAGATTTTTAACCAGCAGTGGATATGGAGACTGAGGTGGCCACCTCTTCTAGACTTTCAGTGGACAAGGGGAACATCAACCTACCCACACAACCTTCAACCTAAAAAGCACAGGGATAAAGATGGAGCAGAGATTGAGGGAATAGCCAACCAATGACTACTCCAACTTGAGACTCATTCCATGGGAAAGAACCAGTTCCTAACACTACTCATGATACTCTGCTATGATTCCAGACAGGAACCTAGCATAACTGTCTCATGAGAGGCTTCATCCAGCAGTAGATGGAAATGGATGCAGAGATAGCCAAATATCAGGGGGAGCTTGAGAGTCCTGTGAAAGACTGGGGGAAAGGATTGAGTGAGCCAGAGGGACCCAGGACACCAGAAGATAATCTATAGAGTCAATTAACTTGGGCCTATGGGGGATCACAGAAACTGAACAACTAATCAAAGAACATTCAGCGGCTAGACCTAGGTCCTCTACATATTTGTAGCAGATGTGAAGCTTGGTTTTTATGCAAGTCACCTAACAACTGGAGTGGGAGCTATCTCTGTTGCCTGCCATTGGATCCCCTTTCCCTACCTGGAAGGCCTGGTTGGGCCTCAGTGGGAGAGGATGTGCTTAGTCCTGATGGGACTAGATGTTCCAGGGTGGTGTAGTATCCAAGAGGAGCTCCTATTCTCTGAGAAGAAAGGGGGAGGGTAATTTGTAAGGGTAGTACTGGGATGAGAGGAGGGTGGCTGCAATTGGGATGTAAAGTGATAAATAACTGACAAAAGAGATTATCAATTCATTTGGCTTCCCCATACTACAGCCTCACTTTTGTAATAGCTATTCAGTGAAGAGCTAGTAACTTACTCTTGTCCTTTAAACCTTTCAGTATATTCTGGTTGGCTGTCACCTTACTGAATATTTTGGTTGTCAATGTCTTTCTAGGACATTGAGAGGATGGTTAGCTTGTAATGCAGCAGTCTGGTATAGCTGGAGAATTCACAACAGAGACAGCGCTCCTCAGGAGCTGGTGAGCCATCACTCAACTTCCTTCATCCTTTGGTGAGATTAATCTAAGACACATGCTTTCTACTATTTTACAGTTTTCCTGAGTAGGAAACTCATGTCATCTGCTGTCAGCATTGAGGGCATGATTACTTTATTTGCCTGTGTTCTGTGGGCTAGCAATTTTGGCTTAGCTTAGCAGGGCATTTCTTCTGGTTCCATCTGGGGTTAGTCAGTTGGAGGATCATGTGACAGCAAGTTTCCATGGGTACCTCCAGCTAGAATGACTCATTTATGTTCTGTATGCCCTCCCCCTAGAAGAGACTTCTTTCCCAAATGCTCTGCAAACACTTTCAGGAGGACAAGGGGTTAAATCACAAGATCTCTAGCAAGCCAGTCTCAGAACCTCTGCTGCCTTAGTTCTATTGATACCAAGATATACCATGATAAAGGCAACTTGTTAAAGTATTTAGTTGAGGTCTTGCTAATAGTTTCAAAGTGTTAATCCCTTTCCATCACGGTGGGAGCATTGTAGGAGGAAGGCAGGGATGGCCTGGAGGTGTAGTGAGGACTTATATCTTGCTTATTTACATTTTGGTTGAGAACAACCAAAGTTCACTCCCAGTGATACACCTCTTCCAAGGCAACACCTCTTAACCCTTCCTAAACCATCCATCAAATGGTACCCAAATATCTGAATGTAGAAGCCTATGGAGCCATTCATATTCAAACCACCACAATTGCCTTAGTACTTTGAAGCTGAAATACCCATTATAGCCGCCTGTGTTTGAACTCTAGCTTGTCATACTACTTGGGAAGGATGTAGACTCTTTAGAAGATGGAGACTTGTTGGAGAAGATGGGTCAGAAGGTTAGGTGTTGAGGCAGTATAGCCAAGTTCCACTTCCTGTTAACTATAGTACATGAGTGTTGATGCAATGTGACCAATCAATCTTTTGCTCCTGCCGTCATGCCTTCCCTGCCTGCCAGCATCTCTCTCCCATCATAACAGACTGTATTTCCATGGGGCTATAAGCCAAAATAAGCCTTTCCTCCCCTAAGCTGGTTTTACCAAAAGTATAAACTAAGATATTACTGCAGTTCATTGACTTAAAACAAGCTACAATTGCCAGGATTCAAGGGGTAGGGAAATGGGTTTATTTTCAATAATTTGTGCTTATTTTCACTCTACTACAATCTTTAGAGTCATCTTCCTTTCTGACACCTTCATACCCATATTGGTGTTCTTAAATCCCAGATAAATACGTGGACTAAAATCCCTGTCTTAGCATCTGATTGAACACAAATAAACACAAAATGTCCTAAAACTGTGTTTACATTTGTTACATTTGTTTATTGCCAGTTCAGAATGGCATCACAGACAGTTATGTAACTTAGCCCAAGGCATGAAAAAGATTTTTTTTTTCAAAATCTACGTATGTCATTTCTCCAATTGGTGAAAGTATCTCACTGTAATAAACACGACCACTCTACAATGTGTTTCCAATCATCCTTTGATTTTAATCGGGAACCACAGGCTCATGCATCCCACACATGGCCAGGTGACTTCCTTTGACTTTTAGAAGTAGGGAAGAGGATGTGTGCTCGCTTGGTAAAAGATGGCACAAAACGTGTAAAACCGAGCACTTCAGCCTTCTCAGACAACTGAGCAGTTGAGCAAAAAGTTCTGAGACAGCACAATTCTTGCCAAGGCTGATTGAGGCAGGTGTGGCAGACACTGTGTTCTCATGGATGCTCTGGGCAACTTGGTGCCATGGTAGTATATTTGAAAGTGAAGCAAGTCAATAAGCAGATCTAGATGCTTCTGGGAGCTTGTGCAGACACCAATCATCAACTGTACAAATATACACTTCAACATGCATGCCTTAAAAAGGCATGTTCTAGGGACAGTCACTTCATATAAGAAATCAGGGCTGTCTAAAGACACTTCTATATGAAAACACATCTAGATTAAATATCTTTTCACTTTATAATGCCACAAACCCAGTAGTCTGAAATTAATTATATCTCACAGTATCCCGTTTCATCTGCAGCAATCATTGGAAGAAGAACTGATGTTTATTTTCTACACAGTGGATGGCAGTGATCACAATTACTCTGCTCCCTCCACATTCTCTGTCACCTTAAACTTCTTCACCTTCAAACAAGTAATTATGGACTTCTCTGACACATCGTGTAACTTTTTCTGTGTGTTAATCTAATCAATAAAACAAAGTATGGGTCACCAAATGTTGAAACAAGAGTCACATCTTAAATATTTGTGTCTCCTTTAACAACCTTCTGTCCCCACTTTTCATACCTCTCTTTAGAAATAAACACAGTTTAGCAACCTGTTGCATAGTCTCCCAGATTATATTACATTTCCATTTTCTGTATCTGTGTTGAAACACATGTGATTTGTTCTTGTTTTTATAAAAAGGCATTATCTTAAAGTTTGTATACTTCTATTGCTTTTTTACATTTCTAATGAACATGAGGTGTATAGATGCTATTGATGTAGAACATACAGAAATGCAGTATTATGTTTAATGCCTATGACAATATCAGCCATGTGATCATACTTCATTTAACATCTCCCTGAAGTGTTATCTCCCTGAAGGATTCCACTATCCTTAACTATGCCAAATTAATAATTTTGTATTTACACTTCGTGCATATGTTCAAATATTTTTATAGGTTGAATTCTGACTGATAAAATTGTTTAATAGGTTGACAGAGAGACCAAACTCTTTAAAAGAGTCTATTATAACATCCTCTCAATGACTTCGGTAGTCTTTGAGTTGTACTAATTTTAAAATGTGTATACGAAACATCTAACAATCTCTTTTTTTCACACCACAGCATGTCTTCACCTAAAGTGAAGGATACAGATAGAAATACCCAGAACTAAATGCCACCTGGGCAGTGGAACCATGACACATGTCATAGGCTTCAGGACCAGGCAAATGGCACGTAATGGGTTGAAGCTGAAAAAAAAATGGGATGCCTATTATACAGTAGTGAAGCATCTGGTCAAACTGTTTCCCTAGTAACCTGGAAAGCAGATGATGAGGCAAGGAAACTGATAGCTTTACACAAAGATAATGACAAGCAGGTGCTAATAGCAAATCTTAGTTGTTACTGACTACATACAAGGCACTGTAGAATAAAGAGGTACACTCATAAAAGAGGTGTCAGCTTGCAGAAGTGAAAGAAACAGGTCTCTAGGAATTACAGGACTATAAACTGAGAGGTGCATCTGGTACCCATTGCTAATCTTTTGAATAACAAAAGGCTAATTAATATTAAGCTCTTTTCAGTAGCAGTGAACATTCTTAGCACCCTTCCATGTGCTGCTGGAAAGACCCAACCTCATTTAGGCAGCATTGCTGTTAGAATGCTAAAACCACCCTGATTGATGGATATTCAACGAAGCAGGTGACCGGTACTCTGAAAAATCACCAAATCCTGGAAGACAAGGACACTAAAGATACAGAACAATTAAATGCAGTCTGTGATCCCACAGTACTGTTGGAATAACTGAACAAATATGAATATGGATTATATAACATATCAGACTGCTATAGCTAAGTTACATTGTTGGAACTAGATTGTTCTAACTTGGTTATAGGGAAGTGCCTTCAGTCCATGTGTCTAAGATTTACCATCAATCGTATCTTACTCTTGAGTCATTTAGCAATAATATCCACACATTGTGAAGGATGTGTCTGAAGCAAAACAGAAAGAAGCAGAAAAGTATAAAAAAGAGAAAGGATATTAATGTGACAAAATACTGAAAAATTGGGAAGAAGAAGAAGAACAACAACAACAACACAGAATTCTGTTATCTAGTTTTTCTTGTACTCAATTTTTTCCAAGAGGAGGGTCTTCCAAGTTGGGCTTCAGAATAAAACCATGATATTGTTACATCTTACAACTTTGAGGTTAAAACTTATAAATGAGGTAATCCTGGTGAATAGAGAAGGTTGGGCTTAAGCACTTGCTAAGGAAAGGCTATAGACATGGTTCTTCCATAGAGGTCCAATGGGCAGCAGATATTCATGCCTCCAAAATAACTTGGAGCATCACTCTTTGCATGTGGGGACAACAAAAAGCAGATAAAAAGGTAAAAGCCAAAAACTTTTTTGTGAGTGGCATGATCTCTGGACCATCGGCCTGAACTAAAAGATTCTAAATGAACAAAATTGAATAAACTCTTCACTCACAGACTATGAAGAGAAAGCAAGCTTGAGAAAGATGCTTGGGTTCCAGGGAGGTGTAGTGGTTTGAACAAGTTGGGCCCCCATTGACTCATGTGTTTGAATACACTTGGCCCAGGGAATGGCACTATTAAGAGGTATGGCCTTGTTGGAGGAAGTGTATCCCTGTGGAGTTGGACTTTGAGATCTTCCTCCTAGCTGTCTGGAAGTCAGTCTTCTCTGTATGCCTTCAGAACAAGATGTAGAACTCTCAGCTTCTTCAGTACCATGCCTGCCTGGATGTTGCCATGCTTTCTGCTGTGATGATAATGGAGAGAACTTGTTTAGTATTTTTTGTTTTTTGTTTTTCTAGGTATTTTCTTTATTTACATTTCAAATTTTATCCCATTTCACCTCTGAAAATCCCCCTAATCCATCCCTCCCCACTGCTCACTAACCCACCCACACCCTCTCCCCTCTCCTAGGATTCCCCTACACTGGGGCATAGAGCCTTCACAGGACGAAGGGCCTCTCCTCTCATTGATATCCCACAAAGCCATCCTCTCCTACATATCTGACTGGAGCCATGAGTCCCTGCTAGTGTATTCTTTAGTTGTTGGGTTAGTCCCTGGGAGCTCTGGGAGTACAGGTTGGTTCATACTGCTGTTCCATGAAGTGAACTTATAAGCCAGCTCCATTTAAATGTTCTCCTTTATAAAAGTTGCCTTGGTCGTGGTGGGTGCCTCTTTACAGCAATGGAAACCCTAACTAAGACAGGAGGTCACATTCATTTTTTCTTGGTTGTTTGGCTTTGGTTTTTTGCTTGTTCACTTTGTTTTACTTTGATAGAATCTCTCTAGTCTCATACAGGTTGGCATCAAAGCTATGATAATCTTTCTTTAGCTTCCCACATACTAAGACAATGAGCATGTGTCATGATGCCTACCAGGGGGATAGTCTTTTATAATGTCTTCAAAGGAATTGGAGAAGAATTATGAGAAAGCAAGGACCTCCCAGAAGTCAGAGAGCAGGCTTCAACAGCTATGAACCTAGAACAAAGATGAAATATTCTCCAGCCCCAAAGAAGAGAGTTCCTTGGTTATGTGTTCTGTACTGCGGTATTGCTATGAGTCAAACTCTTTCTGAATGTAGATGCTTGTGGTGTGCTTTGATTTTACAGAACTCTAGATGGCTAGGAAACTTGAGAGAGAAAAGATATAGCACAAGGTCCTGAACTTTGAGCCCCATGCAGTAGCTGTGTGTAGTCAGGCACAGTTTCTTCTGGAGGAGGGGTGATGAGCGGGTAACCTGGAAGAGGCTTTGGCAAAGCTGGACTACATTGAAATTCCTCAGGGCAAATAAAATGTGGGTACTGGCAGTAAAAAGTTGTCTCATTAAAGGAAGTGAAGGGATATGAGAGACTTCCCATCACCAGCAAATCATGACAGATCTTCGAAGTGAAAAAGAAATGGACTGAAGGTTTTCAGATAGAAAGTTTTGAGGTCATTTAGCATTATGGAATGACTTAGGACCACACTAAGGAATGGTAAGGAAGTATTGTTGTCACATTAGAAATCTTGTATATTGAGATGAATTTTAGACTTCATTAATTATTCATAGTTTATTCATAAGAATGGCTGTCTAAAATAAAAGTAAAATAAATAACAGCTAGCTCATTTGGATTGAGAAAATGGAATCAGAAATAAAACGTTCACTTAAAAATAAAAGCAAAGGTTGGGAGAGTCATAAAATAAAGGATGAAAAAGAGCAAAATAGAGGAAACAGTAAACATATCAACATAGGATAGCAATGATAAATGCAAATGGGCTAAACTCATTTAAAAGCAAAGATAGATTGGAATGGATACAATAAAATTTGACTATAAGACGTTTGCAAACAGTATACCCCAAAGAGACAGACTCAGCCAACGTAGAAATAAAAGGATAAAAATGGCATGCCAGATCCTAATAACCAAAGGACAGCAGACATAATTTCAGACATGACAACATTAATCAGACAGCATAGATTTTACATAAAAAGATTCTCTACCCAGAAATAACAGTTTTAACACACAGGAAGCTAGTTCCTAATATGGCCATACCAGGGAGCATAGCTTCAGAAATGGAAAGCAAGGCCTATGGTGCTGTCAGAGAACATGGCAGATTCTCTGTGTTGATGAGGACAGAAACACAGCTTCCTTTCTTACTAATGGAAAATTTGAAGACACAGAAGAAATCAAAGTTAATTTTTTAATTTTTAATTAAACAGCAACATGGCTGTTGCTGATCCTCACCCCACACAATGCATTTGAGAAGTCCGAGCAGATAAAGAAACACATCTCCATAATGTTTGTTAAATTTAAAACATTCATCCTAAGGACTCTTGGATTAAAGAAGAGAAGAAAACAGAAAGGAGAAAATTAAAGAACCAAATGCTAACTTTAAAAACTATGTAGAGCCAAGCTTAGAGGCACAGGTCTTTAATCTCAGAATTCAGGGGGCAGAAACTGGCACATCTCTATGAGTTTGAGACCAGCCTGGTCTACAGAGTGAGTTCCAGGACAGCCAGGGCTATAGAAAAAAATCCCTGTTTGAAAAAACAAAACAAAACAAACAATCAACCAACACAACGAACCAACCAACCAATATAGCAAGAGAAGAATGCACTCTCTGAGCCCTCTCTCCATCACAAGAGACTGTGGCGTGTCCAGCCCTCAATGGGAGGTACATTTCACACCCCCGCCCCCAAGAAGCAAAGATCTTCCCAGAAGGCAAAAGACTGCAAGATCCAGAGGTGATGAATAATTCCAAAGAAACGACATTTTCCGGACTCAACAAGGTAGTTGTACCTCTGAATTCACAGTGACTGGGACAGCACACACAAGACCCGTGTGCAAGCGTAAGCAAGAGGAAGCCTCAGCGTGGAACATGGAGGAGGTCGGGGGCGGAGGGGACACAACATAAAATCCCACTCCGAGCTGAGGACCTGTTGGCATAGGATAGCTGCCAGCAGAAGGGGAGTTTTCATTAATGGTGAGACAGACACTCAGTGAGTGGACTACAGTACAGAGAAGGCTCCACCCCCAAGAGCAGTCGGAGGAGTTGGGGGAGGAGATAAATGTAGTTAAACTACATCTCAAGGAAAACATAAAAATACCACTAAAGCATACAATATCCACATAGCAGCCATGAAGAATAACATGTAAACATTATGGCAAATTTTCAAACCAAAACAGTTTATTTTTTAATAAGAAAAAAGGATGAAAATTAAGGAAATGTAAAGGCAAGACAAATAAATACAATGTGAATTAAATAAAAGTCACCGTCAAAGCTTAAAGTAGATTAGTTAGAAATCTAATAAATTCGATAGAAGTCTGGGGGGTTAAAACACAAGAAAACAGAGAGTTCAAATAGAGAATATTAAGAATAAATGGCTATGTTCAAAGTTAAGAAGATGAAATTTATGCTAGTAAATTTAGATTATATATACAAAGTCCAAAAGACTAATTTACAAAAACGAAAAGTGAGGGAAAAACTGAAAGGCCGGCATCTCCTATTACAGCCCAAATATGAAATGGGCAGTCAGCTCAGCACAGAGAGAATCTCCACCTAAGATGGTCATAAAGGAGCCCCAACGTAGTCAGAAGAGGCTATCCAAGCTTACACATGTGATTCTAGAATGTTGGCAGGGAGGAAATTGTCCTAATTCATTCTATGACATCTGTGTGAGTTTAATCATGATAGCTCAAACCTATAGTCACCGTACTCCAAAAGCTGAGGCAGGGGATTGCAGTGGGTCCCAGCCCAGCCTGTATGAGTGAGAAAGCCTGTCTCAAAACAACAAGACAAAGTAGTATCTAACCAGCAAGGGGAGGTTATTGCAGTAATTTAAGTGGTTTCATGTTGGCAAATCTGTACAGACAAATGCAGCCTAGTAGCAAAGTTGAAAGATGGCCAATGTTCTTCTTCCCCCGGAAGTACTGGGCCTCACCTATAATCAACAACACTCATGAAGGCACCAGATAAAGATGGATGGTAAGGGCCTAAAGTGGGGACAGGAATCTCCAAAGTGGGACAACAGGCTTCAACAAGAGGTGCACAGCATCTTGGGAAGGCTTACTAGCAAAACCCCAGCCAGATCCTCACCTCATCATGTATCAGTGCAGCCACAATTTGAGAGAGAAAGATACAAAAAGCAATCAGCCAAAACCCAGGCCAAGTTACTAATGACACAGAGAAGAGAAAAGAACATTTTTAACAGAAAAAACAGTGAAACTATTAAAACTGTCTTCAGAAGCACCGTGAAGTATGTAGTGAGGAAAGAGCATGAAGTCTGTCTTTACAGTAGACTTACGGGATAGATAGGAGAGAGACCAAGAGACGACCTAACTAGCAAAAGCTGTGGGATGTTGCTGCTGGTGAGCATGAGACAGAGGGAGCAGGAGGAACTTCTTACTGTGCGCAGGCATGTGGAAGCAAGGCACCATGTTCACAAGTAAAACGGCTACAAACCAGGACACACTATACAAGGAGAAATGTGATCCCCTCGGCAAATGCCAAAAATGATCCTCAGGAGTCAGCCTCAAAGAGCTGTTACTGCTCTCAGCTTGCTACAAACACAGAGAATGCTCTGGACCTTGTGAGGAGAGGAGCTCTGGAAAACAAAAGATAAAGCTACATGCAAATGTTGTATTTAATGAAAAATGTTGGTGTGCTTGCCCAACATGAACAATGAAAAGTATATTTGAAGTAAAGAATGTTAAAACACCTATTTTTATAGAAATCAACACTGAACACTTTTACATGCATATATATGCATATATTATATAATTAAGATATTGCATTATGTTATACTAACTATATTACTATAGTATATTATATATACATAAATTCTATGATGTAGGATAAAATATAGATGCATTTTTGTTGACTTTACTACAGAAACCAATATCTTCCCCAAGACTTCCATGGAGGAGAATAACAGACATAATAGTTGCATTCACTGTCAGTGACCTCATACACTTATATTTCAGAGACAGCAGATCCTATTCCTACACAACCACATTTATCTAACTCTTCACTAGATACAAAACCACATTTCCATAATTCCAAGTAAGATATGAAATAAATGTATAATTCTAAGCAAGTTCATATCCAGACTCCTGTATTATAACTCTGCATAGTGTCACGTGTTTAGACATCATGTCAGATGCATATGGAAACTCCATTTACATCATTTTACACTACAGTGTCACATAGATTTGTTCATGTCATCATGAAGGAGCAGAAGCTAGTATTTTACATAATACCATATGTGATGGGTAATTATGTAAGTTGTGGATGTTAACTGAAATGCATACTTTTATCAATATAGTATGTATTTATATACAGCCTGTTCTAATTACCAACATAGCAATGCTCATAAAACACTAAACACACACGCATGCACGTATGGTGTACTAGGCTGAGACTATTCCCTGATTTGCGTTCTAAAAATCCAGATAAATCTACATAACTTGGTGTAGATAAAGAAATCCTTACAGAATCTGGAGCAGACTCAGTAAAGCTTCTGCATTAGTCTAAAGCCATGAACATATTTATATATTCTTAACACAATGCAATCAACTTTCTATAATCCATTTTGCAACTATGTCGCTTGTAGATGTAGTTAGATAACTCACCAAAAGTTTATGAGTCAGATCGAGAGACAGATAGGTAGATAGAAAGGTAGATAGACAGACAGATAGATAGACAGATGTATGACAAATGTATTAACTGCTTTTCTGTTAATATGTTAATAAAACACAATGTCCAAAACAACTTATAAAGGAAAAGTTTTGTTGATTGTGGTTGGTTGTTTTTGTTGTTGGTTGTTTTTGTGGGTTTTCTTTTTTTTTAGCTTGTGGTTCCAGAGTACTGAGTCCATCATGATGGAAAGTTAGCCTGGCCAGAGCAGGAAGCTGAGAGATGATGTCGTTTTGTTGTTGTTGTTGTTTGTTTGTTTGTTTGTTTGTTTGCAACCACAAAGCAAAGAAACTGGCATTTCTTAGGGTGAGGGTATATAATCTCAAAACGTGCCTAACGGGGGATATACTTACCCCAGCAAGGCTTGCACCTCTTCAACATCCCCAAATAACACCTCAACAGGGAACCATATCTGTTCAAACACCTGAGGTTATGGGAACATTTCTTACCCAAACTACCACAAGAGCTACGTCACTGTACTATCATATGCATTGATTTGTTTATTCAGTTTCATATATTACACATTACACATATATTTATGAACCGCTAGTGAAGTATTGTGCTGGCTGGCTTTATGTCTGCTTGAAACAATTGGAAGAGGGAACCTCAGTTGAGAAGATGCCCTCGTTAAATTGGCCTGTGGGAAAGCCTGTGGTGCGTTTTCTTGATTGGCAGCTGATGTGGGAGTGTCACTCCAGGCCTGGCGGTCCTGGGTGCTGTAAGAAAAGCAACCTAGGCAAGCCATGAGAAGCAAGCCAAAAAGCAGCAACCCCCCATGTCCCCTGCAACGTCTCCTGCCTCCAGGTTCCTGCCTTCAGCTCCTACCCTTCCTTCCTTCCTTCTATGATGGATTGTTACATGGAAGTAAATTATACCCTTTCTTCTCCATGCTTTTGGTCATGGTGTTTTATTACAGCAATAGACTCCCTGAGACAAGTATAGAGATACATCTTACATAATCAAATGATGTAAACCACAGATATATTTATACTCTTACATACATAAATTCATCTAGCAAAATATCCTCAAGTATAATTTTAGAATTGGAATCAAAATCATAATCAGGTACAGATCTTTAAAATCCAGTTAATAATCCTATACAGCCACAAAACTATGCTAAATAGATTGAAATCTTTTACATAGTCATGAAGAAAAATGGATCATAATCCAGACTTGGATCCAGGTTTATAAAGTTAATTTTGCTAAACCCTAAGCCTAACCTTCCACAGACATGAATCTCTCCCTTGACTGCTAACGACATTCACAAAAACAACCCTGGCTGGTCTCTTCTCAGCGCCACCTCTAGCTCCCATCTAGCTTCATCTATGTGCAGAGTGTGCATAAAATCACACCCATTATTTATTCACATGTGTAATAAACCAATACCTTTTTATTTCAAACACATAGATAATAAGTATCTAGTAAGCATGTATTTATGTCTAACCATAATATAGACATGTCCTTCATCATACAAGCATATGTGTACATGCCCCTTATGGTCAGGATTTAAACACACACACACACATATATATGTGTGTGTGTGTGTGTGTATACATACATATGTATGTATATATATATATATATGTATATATGTGTGTATGTATATATGTGTGTGTGTGTATGCATATATATATTCCTATGCTAGTCCTATTTATTACTATAGATCACTGTAACTGCTCTTTACTTTTATTGGATCATGTAATCCAGTTTCTGGGAGGAGAGTACATTTCTTTCTCATTTCTGTGACTATTAAAGGTGTTATACTAAATCTCCCTGTATGTCAACTCTCATATACGGTGGCTTTTGTTTCTGGAGAACATTTTCCCAGGAGTAAATTTTGGGGACAAAAGCCATTCGTTATTTTGCTACGTGTTGTCAGAATGCTTTCCAAAAAAGGCAGAGTTTACCATAGCACCAGAGGTATATGAGTGCCTTCACCCCAGACCCTGCAACACAAATTACAGAGGTTTTAGATTTATATTTTTTCAGTTTGAATATGCCACATCACCATCATCACCACCACCATCATCATCATCATCGGTACTGAGGACTGAACTCCGAGTGTGTTTTGAACATACACTCTATGAGTGAGCTACATTCCTAGCCCTATTTTACGATTCAACTTTAATTTTTCTGATTCCTGACCTAAACTTTGCTAATTTTTTAGACATTTAGAATGCTTGCATCTCAAACTGCAAGTGTTTATATTTGCCCCATTTTTTTTATATAGTGTTTTTGTGTGTGTGTACCTCATGTTTCCTAGTTAAGATTATATCAGTATTCACAAAATTAACAGTTAACTTTGAAAGTGTGGGTATAGCAAAACAAAAAACAAAACAAAACCAAAACAAAACAATAAAAAAACAGCAGCAGTGTGAAGTAGCAGCCTACAGGATGAAAATAAACATTTATTTTACCAGCTGTGCACTGGACCGGGCATTCATCTCCAGGATATAAAAAGAGCTGCAAAAAAAAAAAAAAGTGCCAAAAATAAAGAATACAATAAAAAAAAAGAGCTACTAAGCTGGACAGATAATTTTCAAAAGAAAAAACACAAATTCCTGAAATATGTTCAACCTCTTTAGCCACCAAGGAAATGCAGTAACACTGTGCTCAGATTCTGTTTCACCTAGTGAGAGGAAGCCTCATCCGGAAACCAGAGGGCTCATCATTTGGTGGTCTTAAGGGAGTCGAGGAGGAAGAGAGAGGAAGGAAATGCATGTGAAAGAAGGGCAGAAGAGAGAAAAGACTAGGACTATCGTATGTGTGTGTGTGTGTGTGTGTGTGGTGGGGAGAGGATCAGTAAGAGGGGAGGAGAGAGGAGGACATCAGAAGGGGATGAATATATATATATATGTATATATATATATATATATATATACATATATATATATATATATCATGCTGCGTGTATGAAACTATGCAAAGAAACCTATTACTTGTATGCTAACTTAATAAGGAAAAACAAAAAGGCCAACTTTATCACTTATTTCCCTGTATTAATGCTGTCTCCCTTTCTATTTCAGTTCATTGCTCACAACTTTTTACAATGTTACAAAAGTAGTGATGACTCAGTGTCTTGCCTAAATTTTTCCAGTACTGGCAGTTGAACTGAGGACCTCACATATCCTAGGCAAGCATTTTATTATTGAGTTACAGCTTAAGTCCTTTTAGAAACTAAAGCAGAGACTCCCTGATAGGTCTGACTAGTCTTGAGAGTAAGGGCCTCCTGCGTCAGCCTTCTACACAGCTGGGTCTGCAACTGTGCATCAAGGACTAACTTAACTGCTTAGTTAATTGTGTACATGTGTGATATATTCATGAGTGTATGCAGGTGCACATGCCCATGTGCACAGGAAGAAGCCAGAAGAGGACGATGGGAGTTCTGCTTTATCACTTCCTGCCTTCCTTTTTAGCCTCTTAAGCAGGCTCTCTGTTGCAGCCAGCAAGCCTGAGAGACCTTCCTGGCTCCACTCATACAAAGTTCCTCAAACTTGCACAGAAAGCACTCTCACCTGATGGTCCATTTCCTCAGCCCTGATTTCTCATCAGCTAAGGTTATTTTTTAATGATTTATAAAAACATTTGATATTAGCTTAGTGTAGAATGATTACTTTAAAAATATTTTCCTATTATGGCTCTTCAACTTAAAATTTTATTGTTGGAAGCTACGGAGATGGCTCACTGAATAAAATTGCTTGCTGCACAAGGCTGAGAAGCCTAATTCAAATCCCCAGAATGTACATAAAAGCCAGATGTTGTAGCATAAGCCACTGTAACACCACCATACCACTAGGAAATAGTGGGAGACAGAGACAGAGGAATCTCTAGAATTTTGAGGGCCACCTGGCCTGGTCTACACATTGGCAAGAAGACTTTGTCTCTAAAATGAAGAGCTAAGAATGGACCACTAACTAGCATCCTCTAACTTCCACACATGCACTGTGACATATCCCTTCCCTCACACACACACATGAATGAGAATACACACTCACCTAACTCACACATTGATTATGTAGCAATTTCCTCCAGTATAAAATCTTCTGTCTTATAAGGAAGCTTTTTATGATATTGGGTGTTTTCTGCAGGATAGCCTGCTAAGCTCAGGGAGTAAACAACTCAAAAGCTATAGGAAGTTTTTGAAACTGGCCAGATACAATAGGTCTTTCCCTCCTTAGTGCATGTAAGTGGTAAGAACTGCTGAGAGACACTCTTGGCCAAACCAAGCTGCCCAACAGAAGCAAAGACTAGCTAGAATGCCTGAAAAGGCTCAGAACAACTGAGCTACCTGCAAAGAACATTCTGCAGCCTACTTACTGTCTACAGATTATTCAGTGCATTCTAGATTTTCAGATTGAATGAGCTATCATCCATGCTAGAATGGGCTTTGGCTAACAGCTATTTTGAGTATTTTCTGCTTCTGTAGGTAACTGCTTATCCATACTCCTGTAAGTCTCAATGGTTTGTCAAGTTGGAATGTGGGGATTCCTGTACTTTTGTCTACTATTAATTCTCTATTTGGGATGAGTGAAGAATTACTCATGTCTCCCCAGAAATCGTGCCACACAACATTACACATATATTTAAGGGAGAGATAAAGAAATAGAGTAGATTCTGTCCCATATTGTCACAGCTATTAAAAATTATACAGATATGTTTCCTGTTGTTCCACCATCCTCATAGTCTACAGCCAAACTTGCTTTGTCATGCTGCATTGTCCTTTTGACAAACTACAAAACTCTATTTGAAAATATTTCATTTGAATGTATGCAGCTGTAGTTATCAGTAAGTATGATCTACAGGCCACTCTCTTTCGTGTGCTATGCTTAAAAGTATTCACTTTGTGCTGAAAGAATCTGAGCTTGATGAAATAAATTATTTTGGAGCTTCTCCATATTGGTCTGCAGCCAAGTGGTCACCATATTGGTTTAGAGTAGTGGTTTTCAACCTCCCTAGTGTGGCAACCCTTTAATATTGTTCCTCATGTTGTGGTGACCATCAACCATAAAGTTATTTTTGTTGCTACTGCATAACCATATTTTTGCTACTGTTATGAATCACAATGTAAATATTCCTGTCTTCTGATGGTCTTAGGAGACCCCAGTGGAAGATTGAGAACCATTGGTTTAGAGTCCTAATGTTAGCTTTGTAAGAAACCTTCAAAACATCGAAATGCTTGGACCACATTCCCTTCCCTCTGCTTGGGCCAAGTCTGCCATTCAGGAAGTACAGGGCTGTTGTATGAATGCAAGCAGTGTACAACAGTTTGTTTGAACAAATGCAAGGCAAAGCTGTGTACCTGAAAAGCTGTGTGCTCTTCTACAAGTATTCACATGGCATTAAGGTCACATGACATCAGGATCTCATAGATCTCCCCAAAGGATATTCTGTTGATCAATTTAACAACTTTGCTGAGAAATGGTATGTTGCCCTACATGTTTAACTTGTTACTGAGCTATAATAAAGACTATCTCAAAAATTTCCTGCTTCTGGGTCCTGATAATTTTCAAATTTCCTTCAGTTGTGACAAAATATATATCTTTTAAATGGTATTTAAATATATATCTGAATGTGGTCACATATGTGTACCTTGGGATGCAATTACTTACAAACAGAATCTCTATAATGCATTCAACAAGTGTCCTCATTCCTGCTTCTTGAAGCTCCTGACAACCACCATTCTAGTGCCTGATTCCGTGAAGTTGGCAGCTCTAAGAGCTGCGTACAAATGGAGTCACTCAGCAGTGGCTTGCTGATGTCTGACTTATTTAACACAGCACACTGTCCTCAAGGATCACCCATACCATAGCCTGGGTCAGCAATCCCTTTGCTTTTAAAACTGACTAGTTACTGTTCCATTGAGTTGTTTGTACCTCAGCAACCATCCATCAGTCAACACTTGTACTGCTTCTGCATTTTGGACATTGTAAACAAAGCTATGGATATGCATCCATTTTTCCATCTTTTAAAGTTCTTCTTTTTTCTTGTTTCTATTTTTTCTGTATTTCCCTCTTGATCCAGATATTCCAAGGACACTTCTTAAAATTTATTTGTCCTAGGATTCTACCTTAAAAGAAATAGATTCTATCTCCATTAAGCACACATTTAGTCTTCCTTTGATGTACACAGTACTCAATAAGTGCATCTATTCTGTTATTTTTTTCTTCACATTCTCTTTAGCTTAATACAGAGTTCTAAGGCGATTTTCTCTTCATCCAGATCAACTGTGATGCAAACCTTACATTTCACAGGATAAAGGTGGTTCCGGTTCATACTTTTTCCTTTTAAATATTCTCTGATTCAGGTATCACTTGAAAGTTTATTCTCATCAAGTTTCTTGAGTAACACCAGTCAGTGAACACATTTCCACTCACACTGATTGCATAGAAATAGACTGAGCTCACCACTCTCTCTGTGACAAGGCATACTCCTGACTTGATGAATAGAGTTCTGTTCACTGACACCAAATGCTCCTAAACTGGGTAATAGCAAGATGGCTGATAACCATTTTGTTTCAGCAAGGCTTCCTTTGCATTCAAAAGAATTCTTGCTTTATGTGCTCTTCTGCTATGTGATGGTGACTTATTTACCTGCTTGGAGGGAGTTTTATGAATAGTGAGTTTATAAATCATGCCTCTTACCATTATTTCATATTTCTATATTCAGGATTTTGTTGGTTTTGCCTTAAACACGCAAAATCACAATTCCACTCTCTATTTTTGTGTGTATTTATCCTGATGTATCTTCAGCTGTTCTTTTGATTTTGAAGTTTCTTTATAATTTTGTATTAAATGTGTTCCTTTAAAATAGTATATAGTTGAATTCTTAACATTACAACCAATGTTTACTTTTAATGAAGGAATTTACCATTTATATTTAGTGCAAAAACCAAGCCATGAGTTTAATTTCTTCCATCTTTTTGTTGGTTACTCACCAAACATCAATGCATTCTGTTCTCCCCCTTTGCTTATTCTGCTCCTAGGTTTAATCAAACACTGATTCCATTCTTCATGGCTTTTATGCACAGTAAATTTTCCATTCTCCCACTGTTTAACACCACTAGCAGCACCCCTCCTGCTCTCCTGATCATATGCAGACCTTTGAGAATGACTAGATGTGCTTGACTCAATGTCTCAGGAGCTGGACACTCAATAGTCTTCAAAAGTGAATCTGAAATGGTGCTTCTCAAGGTGACTGACTCAGATCAATGGTGATTAAAGGCATGGACCACATGGCAATCAGCAAAGAGAAAGCAGTCTTCATTACGAAAAATCAAGGAAAAGTGAGAAAAACTCTCAAGGGTAAGGGGACAAAGAGCTGTGTACAGTTTCATGATAGGGATTTTTTACTGCAAACATTACAGAAACAGGCAAAGACTAAGGCAATTCTACTTAGGTTGAGTAATTCTCTGTGCACAATGTGAATTGAGCCAGTGGGAGAGCAGGCACACTCCTAGCATGTCCTTCTGACTCAACCAGGATTAGGAGGTTGTCACATGTTGATGTCCCCATTTTTTATCTTTGACTTCTGCATTATTGGTCATTGACCTTGCCTGGCATTCTGTCTGCTAGCCCTGTATGTCACTGCTAGTCTTTGTTGTCACTAGTATTGCTGTTCTCTGAACTTAGTTGGTATTTTGTTGGGTGTTAATTAAACTATGCTGTCCTCATACTTGTGTTTATGTAGCCAGCTTGCAGTCTTGTGTGGGCTTCTTCCTCTTTATTGTATACAGAGAGTCAAAGAAGAGAGAGAGAGAAGAAAGGAAGGAAGGAGGGAAGAGAGCAAGAGAGAGAGCAAGAGAGAGAAAGGAAGGAAGGAAGGAAAGAAGGAAGGGAGGGAGGGAAAGAAGGAAGGAATTTTTTTAAAGTAAACTCTTTAGTAATGATGGTATTGTGCTCATGAGTAACAGGCTAAATGATAATCATAGATTTTTATGAGCTTGGTGCTTATTGAATACCTACTATGTGCTACAGGCTACTAGGATCCTGCAGAAACATTAGTATGCAAGGCCATTAAATACAGTCCTGAATAGTGGTAATGTTTAATGAATAGATTTAGCATTTAATTACTTACTTAAGATGGGTAGCTTACCAAACACTATCCCAGACATTCTTCTTAGGATCCTCATAACTATAGACTGACATAGTTGTCAGTCAGTTCTTGAGGTGGGTTCTATTCTTCAGCAAACTGAGAAAGAAGCAAGCACAGTCTCACACCTATGTTATGTGCAAAACATGATCAGGTTCAAGGGACACTAGATCTGATCCATCATCCTACACCAATATTCACTCAGAGTCCCTGGTTGAGGCTGCTTGGAAAGTTTATGAGAGTACAGAAAAGAAGTCTTTAGCTGGAAGCCAGGGCCACAGTCAGGGAGTGGTGTGGGGACCAGCTGCAGAGTCTAGCAGAGAAACCTGGGAAGGGGGAAACACTTAGGAGACTGGTAAATGTGGAAGCCACAGAAGTCAGAGCTTCAGGAAACTTGCAGGCGAGTCAGACATGGATGCAGAATGAACACAGGCAAGTCCCAGAGGACCTGATTAATAACACTAACACGCTTCAAATATGCAAATTCTGATGTGGTGTTTTAAAGGTAGAGAAAGCATGAATATTTAACTTTAAAGAATAAAGGCTACTACATGCTTGTGGGGACAAAGGACATTTAAGTGTTGTGTGAAAATACTGCTTTCAAATACATGTGCCATGCTTGAAAATACCAGTTAAATGGAACTCACTCCCAGGAGCAGACTGTCAAAGGCAGCACAGGAAAAAGAGAAGTTAGAGCCAAAGGCATGGGGACAAATATAAAAAAGCTATCAAAGCCTCTGGCTCTGGAAAGTTCCTGAAGTATCTACCTCGATTATTTCACAAAAGAGTTTTATTGAATCAGCAGGGGAGAAAAGTTTTTAAGAAACTAAACCAGAACATTGAGGAATATGAAGAATGTCCAGGTTCATTTTGTGACATTAGTTTAAACATATAGTAAAATAGAAGACAGAAGAGAGAATCAAAGAACAAAAGAATCCTAATTATAGCTTACTTTTCAAAGTAAATACAAATGTAACAATCAAACCATTATTTAGCATTTACCTCAATAGAGTATCAGAGTAAATACTACTTAGCCACCGAGTTTAATTTATCTTAGGACAGCAAAGGAATTTGAACAGTGGAAAATATACCAAAGGCATTTATGACATGAACAGATTAAAGGAGAGGCAAAATCATACCTAGAAGGAAAACATTTGACAATGATTATAATAGCAAAAAGTCTAGAGAAAAGAAAAAGTCAATAACCTGACAAACCATATTGGATTTCTCAGTTGTTGGCCTAAAGTGTAAAGAAGTCTTAGCTGACATCAGTTAAGTCACTCAGAAGCAGCAAGGAATCAGGGCACGGCTTCTCTCCCACTGGTACTGGGCCAGGCACAGGCCATCTGTGTTCACTCTCTGACCTCTGGATCACAGAGCTGCCTTGCAGAATGTGCCATGGGCTCTGTTTCCTCCTGCTGACTCCTTGTGAAACAGAAGGCCCTTTCCCGAGAATTCTGTCTCAGAAGCTAGAATTTCATCACAAGCCCATTCTTAGACCAAATGCTGGTAACAGGAATGAGATCACCATTATTTACTGAGAGGAAATGGGAAAAGGCCTAAGCTACCCTGGGAGGTGGGGTGGCAGGAAAGGCAGAGTTTTATGAGTCGGAAAAGAATGTGAGCTTGATAATCAGCTATCTCTGTGCATGCTGTTTAGAAAAAAACTTGAAATAAATACCAGGGCCAGCTAGATGGCTCAACAGGTAAAGGCTTTTGCCACCATGCCTGATGACTGGAGTTTGATCCCTAGGACCTACACAGTAGAGAGAACTGTCTTCCCTGACTCATCCTTTGACCACTACACATGCAAGCCATGACATGTGTGCAACTCTTTCCACACAATAAATAATTAAGGGTAGCAAAATAAAACCTAATTAAATGTTAGGAAATATACATGCCATATGTCTTCAAGTTAGACATGAGCTGAAAGCACCAGCCCTGCTGGTCCTCGGCACAGCACCTCGTCGCTCAGTCATTGTCGGAGCATGAAGGATGATGCTTTGGACACTGGACTGCATACAGGAAACATAGTGATCAGCATCTATCCAACTCTGCTCTGGAGGAAGACAACATTGTCAATGAAAACAAAATAGTTTGATGCTTACAAGTTGATATTAAACCTAAGTAGCAAGACTCGGGGCAGGAGCTTTGTTCAGATAGATAAACTAGAAAGTCATGGAGAAATACTGAAGTGGAGTTCTAAGAGTTAGCAGGAAGAACTGGCAAGGCTGGACTGAGGCTATTCCAGGTAGATGGACACTCATAAGGGAAAACTCTGAGGCAAGAAACCCCTGTGATAATAGTTAAATGTTAATGCCACAAGCATGGGAAGCCAAACTGATGGCTACAGAAAGGCGCCAGGTCAAGTAGCCAAATGCTGTGTGGAGTTTGGATCCTGAGGGCATCAGGTGACCTTCTAGCAACCAAGTAAGAGAATGGCTTCATATAAATTCTGATTCGGGGATCCCCTTCTACTCTTCAGGGAATGGGCAGAATCATCCAAAGCAGATGTGAAGACACTAGTGTGGACATAGTTGCAAGTCACAAAGGTGAGAGAGATCATGGTCCCTCCAAGGTCAGGATTCTGTCCCCCAGCCCATTCATGGAAGCCTTAATTCTCCATATCTCAAAACGTGCAGTTTAAGAAACACATCTTTACAGAAGTAATGAAATAAAAATGGCATCAAAAGGGATTGTCCAAGGTCAGTGAGACATTTCGCTTAGAGGAAGAAGAACCTGTGCCTTGTGGTGGGAAAAGATGAGAAGTTAGGCACAGGTAGTGATCAGGACAAGCCTGGAGGAAGCCCACTCTGTCCTTCTATCCCCAGACAGAACTACCTATTGACTTCCAGAACTGTAAAACTCTAACTTCCTAAAGTTGATCGGTTTGGCTTTTTTTTTTCAAGACAACATCTCTAGTTTTGTAGCCCAGGTTAGTGTGGAAATTACTATGTAGCCAAGATGGTCTTGGACTCATAGCGATGCTCTTGCCTCAGTCTCCCTGAGTGTTGGGCTTACAAGTATGTACCGCTGTCCCTGGCTTGATCTGGGGGAGGATGCTTGTTTGTTTGTTTGAAGCCATTACATCTATGTTGCTTCTTTATGTAAGTCCTAGAAATACAAAAAAGATAGTGAAATTGTGATGGGAAAAGCCAGTCATTGGTTCAGTAGTCCAATCCATAAAGCTTTCAGTAGACTCACAAATGCAATATGGATTGCCAGAATAATATAAAACAAGAGCTATAATTGGAGAAAAAGAGAGACACCACACTTGCAGGAAAATAATTACTAGCCTAAACTACACACTAGTCCAATGAGGCCAGTCACTGAAAGCCCTGCTGGCATTTGGACTTTCTTTTGCCATTTCATTTAATGTTTTCTCTTTACTATTTGTGGTAAGAGGTTTGTATAAGGGTTTGGTGGCTGATTATGGGATGGATCCCCAGGTGTGGTAGTCTCTGGATAGTCCATCCTTTCCTCTTAGCTCCAAACTTTGTCTCTGTAACTCCTTTCATGGGTATTTTATTCCCTAGTCTAAGGAGGAATGAAGTATCCACCCGTTGGTCTTCCCTCTTCTTGATTTTCTTGTGTTTTGCAAATTGTATCTTGGGTGTTCTATGTTTCTTGGCTAATATCCACTTATCAGTGACTGCATATCTAATGACTAGGAGAAATAAAAGAACTCAACAACAGAAAGGAGGCTTTCAAATAGTAAAGAGAAATAAATAGAAGCATAGTAGAGCTGTATAAAAGACCCAAAGACTAAGAATCCCACTTGCTTCTGGAGGTTTAAAACGCAAATGGGTAGACAAGATGGTTTAGCAGGAACACAAGCTTGCCATCAAGCCTGATGACCTAAGTTCAGTCTCCAGGACAAGTATGATGAATGGAAAGAATGCACACCTGCAAGCTGTCCTCTAGCCTCCACATACACACCTATGGCATCAATATACCTCCATACATACACACGGGCACACTAAATGCATACATACATAATATATGTATGCATATACACATACATACATAATATACACATAAAATATTTTAAAATACAAACAAAATAAATGGTATAAAAACAAGAAGGCAAGAGAAGGAGGAGGAAGAGAAAGAAGGAGAAAAAGAAAGAAGAGGAGAAAAAGAGAAGGAAAAGGAGGAGGAAGAGAAAGAGGAGAAGGAGAAATAAAAGAACTCAGTAACAGAAAGGAGGTTTTCATAGATGGCCCACTGCCTCTGGAAATACTTTGTGCTTGGAGAGAAAAGATACAGCCTTTGAAAAAGAAACACTTCCTCCTTAGAAGGAGCCTGAGATGACCTCATAGGTCCCTTTGGTTCTTCTCCATCCATGGTTCAAAACAACACACTTGTTTGTTATTGTAACTTGATAGTGTATTTGATGCTGGTATACGTGTGCATGCAAGTACACATGCATATGCATGTGTGTGTGTGTGTGTGTGTGTGTGTGTATGTGTTTAAAATGTTGACACAGAAAACCTTATCATAGGCTATCAGCTCCAAGTCAGTGAAGACAGTTGGATTGCAGCTTATGAAAGACACACTCAAACTTAGTCTGCACAGGTGAGAGTGTGCACCACAGAGGCAGACAGCTTCTGGGACAGGCAGGAGCCACAGAGCCGCTGAGGCAGCACCCTTTTGGGGCCGCAGACATCCGGCACCCTCCCAGCTGAAGGACAGTGGTCCCGCCCTGCACCGGAGCCCTCTGCCTCAGGAGAAGGGAGCGCCATCTTGGATCCAGGACTCGTCCGAACTTAGGAGCTTAGTCTGCACAGGTGAGAGTGTGCACCACAGAAGCTGACAGCTTCTGTGACCTGCCAAAGCAACACAGCATCTGGGAAAGGTCCTGTTTTGGGCCTTCTTCTTCGGCCAGGAGGAGGTCCAAACACCAGATATCTGTGCACCTTCCCTGTAAGAGGAGAGCTTGTCAGCAGAGAAAGTTCTAACCACTGAAACACAGAGGATAGAACTGTCTCCCAGGTCTGCTGATAGACGGTAATCAGAATCACCAGAAGAACAATCTCTAAACAGAGACAACTATAACAACTCCAGACATTACCAGATGGCGAAAGGTAAACGTAAGAATCTTACTAACAGAAACCAAGACCACTCACCATCACGAGAACCCAGCAATCCCACTTCGCCCAGTCCAGGGCACCCCAACACACCTGAAAGCTAGACCTGGATTTAAAAGCATATCTCATGATGATGGTATCAAGAAGGACTTTAATAACTCACTTAAAGAAATACAGGAGAGCACTGCTTAACAAGTAGAAGACATGAAAGAGGAAGCACAAAAATCCGTTAAAGAATTACAGGAAAACACAACCAAACAGGTGATGGAATTGAATAAAACCATCCAAGACCTAAAAAGGGAAGTAGACACAATAAAGAAAACCCAAAGTGAGGCAACGCTGGAGATAGAAACCATAGGAAAGAAATCTGGAACCATAGATGCAAGCATCAGCAACAGAATACAAGAGATGGAAGAGAGAATCTCAGGTGCAGAAGATTCCATAGAGAACATCGGCACAACAATCAAAGAAAATGGAAAATGCAAAAAGATCCTAACTCAAAACATCCAGGAAATCCAGGACACAATGAGAAGACCAAACCTACAGATAATAGGAGTGGATGAGAATGAAGATTTTCAACTCAAAGGACCAGCAAACATCTTCAACAAAATTATAGAAGAAAACTTTCCAAATCTAAAGAAAGAGATGCCCATGAACATACAAGAAGCCTACAGAACTCCAAACAGACTGGACCAGAAGAGAAATACCTCCCGACACATAATAATCAGAACAACAACTGCACTAAATAAAGATAGAATACTAAAAGCAGTAAGAGAAAAAGGCCAAGTAACATATAAAGGCAAGCCTATCAGAATTACACCAGATTTTTCACCAGAGACTATGAAAGCCAGAAGATCCTGGACAGATGTTATACAGACACTAAAAGAACACAAATTCCAGCCCAGGCTACTATACCCAGCCAAACTCTCAATTAACATAGATGGAGAAACCAAAGTATTCCACGACAAAACCAAATTCACACATTATCTCTCCACGAATCCAGCCCTTCAAAGGATAATAACAGAAAAAAACCAATACAAGGACGGGAACCACACCCTAGAAAAAACAAGAAGGTAATCCCTCAACAAACCTAAAAGAAGACAGCCACGAGTACAGAATGCCAACTTTAACAACAAAAATAACAGCAAGCAACAATTACTTTTCCTTAATATCTCTTAATATCAATGGACTCAACTCCCCGATAAAAAGACACAGACTAACAAACTGGCTACACAAACAAAACCCAATATTTTGCTGCTTACAGGAAACTCATCTCAGAGAAAAAGATAGACACTACCTCAGAATGAAAGGCTGGAAAAGAATTTTCCAAGCAAATGGTATGAAGAAACAAGCTGGAGTAGCCATTCTAATATCTGATAAGATTGACTTCCAACCCAAAGTCATTAAAAAAGACAGAGAGAGACACTTCATACTCATCAAAGGTAAAATCTTCCAAGAGGAACTATCAATCCTGAATATCTATGCTCCAAATACAAAGGCAGCCACATTCATTAAAGAAACTTTAGTAAATCTCAAAGCACACATTGCACCTCATACAATAATAGTGGGAGACTTCAACACACCACTTTCACCAATGGACAGATCATGGAAACAGAAACTAAACAGGGACACAGTGAAACTAACAGAAGTTATGAATCAAATGGATCTGGCAGATATCTACAGAACATTTTATCCTAAAACAAAAAGATATACCTTCTTCTCAGCACCTCATGGTACCTTCTCCAAAATTGACCACATAATTGGTCACAAAACAGGCCTCAACAGATACAAAAATATTGAAATTGTCCCATGCATCCTATCAGATCACCATGGACTAAGGCTGATCTTCAATAACAAAATAAATAATAGAAAGCCAACATTCACGTGGAAACTGAACAACACTCTTCTCAATGATACCTTGGTCAAGGAAGGAATAAAGAAAGAAATTAAGGACTTTTTAGAGTTCAATGAAAATGAACCCACAACATACCCAAACTTATGGGACGCAATGAAAGCATTTCTAAGAGGAAAACTCATAGCTCTGAGTGCCTCCAAAAAGAAACTAGAGAGAGCACACATTAGCAGCTTGACAACACACCTAAAAGCACTAGAACAAAAGGAAGCAAATTCACCCAAGAGGAGTAGACGGCAGGAAATAATCAAACTCAGGGGCGAAATCAACCAAGTGGAAACAAGAAGAACTATTCAAAGAATCAACCAATCAAGGAGCTGGTTCTTTGAGAAAATCAACAAGATAGATAAACCCTTAGCCAGACTCACTAGAGGGCACAGGGAAAGCATTCTAATTAACAAAATCAGAAATGAAAAAGGAGACATAACAACAGATCCTGAAGACATCCAAAACACCATCAGATCCTTCTACCAAAGGCTATACTCAACAAAACTAAAGAACCTGGATGAAATGGAGAAGTTTCTAGACAAATACCAGGTACCAAAGTTGAATCAAGATCAAGTTAATGATCTAAACAGCCCTATATCCCCCAAAGAAATAGAAGCAGTCATTAATAGTTTCCCAACCAAAAGAGCCCAGGACCAGATGGGTTTAGTGCAGAGTTCTATTAGACCTTCAAAGAAGATCTAAGCCCAGTTCTTCACAAACTATTCCACAAAATAGAAACAGAAGGTACTCAACCCAACTCATTCTATGAAGCCACAATTACTCTGATACCTAAACCACAAAAAGACCCAACAAAGATAGAAAACTTCAGACCAATATCCCTTATGAATATAGATGCAAAAATCCTCAATAAAGTTCTTGCTAACCGAATCCAAGAACACATCAAAACAATCATCCATCCTGACCAAGTAGGTTTCATCCCAGGGTTGCAGGGATGGTTCAATATACGGAAATCCATCAACGTAATCCAGTATATAAACAAACTCAAAGACAAAAACCACATGGTCATCTCGTTAGATGCATAAAAAGCATTTGACAAGATCCAACACCCATTCATGATAAAAGTCTTGGAAAAATCAGGAATTCAAGGCCCATACCTTAACATGATAAAAACAATCTACAGCAAACCAGTAGCCAACATCAAAGTAAATGGTGAGAAGCTTGAAGCAATCCCTCTAAAATCAGGGACTAGACAAGGCTGTCCACTTTCTCCATACCTATTCAACATTGTACTTGAAGTCCTAGCCAGAGCAATTCGACAACAAAAGGAGATCAAAGGGATACAAATTGGAAAAGATGAAGTCAAAATATCACTTTTTGCAGATGATATGATAGTATATATAAGTGACCCTAAAAATTCCACCAGAGAACTCCTAAACCTGATAAACAGCTTCGGTGAAGTAGCTGGATATAAAATTAACTCAAACAAATCAATGGCCTTTCTCTACACAAAGAATAAACAGGCTGAAAAAGAAATTAGGGAAACAACACCCTTCTCAATAGTCACAAATAATATAAAATATCTTGGCGTGACACTAACTAAGGAAGTGAAAGATCTGTATAATAACAACCTCAATTCTCTGAAGAAAGAAATTACAGAAGATCACAGAAGATGGAATTATCTCCCATGCTCATGGATTGGCAGGATCAACATTGTAAAAATGGCTATCTTGCCAAAAGCAATCTACAGATTCAATGCAATCCCCACCAAAATTCCAACTCAATTCTTCAACGAATTAGAAAGTGCAATCTGCAAATTCATCTGGAATAACAAAAAACCTAGGATAGCAAAAACTCTTCTCAAGGATAAAAGAACCTCTGGTGGAATCACCATGCCGGACCTAAAGCTTTACTACAGAGCAATTGTGATAAAAACTGTGTGGTACCGGTATAGTGACAGACAAGTAGACCAATGGAATAGAATTGAAGACCCAGAAATGAACCCACCCCACACACTACGGTCACTTGATCTTCGACAAGGGAGCTAAAAACATCCAGTGGAAGAAAGACAGCATTTTCATCAAATGGTGCTGGCATAACTGGTTGTTAACATGTAGAAGAATGTGAATCAATCCATTCCTATCTCCTTGTACTGAGGTCAAGTCTAAGTGGATCAGGGAACTTCACATAAAACCAGAGACACTGAAACTTATAGAGGAGAAAGTGGGGAAAAGCCTTGAAGATATGGGCACAGGGGAAAAATTCTTGAATAGAACAGCAATGGCTTGTGCTGTAAGATTGAGAATTGACAAGTGGGACCTCATGAAATGGCAAAGCTTCTGCAAGGCAAAAGACACCATCAATAAGTCAAAAAAACCACCAACAGATTGGGAAAGGATCTTTACCTATCCTAAATCAGATAAGGGACTAATATCCAATATATATAAAGAACTCAAGGGGCTGGTGAGATGGCTCAGTGGGTAAGAGCACCCAACTGCTCTTCCAGAGGTCCAGAGTTCAAATCCCAGCAAACACATGGTGGCTCATGGCCATCCGTGACGAGATCTGGCGCCCTCTTCTGGAGTGTCTGAGGACAGCTACAGTGTACTTACATATAATAAACAAATAAATCTTTAAAAAAAAAAGAACTCAAGAAGGTGGACTCCAGAAAGTCATATAACCCCATGAAAAAATGGGGCTCAGAACTGAACAAAGAATTCTCACCTGAGGAATACCGAATGGCAGAGAAGCACCTGAAAAAATGTTCAACATCCTTAATCATCAGGGAAATGCAAATCAAAACAACCCTGAGATTCCACCTCACACCATTCAGAATGGCTAAGATCAAAAATTCAGGTGACAGCAGATGCTGGCGAGGATGTGGAGAAAGAGGAACACTCCTCCATTGTTGGTGGGATTGCAAGCTTGTACAACCACTCTGGAAATCAGTCTGGCGGTTCCTCAGAAAATTGGACATAGTACTACCGGAGGATCCAGCAATACCTCTCCTGGGCATATATCCAGAAGATGTCCCAACTGGTTAGAAGGACACATGCTCCACTATGTTCATAGCAGCCTTATTTATAATAGCCAGAAGCTGGAAAGAACCCAGATGCCCCTCAACAGAGGAATGGATACAGAAATTATGGTACATTTACACAATGGAGTACTACTCAGCTATTAAAAAGAATGAATTTATGAAATTACTAACCAAATGGATGGACCTGAAGGGCATCATCTTGAGTGAGGTAACACAATCACAAAGGAACTCACACAATATGTATTCACTGATAAGTGGATATTAGCCTAAAACTTAGGATACCCAAGATATAAGATACAATTTGCTAAACGCATGAAACTCAAGAAGAATGAAGACCAAATTGTGGACACTATGCCCCTTCTTAGAATTGGGAACAAAACACCCATGGAAGGAGTTACAGAGACAAAGTTTGGAGCTGTGATGAAAGGATGGACCATCTAGAGACTGCCATATCCAGGGATCCATCCCATAATCAGCCTCCAAACGCTGACACCATTGCATACACTAGCAAGATTTTGCTGAAAGGACCCAGATATAGCTGTCTCTTGTGAGACTATGCCGGGGCCTAGCAAACACAGAAGTGGATGCTCACAGTCAGCTATCGGATGGATCACAGGGCTCCCAATGGAGAGGCTAGAGAAAGTACCCAAGGAGTTAAAGGGGTCTGCAACCCTATAGTTGGAACAACATGATGAACTAACCAGTACCCCGGAGCTCTTGTCTCTAGCTGCATATGTATCGAAAGATGGCCTAGTTGGCCATCACTGGAAAGAGAGGCCCATTGGACTTGCAAACTTTATATGCCCCCATACAGGGGAATGCCAGGGCCAAAAGAATGGGAATGGGTGGTTAGGGAAGTGAGGGGGGTATGGGGGGCTTTTGGGATAGCATTGGAAATGTAATTGAGGAAAATACGTAATAAAGAAATATTAAAAATTAAAAAAAAAAGAAAGACACACTCTCTTGACCTGAATGTCTAATTGCAGTTTCACACTGTGGTCTTTGTTTGTTCTTGGGCTTGAACCATGTCCACTGTTGTCTTCTCTCACTCCAGGGTGGCCACAAGAGAAGCCTCCCATGCCTAGCATCCTTGTTAACTTTGATCCAATGTTTAGTTTCTTTCCAGAAACTTCTCTCACATATGCTTCCATTTTCTATTTGGACTCAAATTACTCTGTGGCTGTTTTATTCCCAGGTCTCAGGGCAGAACAAATGCAGCCCAGAGATCACTGGAAATTTCTCTACACCTAGCCTTCTGCAAAGGTTTGGTCTGGGCTGTGGTTCATGAGATAGTGAATGTGTGTAAAGTCTTCCAGACCTGTTTTGCAATATTACTTGCCAGAAAATTGCTTGATCACTAGATACCTTTTGTTTGTGATTTGCAGGAATAAACCTTGAGAGAGAGAGAACAAGAGACAGAGACAGAGAGACAGAGAATGTGTGTGTATGTGTGTTTTCACTTGGGTTGTGTTTTTTAGTTTCAAGATATTTTCAAGGCATTCTTTACATTGCTCCTAAACATGCAAAATTTAAATGATAAATGAATAAATAAATAGATCCCTGAATTTCTCTATAATCCTATAAAAGAAAGATTGCAGCCTCCTGAACAACCTATAACTCTATTCTGCAATGATGTTTTGCAAGAACTCTGAAATCCTTGGGCCAAGAAAGGATTAAGAGCTGCCCTTCAATGCTCTGACACTTCTGCACTGGAAAGCCACCAAAGTGCCAATCTGCAAATTCCCAGCCCAGATCAATCTAGACAGGAAACACTTGGAAGGGAAAACAGATTTCAGTGACCATATGTGCAATTATTACTCACCCACAAGATGACTGAGTAAAGAAACATGTTGGCCTGTCTGATCCCCAATGTGCTAACCCTGGGTAGGCTGAGCACACTGATCCCACACACAGATGCTTGTCCACCTGCCTTGGAACATAATCCAAAACAACCCATAGAGGACAGGCACTAGTAGAAGGCCCAGGGCCAGTACCACAAGGAAAACATGGTGTCATCCAAGCATGTGTGTCCCACATGGTGATTCAGGCCACTCAGTTTCTCATTGGCTCTCCCACCTTAGCTCTTGGCTTTTATCTGGCAGTTATCCTGTCTCTCTAGTCTGGCAGATGTTCAGAATAACACTATGACCAATGAATCAAATTCAGAGTTACAGTTACTGACACTGGTCAAGTCTGGATGAACACCGGGTCTTCCCTCCCTTGTTCTTTGTCTAATCTCAGGGTTAAAAGATGATGAATGAAGGCTAAAGTTTTAGTGTGTCTATTGTCTGAGCACATGGGGGACTGAGGCAAGAGGACTACCCTGAGTTTGAGCCCAGAGTTTTAGAGTTATAGAGCCTGGGCTACAGAGTAAAACTGTCTCAAACAAACAGGTGAGAAGAATAATGCACTGTCAATTCTCACTTTACCATAACACAAAGGTGTCTCGGAACTAGGAATATGCTCTTTCATGTAGGCAAACACCCTGATCCCTGATCCCCTTTATTCACATTTCAAAGTCAACTCAAAAAAAAAAAAAAAAAAAAAAAAAAAAGGCCTTCCCCAATAGCTACAAATGTGTTGTGGATGGGCCTGGTGCTGTTTGTATTTTGATGCTAATTCCGTTCTCCTGGGATGGTTTGTGGACAAGGACTGAGTCACATATCCAGGTGACTTCTTGTGAACCAATCCCCTAATGAATAAAGGAGCCAATCTCTGGGAGAGTAGGCGGGACTTCCAGGTGGACAGAAGAAGCGAGGAAGCAGGAGAGAGTTAGGTCTTTTTGGACAGGGATAGTCTGGGGGCAACATGCAGCTACGAGTGTCTCCCAGTTTCAATGGTGGATCTGTCAGGATTCAACACCGAAGGATTTAGATTTAATAAGGCTTACAAGATTAGGATTTTAGTTGCTGCACCCAGCCATTGAGTTACTGAACCAAGTTTGTGTTTGTTTTCCTTCATGCAGTGGCCCATGTGGGTTCAAGAGAGAAAGGTATGACACCAAAGCATGGGTTTGCCTGGAGTGCATCACAAAGGCTGTGGAAGCTTTGAATCATGGGGCTGCTGTGGTAATGACCCACCAGTGGGAACCTAAAGAGCTAAGTGGAGAGATCTTAGAGTTCTGAATCAGAGTCTCCATGAGATAAAAACAGGTTGGCCATTGCCCAATAATGCATGGCCGGCCATGCAGAGAGTTGCCAGCCCAAGTGCGGGAACTGTCAATTCTTTTTAAATATTTCCTGCAACACAAATGCATATCCAGATATGTGATAGTTACTTTTAAGTTGACACATTCTAAAATAATTTGAAAAGAGAGTCTCCATGAAAGATTGTCTAGATATGTTTGCCCGTAAGCTTGTTTGGGGCATTATCATTATTGTGCTAATTGAAGTAGGAAGACCTACCCACCTTGGATGGCATCATTCCCTATGGATAGGGACTAGTCAGTGGATTTTCACCTATGTAAAAGTGGAGAAAGCAGCTCTTTCTCTACTTTTGACTAGACCAGCTGTTACAAGTTCCTATTGCCTTGACTTTCCTCCAACAATGGACAGTAACCCAGAACTATGAACTCAGATAAGCTCTTTCTCCCCTAAGTTGTTTTGTCAATGTATATCACAGCAGCAGGAATTGAAATTAGGACAATATGGAGATGACACCTATTTATATCTTTAAAATTCAGAATCTACAATCTGAAGGAAACAATGACTTCACATAGTCCCCAAAATTCACAACTTCCCTATAACACTTTTAATTCTAAGAGCAGCAAAACCTATAGCTCAACCATATCTATTATTCCTCATCGACTTATCTGACCTATCCATTTTTTTGTACATTCTGTTAATCTACGAACACTGACCAAACCTGTACTATGTGCCTAGCATTGTCCTAAGGAATGGAGAAGACACGATGGGAAGGGGCCATAGGCTGTCCTGATGATGCACGGTATGGCTTCAGTGAAGCTTCTTAATTAGCTCATCATCCACAGGAGTCAGTTTCAATCAAATTTAGTTATGTCAGGGCCTCATCTGAGTACGACATACAAATCCCTGCAAAGAACAGCTCACAGGGTGTTTCTTGAAGGTGGCTACAGTAGCAGACTGCTTCAGAGAGGCCTGTGCCATGACACATTCTGACCCTGAATAAAAGAATCAGGCTTCCAAACCAAGTCGCTCCCCTTGTTGATCAAATGTCATCAGGTGGCAAGCTGTCTGTTTTCTGTTTCTATAAATGAATAGCACAGCATGGATTAGCTTATAATGAAGAGATATTTGTCTGAGTCATGGTTCTGGAAGCTGGAAGCTGTGGAGCGTGGTGCCAGCACCTGCCTGGCATTCAGTGAGAGACTTGTTCTGTGTTCTCACATGGCAGGGGGTGCACAGCATGGCCAACATTGTGATATGATGATGTCATCTACAAGCAAGTAGGGAGTCCGTCATGACTCTCCACACAGGAGGTGCACAGGACCACAGGTTTCCTTTCCTGAGGCAAAGGATGCTAACTAAATGTGGCTATTTATCTAATAGAGCTATCAACTAAGTCACAAAGGCGTGCCCTTATAACCTCATCTGATCCCCAAAAGCCCTACTACCAAATATTATTAGGATATAAACTTGAGGACTAAGTTTCTATATCATAAATTTTCAAGGAACATGTTGAAACCAGAGCATATCCTCAGCAATGGGAACTAAAGATGGCTCTGCATAATAGTTTCTCATTCCAGGTATCAAAAACCTAAATACTAAAGAACAGCTGCAAACATAGTCTATGTCTAATATGATTCATTTAAAACAGAAATGAAATATGGGCATTCTATTTTATGCTTATGAAATGGAAAGAGATCTTTATGTTAAAAGATAAAACATAGGCAACAAGATGGCTCAGCCAGTAAGCCATTTGCATGGAAAATCCTATGTCCTGAGTTCAGTTCTCAGAGCCTCCATTAAAGGTTAAAGAAGAGAGCACACTCTACAGTTGTCCTCTGACTCTCACTTACAGAGAATGGCGTGCACATGCCCATACATATGTGCACACAACGATACCATTATTTTAATTAAACCAGTATATGTGTTTGGAATTTTCTTTGGAAAATCTGGTTACAGTAAACACAGGTCAATTATTTTCCAGTTTTATTTTTCCTTAAACTTTTTTTTCAGATTATCAATAACAATATTTTTACTTCCCTTTCCTCCCTACCATCCTTCTTTTCTCTCCTTCAGGTTTGTGGCCTTTCAAAAATTATTTGCTATTGTGCATATACATACACATACACATACACATACACATACACATACACATACACATACACATACACATACACATACACATACACATACATATACATGTACTTGCAAGGATAACCCACTCACTCTGCATAATGGTCCTCATATGTATGTTTTCAGAGCTGACCATTTGATACTGAATAACCAATGGGGATGCTCTTCCTTTGGGAAGACTTCTCCCCCCATTCTCAGCACTCCTTAGTTGGCTGTCCTTGGGGGTGGGGCATATCTGTTGATGTTGTTCTTGTTCAGCTCATGTTTAGGTAGTCATGTTGGTGAAACTTTATAGATGTAGTGTCTGACATTATTAGAAGATACGATCTCCCAGCAAACTCCCTGAACCTTTAACCTCTTCCTCAATATTCCGTAAGCTTTAGGTGGAGGAGCATTTAATGGTTGTAGCCATTGGAAATGAGAGCCACAATTCTGAGTCTTAATTTAGATCTTGTTTTCCTACCGTGATCTCCATATACTGCAAACAGAAGTATCCTTGGTGAGGGGGTAAAGACTACATTTATGTGGCTCTAAGACAGATATTTAGATTGCTGTTAGGGATTGTGGTGGTTTAGTAGTGTAGAGGTTGTAGGGTCTTCCCCAATATTCATGATTCATAGCTTTGCTAGCCTTTGCCGTAGGTTTTCAGCACCAGGCATTGTTTCCCCCTTGTTAAGGAGGTCATAGGTTTTGTTAAGGAAATCATAGGTTTTGGAGCTAGGTAGGACTATTGGCTCCTTCCCTCTTTTGGAAGCTTGGATGGTGAAATCTGGTTCACAAGAAGAAGACTTCTAAGTCAATTCCAGCTCTAGAACTTCTGGGACTTCCATCTGAAATCCATGGTGCCCTCTGCAATATGGACTCACCTTCCTCCTTTGTGAAGCAACCAAGGAAAAGTGTAATAGTCTGTACTGTTTTAAGAGTCTCTTGAGCAACCCTGATCAATAACAACTCAAAAGAGAGCATCTCATGTCTGTTGTTGAAGTCTTTGTTAGGTGGTCTTTTGCTCTCAGAGGGAGCATTGCCATCCCAGATGACAAAAAACTCATTAAAACTAATGGAATACTACTCAGCTAAGAATTAGGAATGAGGACATCCTGAGTTTTGCAGACAAATGGATGGAACTAGAAAATATCATCCTGAGTGAGGTAACTCAGACCCAAAAGAACATGCATGGTACGCATTCACTAATAAGTAGATATTAGCCAAAAATAAAATAATAATACAGAATACACAAGATACAATACACAGAACTCAAAAAGCTCAACAAGCTGAAGTGTCCAAGTGAGGACACTGCTTGGGAGAGAGAGGAAAGCAATCACAAGTGGGGAGAAAGGGAGGGATCTGGGAGGAAAAGTGGGTGGAGTGGAGGAAGTGGGGGGAAGAGGGGAACCTGATCTGGTATTGGGTGAAAGAAAAGTACTGAAGCCCTGAGGGCCAGCAGAAAGAATGGAAACAGGCAACCTCAGGAAATAAGAGGTTGGAGGAAACCTCCAGGATGCACCAGAGACCTGGGAGGTGAGATATTCCCAGGACTCAAAGGGAAGGACCTTAGATGAAATGTCCAACAGTATGGAGAGGGAACTTATAGAGACCACCTCCAGCAAGAAGTGAGGGATGGGGTTGCTATGCCACAGACACATCTTTGACTCATAATTGTTGCTATCTGAATGAATTACAGGGATGAAAATGGAGAGAAGCCTGAGGAAAAGAAGGTACAGCGACAGGCCCAAAGTGGAATCCAAATCAAGGGGAGGTCCCCAGGCCTGATATTATTACTGAGACTATGGAGCACTCACAAAAAAGGATCTATCATGACTGCCCTCCAAAAGACCCAACAAGCAACTGCAGGAGTCATTTGCAGATATTTGCACCCAACCAATGGACAGAAGCAGCTGACCCCTGTTGTTGAATTAGGGAAGACTAAAAGAAGCTGAGGAGAAGGGCAACCCTGTAGGAGGACCAACAGTCCTAATTAATCTAGACCCAGGAGATCTTACAAGCACTGGACCACCAAACAGACAGCATATACCAGCTGATATGGAGCCCCCATCACACATACAGTAGAGGTCTGCTGGGTCTGTGTTCATTCAGAGATGATGCACCTAACCCTCAAGAGACTGGAGGCCCCAGGAAGTTTAGCGGTCAGGTGGGGTGGGGGTGGGGGCATCCATATGGAGACAGTGTGGGGTGGGGAAGAAGTGTGGGACATGGAGCAGTCGGAGGGTGGATGGAGATGCAGGGATGGAATATGGAGTTAAAAAAATGAATTAAAAATAAAATAAAAATTAAAAAACTATGTGTAATATGTATATTTATAAATTTATAAACAGAATTACATGTATCATAGTTTCTTTTAGATAAATAATTAATAGTATGATTCCTTATGTTTTCTCCAGACATTTTTTTATTGGTATTTTACCTCTTTCCTGCTTTCTTCTGCATTTACCCCACCCCCACCCCCACCCCCACCCCAAGCAACTACATTCAGGTTATAATCTCCCTTGAAGGTATGAGTTTGAATCCCATTCCTGACCAATTATTGTATTCAAAAGGCAAAATTTCTCTGACTGTTCCAACCACTAAAATTAACTATTATCTAATTTTGATGTGCTACATACACATGGCTACTTCTGTCTGGGCTTGGAAAAATTCTTTTGGGAGAAGGGTGGGAAGGGAGGTGTCCCTGGACTCTTAGAAACCTTAATACTTGTCTTCACAGCCTCTTCAGTCTCTGTTTCTCTCCCCTACTCCAGCCCTGTCCTTATTCCTTTAATGCAGGAGTTGGCAAAGGGTGGCCCTGGCTCACTGCCTGGGTTTGTGCAGCCAATGAGCTAAGAATAGGTTTTACATTTTTAAATAGTTGAGAAAAAAGTTTATTTTGTGACATATGAAGATTATGTGACATTTAAATCTGTTCTCTAAATACAATTTTATTAGAACCCAGCCCTGCCAAGGCCTGTGGCTGCTTTTGCTCTACAAAGACGAGGGCAAATGGTTCTGATAGTCTATGATCATCCATGCAGAAAAACGGGTTACAGTCCATAGTCAATGTCTTACAGGAAAGTCTGATGACCTTAGGTCTAAGTTAATGTTCATTTTTGCTTGTTCTGAGTTTCATGTGTTGGCTCTGTTCCCAAATCTTCAGCCAGGCCTGCTTCACTTATCTAGCCACAGAGTGACTTAATTTACTCTTTTCCAGTCCCCCTGAGCACTGAACTTGCAACCTGATACTCACTGCCCCACAAGCTGTGCAGCCAAAAGGCTGGTCCTATAGTCCTGCTCCTACCCATCTCTCCTATCCATTGGCTTTTCTTGTCTTGGGGATACCCAGTGCCTGCATATTTGAAACCGCCTTTCTCTCATCCTTCAGAGACCTCACCCCCTATGGAGACCAGGCCTTTCCTTGAACAATGTGACTAGCTTACTTCCTCCCTGTTCTCTTTCACCTGCTTGCTTTCTGCCCTAAATGCCATGAGTTCTCGGGCTATGTCATGTCATTTAACTGACGCCACACTCTGGATAGTTTACAAAGAATAAAGGTTTACCCGGCTTGCAGTACTGGAGGTTTGAAAGTGTAAGATCCATGTAGTAAATTCTTCCTTGCTGATGGAGGGCTCTGCTGAGTGCCACCTTGTTTATGGTATGAGAAGATGGAGCAGGGCATCCTAGCTCAGGTCTCCCTTCTTCTTCTTGTAAATCTGCAGCCTTCACTGTCATGCCTCACTTCACCTTGACCACAGAAGGTCCCACCTCCACCCTAGTCATTTCCACACTCCGACTCCATCACAGTTGGACTGAATTGCAATCCGAGTTTTGCTGAGGACATACAAACCACATCGAGGTCCAACATTTTTTTCCTTCTGTAAATATTTTAACACAACGAATCAAAACAAAACTGTTTTTAGTTGGTGCAGGGTTTTTTTTCCCGTATGATAAAGTATTTGGAGACTTGTGTCACTGTAGGTCTATTAAAGCCACATGGTTTAAACACACCCATGACTAACGCTGTCAACATTCCTCCTGCTCTTCAAATTTGTTTTTTGTAAACAACTTTTAATTCTCCATGGAAATGGAGGAGCAGAGGGGTGCAGAAGACTATGAATCACAGCTATTTACTAATAATACTTCCTGTAAATCCTCACCCAACCTTACACTCCACAGAGGACTTGACTTATTAAGTTGCTTCATTTTCTCCCCATCTCTGTATGGATAGAGACAACAGCCAGCCAAGAGGGAGTAATGTAGAATGAAGGAGGAACGATCTCATACCTGTAGTGAATAACTGACTTTGCAGTATTTGGGGGAATAGTTAGATGAGGAAGTACACTCGCTAGAAGGTCTGCTGGATTGCAAGGCTTTCTGTTACTTCTGCAGTTAGAAATAATAAACCTTTAGGAAGTAATGCTAATTATCATGATTTGATCATTATACATTGTACAAATGCATCAAATTATCACCTTATGCCTCATAAATATGTACAATTATTGTGTCAATTTTTTAATCAAATGAAGAAAGCATTTAAGAAGCAAGAAACAAGTTCACGTACATGGAGATGATTGTGAAAAGTTTGTGTTTAAGTTATACAACCACACAATCAGTACAGTGGGGTCATGAATGCTAACCTAAGTTACACCAGCAAGTAAGGAAATATGGAGATCTCTGCCTTAGGAATGATATTCCTCAGCATTGGCCAGTGTGCTCTGCCGGCACCAGAAAACAAACAGAAATCAAAACCACCAGTGTCAAGGATACAGCACTGGCAACAGAGGACAATGGTCACCTTCTCCCCTGCACAACACTGGCATCCTACTCGGTGGGGTTGTTGCTCTCAGAATTCTAAGTGGACTTCCTTGGTTTGAAAGTAAATTGTCCCCCACAGGCTCATGTGTTTCGATGCCTTGTCTCCAGCAGATGGCACAGTTTGAAACCTGAGAGTTTGTAAAGCTTAGATAAAAGGAAGGGGGAAGGTGCTGTCCTGTATAGACAATCCATTTCTCAGGCATCATCTCTTCACAATCCACCAAATTTAAGATGTAATGTTTAAACTTTCAGCTTGTTACTTCATAGTTCAAAGAGAGATGCTTCAACTTCAGCATCAATAACTGTGTTGCAGGCAGGAAAATGAAAGGGAATTGAATAAAAGATACCAATAAAATAGAAGGGGGGAAGAAACTAAAACATGTCTCAGAAATCTTTGGTGTACGTGTTATGTAAAATTTTATTCTGTTGCCAACCCTAGCTTCTGTGTCTGTTACCCATGCTACACTAGATATTAGGTTTGTCGTTTCCAGTGGAAGTCCACAGCCTACACATGGGATTCCAATCACAGGCTAGCAAACACTTAACTCTATGAAATCCATCTGAAACACACACTAACCAGATGTTTGGCATCATGGAACCCCAGTCTGCTCCTGCTGATTTTAACCCAACCATCTTCAAAGCAACAGTTCTCCAAGTCATTGGGTAAAAGTGAAACACAGAGCTTACTGTGCACAAGAACCAGTGATTTGTGCCCAAACATGAAAAAAAAGAAATGTGTGGAATGATCTGTGAAAGGAAATGAAATAAGTGTGTGCTCTACGTCTGACGTAATAAAAACTACTCTGAAGCCAGTGTGGCACTCGCTCCCTTTATCCTTTGTGTCTGAAGCTCCTGGGTTCCACATACTTACCCACCTCTCCACATGGAGACTCTAGGTTGCCACATGGGAAAGAAAGAGTTCCAGATGCATATGGAAGCTGACAGAAAACTCTAACCTTCTCCAAGGATGAGGTTTGGCAAACTGACTTTGCTATGCCATTACAAACATTATTTTATTTTGTTTTACATCCAGCCTTGCCTGAGTCCATGGGATTCTGATTGCAGTTGAAGTTCATACAGCTGGCACTCATTTCCAGCCACTCCGTTAAATACAGGCACTATCTACTAGCTCTCCTACCAAGAAGTAAATACATTTAGATGAAATGGAAAAAAATATGATAGGTCTGGGAAAAGAAATTCGACTTTTATTGAACCAGATCGCTTGTTAAACTCTTTGCATATTTGCAAAGTAAACTGATACCTCAGCTTGCTAATCCTCTGGAAAGATGAGTTTTGTATGACGAGGGCAAGCTGCTGTGCCTTAAAACCATACTTGAAGCCCAAGAAGCTAAGCTGTCTAACCCAGCTGAACAGAACTTCCTTGACATCTTTGCAACTGCAAAAACTAATATCACCAGGCTTTGTGGTCAGCCCAGTTGAGATACTTTCCTCTCAGTCTTTGTATTCTTACACACAGGAAGGATTTTAGGAAGTTTCTTCTCCAACTTCTTACACTGACTTATGCCAGAAGGATATTCTATGACATGTGTTGATGGATCATAGTCCCATGTATGTAACATGTGAACATGTCTGGATGATGTCAAATTGTTCATTTAATTTTATAGTTTTTACTTTCTTTTTCCATACTGGATGGATAAAAACCTTGTCCTTATTTTAGATGCTTATTCCTAAAGGCACATAGGTAATAAAATTTAATCAGGAAGTTCTTCAAAATTGCTCTAAGAACAGACATTTTTTCACATTGTACAGTGTTTTAAAGAACAGAAGAGAAAAAAATCCCAAAACAATCCTTTGCTTTATTTATTGACCTCACAAAACCTTATAACAAAACTAGAAAAAGCAACTTTCAGAAGTTAGAAGGCACTTAATTTATTCTTACACATTCTAAATAAAAGTTTGTCTGATACAGCCCATTAACAAATAAAAAGACTATTGCAACCAAACTTTATCCTTCAGAATTTAAGAATGACTCAGAATGAGGAAATCTGATTTAAAAAAAAACATAACTTGAATGGAAATTGACACGTAGAAACATAAGATGTTTTCAAGTGGGGGTAGGAGAAAGGAGGAGTGGAGAGTTCATTACTCAGTGGGAAAATTGAAAAAGGAACGCTGAAGATGATGACATCAGCTTGCTGACTTCATCTCTCACCCATGCTGAAACACTAGTGATTGACACGGCCCAGCACAGTCAAGCATGCAGGGGAAATGGCCTTTCAGAGGGTTGTGATGTGTATATTGCTGGCATCTTTATCAAGGAACAGTTGGCAGTTATTTGGCAACATTTGAAGTGTGTGTACACTGTTAGGCCCACAATTCCTCAGGGGACCCTATCCTAAAGAAATATTTGAATATGTGCATTAAGCTATCAAAAAAGTTCTCATTCTCTGTATTAAGGAAAATTTGGGGGAAAGAATTGTATGTCCAGTTATTTTTTTTTAATTAATGTTGCCTAAATATTGGTATGTTCTTAAGTTGTATGGACCAGTTACTTTTCCAGTTGCTGTAACAAAATGCCTGACAAAAGCATCTTAAGAAATCTTTTTTTTCTGGATTGCTAGCTCCACAGCTAGTCCTACAACACCCAGAGGAAGCTTCACCCCCAGGTGCCCTGACACACCCAGGATCATAGGGTCAGGACACCCAGGAACTCCGCCTGGCCAGTGGCACGAGTTCCTTCCAGTCTGGGACTGTGCCCTGAGCAGACCTTTCGAGCTAACTCGGCAGCCAGTCCCACAACACCCAGAAGAAGCTCCACTCCCAGGTTTATTTAACACACACCGGATCCCAGGAGCTTGGCCACACCAGGATCACAGAATCACAGGATCACAGAGGCTGGATTCTGAGGAGTTCGGACACAACCAGGATCACAGGAAGGACAGACTCCAATCAGATATACCAAGGGCAGGTAGCCAGACTAGGCAGAGGGCACAGAGACAGTCTCCAAATTAATAAAATCAGAAATGAAAATGGAGACATAACAAGGAAATATATCAAAATAATTATTCTGTTTGTTGAAAATTAACAGTTGAAAATATTGAAATCATGTTCTACAAATACCATGGAATTATTATAATTATAATTAAAAATTGATAATTTTTCTCACTGTGCTAGAAATTAGCATTTTCTTAATGTTTAACTTCCAAGAGTTTTTGCTATTTTGAAATTTTTTAAATATATTTACTGATAAAATAATTTCTTTTCTAGAAACACTGATAATCTTTTTTAAGTCAACTTAGAGTTAGACAATGTACATAGATATAGAATGCATTTTAAATACTCTCTCACTATGTCAGGTGGTATCATATAAGGGCTTTTGAATATATTTCTTAATGATTCATTTTTAATATTCTATGCTTTTTTACTAGGCTTAATTTCCAAAGAATATTTTGTATGTTTTGAAACAATTTAGTATTCAACATTAGATTTAGGATCCTCAGTTATGGGTAGTATTAAATGTTCATTAATGATATTTTTAGAGTATGAAAGGATATGAATCTAAAAGTTGAACAAATTTTTATGTATTACTTGATTCTCAAAATACTCAATATTATTTAATATGTTTGATGTATAAAATGCATTAAATAATAAAAAATTCTAAGGAAAAAAAAGAAATGCTTTTTCTTACCTCATGTTTAAGGAGATATAGCTTATCATGGCAGGGAAGCCATGGGTGCAGGAGTCTATGAAACTCTGGTCATATTATCAACATCGTCATAGAAGCAGAAAGACAGGAATCAGTGTTCACTTGGATGCCTCCCTTCTTTTATCCAGTTTGGGTCTCAAGCTTTAGCATGATCACACTTACATTCAAGATGGGTTCTCTCCCTAGCTAAACCCAGCTGGAGACATGTTAACAGATAATTCAGAGTTACGTCTCATTGTCATTCCAAATTCAGTCAAGTTGGCATTGGAAATGAATCATCACAGTAGACTATTTTGCAATTATTAAATAGATGTCAATTTCTATGAATTGGTGTCAGCAATGAGATATTTTGTTTAGTAGTGAAGACATTAGGAACTGCTGAATTCTAAGTCTGTAAGCAAAATGTCTCCTTGTATGTGCTAAGTTAAATAACACTATGAATGTGTGTCCCTTCTTGCACTGCACTTAGACCTTGGATGCCACAGGATATGGCCGTGGAAGCCCATGCCTTTATAAATGAGAACTTTCATCTCTTGCATTGCAATAAGGATCTTAGAAGCTGTGTGCCTGAAATGTTATGTTAGTCTGCTTCACCCTAGACTATGCTGTCAATCAGCCCCAGTGTACTGCAAGGGATCATCTGAAAAATAATAAGCTATCATTTTTTATGATAATTAGGGATGGAGCCCAGGGCCTTGAACATGGTAAGCAAACACTATGACTTGGGGCTACACCTTTAGGCCATTTTCTTTCATTTGGAGACAGAGCCTCATTGTTGCCCAGGCAGATCATGAAAGTGTGACACTCTTGTTGCCTCCAAAATGCTGCTATTAGAAGAGCGCATCGCCATACTCGAGCAGAAGATTAAACAATGAAAGCTAAAGGTGTGTTTAGCTTGCAGCTTTGAAGGTTCTAAACCACGGTGCCTGTGTTGGCACAGTTGTGGTGAAGGGACCAGGTAGTGATGGTGGGAGGTTTCCAAACAACATAGTCATCTTCAAATGGAGCAGAGAGAGAAGATAGTGCATCTCAAAATCATACTCAGGGGTATGCCTTAAAGAACTCCCACTAGACTCCACTCTTGAAAATCCATAGCACTTCCTAACATTGCTACCCTGGGGTCTAATCTAAACCTTGACATATGGACATTTGGAAGACACTCATCGGAACTGCAGCAGGTTGAGAAAAGAGTATGTGTAACATTGTGGCTTCTGCCTCAAGAAAACTAATCAGCCCAAATACCTTGGGTCTCATTTGCCTGCATTCTGTCACTGTGATAAAACACTGACCAAAGAAAACTTGGAGAAGGAAACAGTTTGTCATAGCCAGTGGTTCTCAACCTTCCTAATGCTGTGACCCTCTAATATAGCACCTTATGTTGTAGTGACCCCCCAATCATAAAATTATTTCTGTTGCTACTTCATAACCATGTTTGATACTGTTATGAATCATAATGTAAATATCTGATATACAGGATATCTAATATGCAACCCCTATGATAGAGTCCCAAAGGCATGGCAACCCATAGGTTACAAGTTTAGAGGTTATAGTGCAGTATCAAAGAAGCCAGACCAGGAGCTCAAGGCAGAGACCACAGAGGAATAGAGGAACACTACTTACTGACTTGCTTCTTGCTACCTTTCTTAAATAACCCAGGCCCAAACACTTAGGGACTGGACTGCCCACAGTGGGCTGGGTCCTTCTTCATCAATTTGTAATTAAATAACAAAACAAAACAAAGCAAAGCAAAGCAAAGCAAAGCAAAGCAAAGCAAAGCAAAGCAAAGCAAAGCAAAGCAAAGCTAAGCAAAGCAAAACAAAACAAAACAAAACAAAACAAAACAAAACAAAACAAAACAAAACAAAACAAAACAAAATGTTTCATGGGCCCAATCATAGGCCAGTTTTATAGAGTCAAATCTTCACACAAGGCCCTGTCTTCCCAAGTGTTTCCAGGTGACAACCAAGATGAGCAAACACACTAGAGGTCTTCCTTTGGAGATAATGACTGCCCCAGCCCATTAGTGAATAGAATTTCTCCTTGAGCTTCTGAGTTCCTTCTGATGAACATCAGAGGTCCCTGAGTGTATGATATGGCTTTAGAAGTAGATATAGAATCAGTACAATAGGTGCAGAGATGCCCTAGGGACACTAATGATTTGACACCCTCCAGAAATAATATTGTAATATTTTTGATGAACTTACATTATGTACATCTGAGGACTGCACAGAGAAGGTGGAGAATTCTTGGAATTGTTGGTACCATGCTAGCTCTTCTCTGCAGTTCTGCAATGACTACAACATTACACAAATTACTCAGTAAAACCAAAGTCCTGCAGTCACTGAGGCCACATTCCAGTCAGACCATAAATGAACTTGCTTCTGAAGAGTCAGCTCCAAAACCTGAGAAACTCATGACAGTGTTTATTCCAACCACACTTGTGACTCTCCTGGAATGAACTCTAGCAAACACAATTTTCTGTCTGTCACATACACCACAGTTGCATTCATTTCCCATTGCAACATAACCACAGGCTCAGAAGCTTGAAATCAGTATGTAGCTACTATCTTCATAAACTGAAGACTCAGACACAGCCTGATTGGATCCTGTATTTCAGGATGTTTTCTGATAGGTCTTCAGCCTAAGTTGGTGTCTCATCAGAGCCCTGACTGAGGAAAGACACGCTTCCACGTTCCATGGTGTCATCATCAGAGTGCTTCCTGTGCATATAGGACTGATGCTTCTCTTGCCTCACCCGCTGTCACCTCTGGGTCTCTCTCATGGTCTGAAGACTAGCTGTAGCTCCTCCCTACTTAGCTAAATAAGCACAGAAGCTTGTGGTGGTGGTAGCAGCAGCAGCAGCAGCAGCAGCAGCAGCAGCAGCAGCAGCAGCAGCAGCAGTAGCAGTAGCAGCAGCAGCAACAATAGCAGTCATAGTAGTAATTCATGACAATTCCATAAAGCATGCATCCTTCTCTGATTGTATCTACCACCTCTTTTCCTACTATCCCTCCCTTCCTACCTCAGTCTTTTTCTCTTTACATAGATGGTGTCTTCTCTTTTCAAGCCATCTATTTCTTAATTCCCATATGACAGAGAGAGAGAGAGAGAGAGAGAGAGAGAGAGAGAGAGAGAGAGAACACTTTTTTCTCTGTCTAGCTAATTTCGCTTTGACATGATAACTTCTAGCTCTGTTCATTCCTTGGCTTCATTCTTTAGAGGTGAAAAAAAAACCTTCATTCCACAAATATACTGGGTTTTTATCCATTCACCTATTAATTGATACCCAAGATGATCCTATATATTTTCTGTTGTGATGAATATCTTAATAAACATGGGTGTACAAATGTCTCTTAATAATCTTACTCTGTTTCCTTCATTGTTCTAGTTTGATCTCTGTTGCTGTGATAAAAGACTTTGAACAAATACAACTTGGAAAGGAAATTATCTCATCTTATGCTTCCTGGCTACAATCCATCATTGAGGGAACTCAAAGCAGAACCTGTGAATGGATCCAGTCTTCTGGCTAACTCATTGACTTGCGCACAGATCTTCACTTGTCTAGAGAAGGCATAGCCAACAGTATGTCCCATCCTCCCACATCAACCAAAAATAAAACAGTCTCTCATGGTCATGGCTGAGGGTTCATTTGAACTGAGTAGTTGCTCAATTAACTTCCCTCTTTCCTGATGACTCTCGGTTGTATCAAATTGAGAGTGAAGCTATAAGCTATGAATCTGGTACATACCCAGAAGTAGTACAGCTGGATTATATAGTAGGTCTTTTTTTAAGCTTTTGAGGAATCTCCATAGTGTCTTCTACAGTAGGGTCTTAATGTGCATTTCCATCAGCAGTGTCCCAAGCTTCCTTTTTAAACAGTTATCATAAGTACTTGTTATTTCAGTTATATTTACAACTAGGCTTATTTTCGTTGCAATTTCAACTGGGGAACAATGGAATTACAAAGTTCTGATTTTTGTTACCCCAAAGACTAAAAGATAGGAACACATTTAGTATATTTGTTGGCTCTTTCAGCTTTTCCTTTTGAGAACTGTCTGGTCAGATTTTTTTACCCACTTCATAGCTGCAACACTTGCTTTCTTATTGATTGCTTGAGTTCTTTATATCTATGCATATTAATCATCTGTTAGGTGAATTTTCAACCACTGCATCTGCTGCCCTCCTCACTCTGTGGCCTGTTTCCTTTACCCTGAAGAAGCTATTTAATGTGATAGTGTGATGGTTAATCTTGAACATCAGTATGACTGGATGAGAACATCAATAAGGACATTTTGGGTGTATCTATGTGGGTATTTCCAAAGAAGTTTATCTGAAGAGGGAAGGCTCATCCTGAATGTAAGTTGTACCATCTCCTGGGATGGTTCCTTGAGTGAAAGTAGAAAGCTAAGTACCAGCAATCTTTCTCTACGCCCTGGTCAGTGTCATAGACCAAGATGTTCCTTCTGCCATGTCTTCTCTTCAAGACAACTGTGTTCTCTTAACTATGAGCTAAAATAAACTTCTCCTCCTGAATATGCCCTAAGATAAGATTTTGTTGAAATAGTAACAAAAATGCCTAATACATGTTTAATTTTATTTGTATATTCTAATTTTAATATTTTATTGTTTCTTTTACATGTTCTTTCAGAAAGCCCTCACTATGTCTTGAAGTGTTTTTCTTCTAGTAGTTTCAAAGATTTCAATATTAAATTGAAGTTTTAGATTCATTTTTAGTTTTGTTTTGTACAAAGTGAGACACTGGGAGCTAGTTTCAGTATTGAACAAGTTGTTTTTTCCGTAACAAATCTTTTGATCACCTTTGTTAAGAAATAAAAGACTGCAATTAGACTTCTAGGGCCTCTATTCTACTCATTGAACTACATGGGTATTTTTGTTACTATGGAGATGAGCATATTTTGAAGTCAGGTATTGTGACACTTCTGGAGCCTCTGTATTTGTTTAGAATTGCTTTTGTGTTTCCCTGCGAAATTCAGAGGCTATTTGTTTTGTTTTGTTATTCTATTTCTGTGAAGAATGTCTTTGGAATTTTGAATGGGGATTACATTTAATCTGTAGATAGTTATTATGTTTCTTTCCTGGGGAGACAAAATCAAATTCTTTTCACTCTTAGTAAGGTACCAATGACAGAACAAAGAAACTACTCCACTGAAGCCTAGCTCAGTAAACCAATGAGTTTATGGAGAATATTTACAGGGTGACAACTTGGGAAACTTGCATTCCTACAGCTCACTTCCCAACTTGAAGGTAAGTCAACTACTTGGAGAGTCTCCTTTCTACTGAAATTGTTATTGTTTTCACATTAAGGAGAGGCTTTATAAATCCTGTAAATTTCAGGAGCTTTATAAGGCTTGCACATGTCATTCATCTTCTGAAATTTGCTGGTTTTATTTACTTCCCAGTCTTATAAGCCTCCCTGCCCACTTCAGGAGAGGCTGGTTCAATTCAGAGGAAATAACTATATAACAATAGCCTTTGGTAAAATAGCCATTTTCAAAATAATAATTCTGTCAGTCCATGAACAAGGGAAGATCTTTTCATTGTTAATCTCTTCAGTCTTTTCCCTTCATATATTATAGTTTTTATTGCATGAACATTTTGCTCTGGGTTATTTCTGAGTATATTTTAGATTATTATAACTGGAGTTACCTTCCTGATTTCTTCGTCAAAGAGTTCATCGATGGTGTATAGAACAACTATTGATTTCTGGGCACCCATGTTTATATCCTACTACTTTGCTAAAGATATTTATTAAATCTAGGAGTTTTCTTAGACATTAGAATTTTCTACATATGGAGTCATATCATCTGTGGGTGGATAATTTGACTTTTTTTCTTCTTATTTGTATCCCCAAATTTCTTTCTCTTCTCTGCTCTGGCTAGAATATTAAGTACTATATTTAATAAAACTATAATAAAATATAGCAATCAAAGAGTTGAGGCTATACTCATCATCTTGTTCCTGATTTTTGAGGGTTATAGGAATAGTAGTGTGATGTTTTATTCTTGAAATTTTATGTGAGAGATACTCTTTCTTATACAATAGGTTTCTTGTATTTCTTATAAAATAGGCTCTACCACAGTCTTTTCTTCTTGCAATTATGATAAGGTTTAAAACATTCTAACAAGATCTACTATGGACAAAAATCAATACAGTAATAAACAAGCAATAAAAATTGCTTAAGGGACGTGAAGAACTTCTTGAAAATGAGATCACCTAAAATTTAGTAGAGTAGTAGAATTTATTTCCTGTGTGGCTTTTACATCGTTATATCAGAAATGCAAGTGGTGTGGGTAGAACATACTCTTCAGAACTGCAGAAACAAAGTTTACAGAGAATAAAACTCATAGCCTCCTTTGGGACATCTTGGAGGAGATGCTTAAGGAAACCAAAGTCCTTTTGTCAATTTATTAATGTTTACGACAAATCTTTGAATATTTCTATATCTCTACATACTTGACTTGTTTAGAAAATAGAATGAGAGAAATCCTTCTCATATGTGTGAAAATCATTGACTATCTTACTGAAATGAACTGCAAATCTGCCTCTTGGTTGCACTGAGATTTGAAATATTTTCTTTTTCAAACTGAAGTATGGGTCTTTCTAGACTTCTCATTATTTTTAGTTAACTGCCTGTTGCTATTCATTAATATTATTTACATTCTAGAAAAATCATTTTTAATGTTTTATGGTTTTTGTTTTCATTTTTACACAGTATATTGAAGTGGAAATTTCTGGTTTCTATAGAGACTCGGTTGTGTAATGTAGTATTTTTCTGGAAATTGTCTTATGAGAGGATGTTTTTGCTGAAGCTGGCATGTGGGAGGATGTTTTGCTAAGAACCGATATGTGGTGTTTTTCTGGAGGCAGCCTGGAAAAGGGGCATTTGACGTTTTTGCTAGAGTGGAAGCTTTAGAGAACACATGATGTTTGGAAAAGATATAAATATAGTCCAACAGTCAGTGGAGGATGCTGGATGGTATGTTACACCTTGCTATTCTCTACTAGTTATTGTTGGGCTTTGCTAATGCTGGTCTTCACTGACTACACTGGGTGGTATTGGTATGCCTTACCATTATTTGTTGGTCATTGTTTGTCATGAATTCATAGAGAGAAAAACACCAAAAATCTTTTGGTGGTATTCCTGTGGCTTCTTGCCACTTCCATGAACTTGCTGATTCATGAATGGTGTTTGCAGTACTCCTGTTGCTGATTTGTGAATGGTGTTTGCAAGTGGATCGAATTGCTTCCACAGATTCATGTGAACTGACTGCTGATATCCTGACAAACCAGATTGGATTTGCTCCAAAGAAATATTTCTAAACAGGTCCACATCCTCCTTTGCTCTATTAACCTCTCTTTTCTACTCCCTTTGGTTGATGGTGGGCTAGAAGGGACACCAAAGCATTTAAGAACCCTTATTAAAGTAGATTTCGAAAGACTGAAGCCTACAATATATTCTGAAAAAAATTCTTTCTCTTCTCCAAACTCCTCAAAAAAATCTCAGTTTTGACAACACACTGGCTATAAATCAGGCATAGATAAACATTGTTATATCAAGGCTCTATCCTTCTCTCTCTCTCATTTATTAAAGGTTTTTAAAAAAATCATAAAAGAAATGTTGTATTTTATGAAAGGATTTTTCCTCATCTATTGAGATTTTCATGTGGTTCTTATCCTTGACTTATGTTGTATTGCATTAATTGATTTGCATGCCTCCAACAATCCTAGCATGGAATGATACCAACTAGATCACACTGTGTTGCTAAATTGTATTTGCAAGTACTTTATTGGCCGTTTGTTCCTGTATTCATTGTAGAGGATTATAGGGATGGAAGCACACAGTTATGTAGCTTCTTTGTTTCTTTTTCTCTGTCATAGTCAGGGTTTGGTGTCATGGTGCACAGTTTTGTGGCAATTTGCTTCCACAGAAGCAGCAATGGAGAAAGCTACTACGCAATCATTCCTCTGTGTCTACTATAGATTCCAAGTGTCGGGGATGGCTTCCAAGACATCCCACAGAGAGCAAACTCTGTGACTGTTAAGTCCCGTATTTAAAGTGGTATTGTATTTGCTTACAACATACAACAGAGAGTCCTGAGAGTAATCTCCTGTCTGCTCTTTAAAAAGACCTCCTAGATTTCTTCCAATAGCTAATACAATGTTGGTAATATATAGATAAGTGTTATGCTGTATTGTACAGTGAATAACAAATAAAAGATCCAAAGTATTCCGTAAAGTATTTCAAATACTCACTGCAAGTGCATTTCCCCTAAATATTTTTCTGGCTATGGGATCCATGGATATAAAAGGCTGACTCTACATGCATTCACACATGTAGTATAATAACAAAAAAATGCCCTCCCATTGTTTGTGTCAGCCCCACCACACACACACACACAGACATACACACCATGGGAAGTGGCTTATCCATCTGCCACAGTGGTGTATCTCTCACAGAGAAGTACATCAGGAACCTATTGACTGGCCTTTTTAAAACTAGCTCTTAAGAGTTGAAGAAATCAGGACTTAATCATTCTTTCTCCCTAAAGTCATAACTGCTTCTCTTTTTATTCTTGGGAGATTAATGTGTTGACTTACAAATGAGGACAGAGTTTCCACTTGAATGTAAGTTAACTGTGTTAGTAAAAACAAGTATCTGAGTATTAGCCCTTGACCTTTGCCTCTGAACAGCTACGGTTAGTATTTATCTAAAAGTCAACTTGGCTCTGCTTTGCCCAGTCTTCTCTGAAGAGTGAAACGCCTTGCGTTCATCTCAGTGCATTCGATACTATTGTGAGTGAAAGTTTCAGGAATGCAGTCTGATGTGCTGAGCCATCCATTAGACCTTAATTTTACTCACAATCATTTGCTACAAAGTATCATGCTTCAATTTAAAGAAATGATGGCTGCAAACACAGTCCTGAGAGTGGTCTCCAGGGAAATGAATGAGCCTGCACCCTTGATTTTGGCTCTTTCTCAAGAGAAGAAAGTTTTTAAAGGAGGAGACAGGATGACTAATGTTTCCATGGGTAAAGTGATCACTTATTTCCATAGAAATAAAAAGCCTCTTGGCTCTCAACAAAGATCAGGAGATTGAAACTGAAGAAAACAAAATGAATAAACATAGAAAAGGGTATCTGGGGTCAAAAGAGAATAAACCTATTCCTCAAATTGCAAAGGCAAATACTCTTAGAAATAAGAACATGAAGCCTTAGTGGCATATCGTATACATCTAATGCAGATAAGGAATCAGTAGGAGAGTAAACTGGGGGCCCACTACCATAGCAAAGAGGAATCCCATGCTTGGCCAGTTTTTATTTTTTATTCAAAATCCTAAAACAGGTGGTGACAATATCCCATCTTCTTACAGTGGCATGACTTTATTTTATATACCACACTAACCCCTTGGAGTCCATGAAAATATCATGATTAATACTGTGTTTGCAATCCACCCAGAAGGATGGGTTACAGCATTGACCTGACCTTAATTGATATTCATGGCTATCATTGGAAACATTTGCCTTTTTGGTTCCAAAAGGATGAAAGGGTATGCATGTCTCTGTGAGGGCATGTGTGTGTGTGTGTGAGTGTGTGTGTGTGTGTGTGTGTGTGTGTGTGTGTGTGTGTGAGAGAGAGAGAGAGAGAGAGAGAGAGAGAGAGAGAGAGAGAGAGAGTCTGTGTGTATGTCTGTATGTGTGCATGTGCATTTCTGTGATGAGTGTATGGTGGTTCTGATGGAGATGTTTGCTATTTCTCATTTGTTCCACTATAGTATAACTGGACTTCCTTGAAGGTCCAACAGACACCCCTAACAAAGTTATCTAGAAAGCCTGTATGATATTGGTTTAGTCACTTTTCCTGTGGCTGTAGCAAGATACCAGAGAAAAGGAACTTGAGGAAAATAAGGTTTATTGTGACTCAGAATTGAAGAAGAATATAGTCCATTATGTGGAGCAGGCAGGCAAGCCAGAGCACAAGTCAGATGGTCACCTTATGTCAGTAGGAAGGAAGCAGAGAGGCAAGAGCTGATGTTTTGCTCCCTTCCTCCTTATTCTTTTACTGAGCCTGGGACTCCAGCCTACAAGATGGTGTGTGCGCATTCAGAGTGGGTCTTCCTATCCCAGTGAGATCTGTCTGAAGCACTCTCACAGACACCCACAGAAGAGTCTCCTAAAACTCCCAATCTAATCAAGTCTCCAGTGAAGATGAAGCCTCTTAGGTTGGCACTGTTTTCTAATTTCCAGTGTGTGTGTTTACTTCTTTGCTTCCTTGGATCCTCAGTGGGGAGACAGAAAGACAGAGAATTAAAGGTGAGCTCCAGTCACCGTCTTGAACTGGATTCTGCAGACTCTTCTCTTCTCTTGTCAATTGCTTCATGTACTTATTCCTTGCGTTGACTGATGCTCACGCAGCAACTGTGCTTGTGGAATTAGCCCATCCTCCATGGCCTGCTGTTATAATGAGCTTCACATAAACATTAAGACCAGAAATAATTAAATCTGAAATATGAAGGAAACTCCAGTTGAAAAACTACCTTGGCATATGTGAAAAGAGAGTTTGCCAGTTGGGACTATCTTCACCCATCTCCACACGAGGTGTGTGGTGTAGTCTTACTGACTCTGTTTCAGTTGCCAGCTTGAAGTGAGAGTACTAAGGGGTTCAACATAGGGCAGAGACCTTGTTAAGAGACAGGAATTTATGCAGGCTGCATTCTACTCTAACTTAAAACATGAAACCCAAAACTCTTTAAGTCCAGAAATATACTATGTATTGTCTGATTTTTACAGTATATATTTCCATTCATTAAATTAATTCTATGTTAATGACTATAGCCCAAAATTTTCCTGCCTCATTTTTGTGTATTTTGTCTACTTGACCCATTTGTTCTTATAAACTGAAAGTGGTATATTCAAGTCACTCATTAACCATGTTTTAATTTAGAGTAGACTTAATTTCAAATAGTAGACTCTGTTTTTTTATGAAAACAATACACAGATGAGGTTAGTAAAACTAGTGTCACATGAAAATATTTAACTGTTATTTGAACTAGGCCATGAAAAAAAAGAGACAACACTGAGTTATTGATGGCATTTTCTGTTTTGCTCAGATTTCTGAAACGACACTGAATGTAAGTCAAACTACCTAGTGTCATAGTGGATTGGTTCAGACACACTAGTTAGATGATTACTCTTACATTGCATATAAATTTTGGTCAGAAATTGGTGTTGAGTTCACATTTTCAGATTACATGAAAATGATATTGTGATTTATTCTGCTTTTGAAATTTTGTGATAAAATGCATATAGTATCCACTAACTACACTACTTTATGTGTGCAGCTCAGTAGTGCTTTTACATTTACAGCATTTACAGTGTTGTGCAACTCATTTCCCTAACTTTCTCTCTGAAAGACTGAAACTGCAGCAATTACTCTCTTCTGTCCAGCTCCAGGCAACCATTGATCTGCTTTCTGTGTCTCTGAGCTAAATATCTATGTAAGCAGGATCATATATGCCATATTGTACCCGTATTGTACATGTGTGCTCTGGATTTATTCATAATTATCCATTTGTATATGTCCCATAGTGGTACTTTTTATTTTACCATAGTTTCTATTATTATATATGTATTAATATATTTCCCAATAGTCCAACTTTCATTTATAGGTTAATCTCTGATTTGTGGCAATGCTTTCTTAGTATGTTCTCAAATCAAATACAGCTCTTCTTGGTACATATTAGTCTCCTCAGTTTACTTAGCCATGATTTTCCTTGGGCTCATCTCTGTTAGGCTTTGATACCAAAGGCAGGTTTGCATCACAATTGGGCAGATGCCATGTTTGTGAAAACTCCAGAGGAATTAATTCCACTTAATAGACATGTGTTAGCCTTTTCCTGATTGGCTTAATTCTAATTTTGTTTCTCATAATTATTTTATCATCCTCCCTATGGCTGTTTCAGGTTTTTGCCTTGGTGTGGTTTATTTTCTTTCTGTATTGATAAACAATTTAGAGCATTTAAGATTGCTTTCCACCATTGTAGAATCTACTCCCATTAGTTTTCTCTCACTTCCATAATTGCTTATTAATGTATACTTTATCTCCTTATGTATCATTACTGATTTTAAGAGGCCCATTTTCTCATATTTTAACATTTTAAATTTGTTCTATGAGTTAAATATATAAGGCTCTAAGCAAACAGGAACAAATAAATTAACATCTGTTCAAACTAGCTGGTGGGTGCTTGGGATCTATTAGGTAAATCTTTGATGGAAGTATACATTGAACATGCCTTATAATTAAAGTGACATTAACATGTGTTTTGAAGGTCGCCAAGGAGGGAAAGACAAGCAAGGAGCAATGTGTCCAATGGCTTCTTTTCACTCATGAAGAAACTGATGTCACTTGAGAGGAAACATGGGGGGGGGGGGGGAATGGTATGTGTGAAACATGAATTGCTTCCTAAAGACAAAGGGCAGAAACAGGGACTCAGATGAGCTACCAGGGCCACATCCTTCACAGAGGAGCAGCCAGCTCTCTCATTGTGTGCTTTAAGTTAATTCCAAAACATAGAAATGGCTCCTTAACATTATTCCTGGGGTGTCTGGAATGCCCACCATTATTCAGTCTTTGGACCAGGACTAGGGACACCTGCAAAGAGATAACATTCGCAGGAAAGCTAACACACTACCCCTGCTCCAGCCAACTTCTTGGCCTCAGTTTCTTCACTAGCTGTGATTGATTGTTGGTCATATTTCAGGACGCAGAGTATCTGCATGTTTGAGCACTATCATGGAGGCTTCTCACTGTGTTTCCCTGTTTCATGCTTTGGGCTGTGGTGCTGTCTGCTCGAGGAGGACTAAGAGATGAGCAAGGTTTTAAAACCTGGATTTAGCCAGGTCCCAGGATTGAGGAGACACACTAAGAAAGCACGCTCTCCTGAGAGTCACATGTCACATCATTTTACAAAACAACAGCTTCACACTTAGAAGAGAGATGTGCTTATTCTCCTGAATAAAAGGATGTGTGGCCAAACACTCAAATGTACGTGGACCAGCCTACTAATGTTCAAGCACTTGTAGTAATAGAAAAACCACTCTTGAGCAAATGCCAACTTCCTGACTTTCAAATACCAGAGCTGGAAGAAGTCGTTGGAAAGTCATCTATAATCAGGATGGCCTAGTGCTCAGGTGGTGGAGGTGGGCAGATCAGGTGTTCAAGTCCAGAGTGGACTACATGAGGTTCTGCTTAAAAACAACAACCAAAGTCATCCATCACGGAGCGCAGTGCATAGCCACAAATATCTTAGTGGCTTTGCCAATTCACTTTCCAAAGATTAGTAGCCAAGTGAGACTATAAGAGAAACGGCTGCTTCTAATTTAAAATCATAATAGTTTTTATTTGCTTAGGTTTTGGTTACATTTTATTGCTTAATTTCAGCTGGAGAAATGAAAAATAACCTAACCAGACATATATGTGTTGAAAATAATGGATTATTGTGTATATACACACAATGGAATTGTTCATTCACAAAGAAGAATGAAATTATGCCACTTATGAGCAACGGGGTGGAGCTGGAGGAAATCAGTATGTGCAGTAAACTAAGCTAGACTTGGAAAGGCAGATAGCACATGTTGCCTCCCCTGTATTGAATTTTGATTTAGATTATATATTATATATAATGCCACGAATGTATAAAGGGGACAAGCACACATGCGGGAAGAGGAAGGATAATGTAAGCAAAGCATATAATCCACATTGCTAAAATGCCATAATAAAACCCATCCCTTTATATGACGCATATATGCATATCAAAAATAAAAACATGGATGGGAGGCCTAAAAGGGAAGAAGGTAATGAATGATTAAAATCATAAGTTAATGTAAACCTTTAAGAACAGCAACACAACACAAGTTGTTTTGTTTGGGGTTCTTGGCCACATATCCATTTGTTTGGATAAAATCTCCTGGAGAAGCTGGTTTGTGAGGTGATTGAAAAGAGCTCTTCTGGCTGGAGGTAGACTTGAGGCCAAAGAGGGGGTCCATGTGATAAGCAGGATTAGAATGAGTGAAAATTTCCTACTGCCCTCCTAGCTATGAGTGATGTATGCTGTGTTTTGCTTCTGTAATCACCATTAAGTTCTCTCTCAATTAACCTCCAGCCCATTTACCTTGAAAAACAGACAACTATGAAGTAATTCTTCTAACCTCACCCTTTCTCCTCCTGTAAACATGCTGCTCATGGATCTTAGTCAACTTAGGCTAAAATTCAAATCCCTAACTTAGAGGTAATGGAAAAGATCAAAATGATGCTGTATAGCCTATAAATGTAACTATAGCTCAGGGCTGGTATCTCTCCAGGACACCAACTCACTATGTCTGATAGACTAGCAAAATATGTTCTGCATCTCTCTTAATATATTCTTGATTTCTATAAGGTCTGATTTACACAACACATGTGGGCCCTGTATCAGCCACCTTTTACAGCAATAGTGCTATGTAACAAACAATCTCAAAGGCTTAGAAACTTACAACTGCAAACTTTTACATCTTGCTCACAGGTTCTGTGGGATAGCACTGCTGCTCAGTTTAAGCTTGGAGCATGGGCCAACATCTGACAGTCATTCTAACTATAGGACCAGGTTGAAGGGGCATTCACTTAGGACAGGGTGTCAGAAGAGGATGAGGTTACCATGGATACACTTCAGTCTGTGCTCAGCACAGACGTAGTGTTGCTTCTTGTCCACCTATGGCGAGTGGGGTTAGTAGTGGTTTAAGCTCAAGACTTTATCATCCCAAGTTAGTGACCCACCTAGACCAGAACACAATTTTACAAACTCGTTATCTAGCAAACAGTGATCCAAAAGATAGTTTGTGTCTCATAAATGATGAAATTCAGTTAGGGTTACTATTGAAGTGATGAAATACCATGACCAAAAGCAACCTTGGAGAGGAAAGAGTTTATTTGGCTTTCAGATTCTGAGTCACAATTCATGGAGGGAAGCCAAGGCAGGGACTTAAAAGGGGCAGGAACCTAGAATAGGGAGCTGATGCAGAGGTCATGGAGGAATTCTGCTTACTGGCTTGTTCCTCTTGTTTTGTTATGCCTACTTTCTTATAGAACCGAAGACCACCACAATGAGCTGGGCTGGGCTGGGCTGGGCTGGGCTGGGCCCTCCCTCATCAATCACTAATTAAGAAAACACCCTACAGGCTTGCCTACAGCCTGATCTTATGGGGACATCACATTGTCCTAAAAGTAGCCAAAACAATGTGACAAACTAACTATATCTTTGGTATACCAAAAGTCTTGAGACTCAGTTTAAGACTTAAGATTATAGCAAGCACCATGAAACTGTTCCTGGAACCAATGCTTTCTGTTTACAGACAGCCTCTGATTCCATCCATGTCAACAGCATTTTGGCAGAGTCAGTGGCCTTGTCTAAGGCACCAGTATAGGATGTGAAATAGAAATTGGAAGGATGTCAGGGTTTTGAGGTCGGATTTCTATTTGGTTTGGGAATTTAGTTTGCAAGTGCATTTGTGTCTCAATGGTTTTTTAATAGGCAACAGAAGAAAATGCATTTCCTTCTGTTTGTGTGAACTTCAGACATGATTCTTGCATCTCTATCACTCCAGCTCCTCTCTTTCCTTCCTCCAACTCTTCCCATGCCCCATTATTCCCTTCCAAATGTATGATCTTCTTTAGTTATTGTTACATGTATATATAGATGTGTACACACACATCCATGCGCATATACATACATATCAGTAGGCTATACAGATACACACATTTATATACTGAGTCTGTTTAGTGTTTCTTGCATGTTCATGTGCCCAGGACTGGCTGCTTGAATTGGACTACCTGTTCAGAGCTCATCTAAGGACGAAACCATTTCTCCCTCTATCAGGACTACTTATAGCTCTTCTCTAATGATGGGACCTGTAGACCTTGCCCTGCTTGCAGTAGCTTGTCAACTGATGTTATCAGTAGGTAGGGCTTGTTGAGATTGCATGGGTGCATTTTCCCTATGACATGTAGGTGATACTGCCCATAAGCAGGCACCCTATAATCTTTCTGTCCCTTCTTTCAGGATTGTCCCTGAGCCTTAGGTGTTGGGGATGTGTTACAGGTGTATCAGCTGGGCTTGGGCATCTCACAGTTGCTTGACTCTTTGCTTGCTGACTAGTTGCAGATCTCTATAGAAGTCTCCAGCTGTTGCAAAAAGAAGCTCTGCTGGTGAGGGTGAGAGTTATGCTTATCAGGCTGGGCCAGGGACTGTGTGTTAGATTTTTCACTGCTGCTACAAAATACCTAACAGAAGCAACAGGATGGATCTATTTGGGCTCAGGGTTTCAGGGTTGTTGGCTCCACTGATTCAGAGCACCATGACACTAGGAGCATGTGGCAAAGGCTACTTACCTCCTGGTGGACAGGGAGCAGAAGGATGGTGAATGGAACTCAGAACCAGTAAAACATTTGAAGCATGCTGTCAGAGATGTACCACATTCTGTGAGACATACCTCCTCCCCAAGTTTCCATCACTTCCCCATTTATGACCTCCAGCTATGAACCCAATTCTGAACACTTGAATCTCTGGGGTGAGTTTTATGTTCCAATGGTAACAAGTTGGTAATTTTAAAGATATTAGGGTTTTTTTTAGTTTTATTTTTTTTCCGATTAGCATGAAAGAGCCCATTGTTTGGCTTATCCTTTAAAAACAAGCTGTGACAGCCACTTTTATATTTCTAAAGAGCCTCAAAACAATGTTTTCCTTATTTGAAGTTATCAAGCATTTCTCAAAGACTTCCAAGCTTCCTTTTTCCTTCCTACCACGGAAGATCTTTTGTGTCAGGCTAGGGATCTTAGAGAAAAGTGCTTCCTAGATCCTGAGTGCTTCCTTTTTAGAAACAAGAGTAGCAAAAGATGAGTGTTCTTTACAAACTACCAAAAGACTTAAGCAAAGTCGCCACCTCCTTTGTTATCCCACAGGAGAGAGAAGCAATCCTGGGATTCGTTCACTATGAAGAAATGAGCTTTAGCCATGTGTGGTGGTGCAAGCCTTTAATCCCAGCACTCCAGGGCCAGAGGCAGGTGGATTTTTCTGTGAGGTCCAGGACAACGTGGCCTACATAGTGAGCTCCAGGGCACCTAGGACTACATAGTGAGATGCTTACAAAAGCAAAATAAAATAAAATAAATAAAGTTTCTGTCTGCCTTGATAGTGTAACAGAAGCCAGAGTCTTAGAACCAGACCAATGACTCATTGCAATGAACAACTACAAGTGAAGGTGTGTGGACCAAAGGGTATTTACTGTAGGACACACTGCATATTCCACAGCAAGAAGGTGGGGATTTTTGTTTGCTTGTTTGTTTGTTTTAATTTTAATTTTCTATGTTCTTTTGGGTGGGAGGTTGCAAGGGCAGAGAGTGGGGGGGGGAGGATGGGCTGGGGGAAGATGATTGGTGGTATTGGGGTACATGATGTGAAGTGAAATTCACAAAGAATTAATGAAGAGGAAAAAGGCTTCTGTATTTTTCCATATTCGTAGGGGAGAAACATGACTGCTGATGTTTTGGATTGTTCTTTAATGCAGGGTAGCCCACCCACCTAGAAACAAAACAAAACAAAACAAAGCGTGTTTCTGAGGATCTCTACATAGGTATACTGTTTCCTCTCTCAAGGCAGAAGCCACTTCCACAGTCTTCCTGGCTGGGTGTTCCCCTGACCTAGAGATCTCAACCATCAAGAGGAAAAGGCTCCATTGTGTCTCCCTGTGAGTACCCAATGGGGCATGAAAGACAAAAGGAAGACAGCAAATAGCAGCCTCACCCCTCTGTGGTCTGTAGTCTTGCTGCTCTCCTGCGGGTGACAGATGCACAGCAGAGATCCTGACCTCCTAGGACAGCATTCCCAGTGTCCTGAGAGCCTTGCTCTTGCTCTCGGTTCGTGGGGCATCAGAAGCACTCCAGGCTGTGACCTAGCCTGATATCTTAGTCAGAACCTAAATCTTCATGACCTGGATCAATACAATACAGGATGTCTTAGTGCCTCCGTATTTGTGAATTTCCTCAATCTCAGAAATAAACAAAATGTGTTAGTGAATAAAGAGCTAGCTTTGTTCTAGAATTAACTTGAACGCCCACCTTGCTCATCTTTGTGACTCTTCCAGTGTAAAGTAGACTAGTCCTTATAGTCAAGGCACTCTTGAGACTTCCTATAGCATTTGTTTGATCACTTTAATCTAAAATATTGAACCCTGATCAGGAAGAACTTTAAAAAGTCTCTTTGTCTACAACTGAGTTCTCTTTGGTTTTTGAGGTGAAAGGCTCCAACCTTCCTCATACAAGGCCATGGGTCAAACTGCAACTTCCAGAAGAGCTCAGAGCCCTTGAACCTTTGTCTGTGCACATTGGGGATCAAACTGATGGTCAGGGCCAAGCAAGCACCCTAGCACCAACCTGCACCCCCAGCCCTGAAGAAGGACCACAGGGAGCAGGCTCAATCTTCAACAGGGATAACCCCAGTCAAGCACAAAAACAGAGCTTCTAGCTTCATCTTCTCAAGTTTAGGGCAGGGGTCATCGTGTGGAACTAGTTTGCTTGGCGTACTTAGTGTTCTATTGCTGTGAAGAGACATCATGACCATTGATGTGTTAGAATGGTGGGTAGCCTATCAACAGCACACTAGCCCAAAGCAGTTCCATGTGAAAGAGGTTCTATTGGAAGGGAGAGACAAAGTAGTGGCAGAGAGAGAAGACAGGGAGAGAAGAGAAAGAGAAAAAGAAAGAGAGTGAGGAAGGGGCGTTCTCCTTATTTATATGGAAAATGACATAACACAAGTAAAAGTGGGAGGTGAACCAAGTGATTGCTGGGAATATGGTGCCTGTTGTCTTGGCAACAGGTCTGCAGGTCGCAGGTCGAACTGTTGCCTATGTGATGTCATAGGTTTGGAATGTCCTGATGCCAACAACTATGACAATTATTATTTTTCTTTTTAAAAAAAAAAAAAAGAATTTAACTGAGGCTAGCTTACAGTTTCAGAAGCTTAGTCTAGCATTGTCATGGCAGGAATCATGGCAGCACACAGTCAGACAAGGTGCTGGACAGGTAGCTGAGAGTTCTCTACCTGGATCCACAGGCAGCAGGAAGAGAGAGCCACTGGGTCTGGCTTAGGCTCAAAATCTACCCCCAGTGATGTATTTTGTCCCAAAAAGGCCATACCTACCCCAACAAGACCACACCTTGTTGTACTCCAATAAGGCTACGTTTCCTAATCCTTTAAAATAGTGCCACTCCCTACGCATTTAAATATATGAGCCTTTGGGGACCATTCTTATTCAGACCAATACAGCCTACAAGGGTGCTTTTAACAGATTTGTTGGCTTAGGGTAGCGATACACAAGTGCAACTCTAGCACTCAGGAGACTGAGATAGGAGGACCTTGAGTCAAAGCCCCTTCCACTCACGTCCCTTGTCCCATCCCCTCCAAAAAGGAATAAAGGGTGAGGGCAGGGAGAGAGGGAAAAGAATAAGAATTGTTGCAAGATGTGAAACTTTGAAAATGTTCATACTAAAATTATCTCGGGCTGTATTTGACGATTTCATATGTGAAAGCATCAGGCCTCCAACAGCAGTGCCCTTTTAAAACAGGCTAGCCAGCACAGTCCCGTGATGCATCATGCGTGATGCGGGTCGCACACCTGGACTATTTCACTCATTATTTTAAAATGCAGATGCTATGGGGAAAGTGTTCACTTGACATGCAGGTGGCTTCCGTGTCCCCTGCAGGGATCCAGCTGGCTGTTCAACACCCAGAATAAAATAGAGGGTCCAGAGCACAGGGATAGATTGCCAGCCTTGCTTTTAGCAAGACCCCAGCCACTTCCTCCTAGAGGAAGCAGAGAGAGGTGGCCCTGGCTATTTGCCAAACAGCTTCTCAGGGCAGGTAAGGAGCTACAGAAAGATGCAATGCTGCAGACAAGCTGGGTCGCTGAACAAAAGAGCTGCTTGGTAACTGAGTCCTGCCTGTGGTTCTCAGCTTGCCAGTGTTTGTCCAAAAGCAGGCTGCGACCCCCACACCTGCTGGTATCTTCTCTCCATCCAAGCGACCTCTTAGCAACCGACCTGGCTCCGCACATCTGCTAGAAGCCGCAGAGGTACAAAGGAACCTTGGAGGCAGGCAGAGGGCAGAGGCAGAGCAGACCAGATCCTACCAGAGCTGGCAGCTCAGCAGGCAGGGCCAGCGACTGTGCTCAGTAGCAGAGAGAGCCCCAGCAGCCATAGTTGCCTCTTGGCATCTTTGCTGGGCCAAAAGAGCCTCCTTGGTATTCATGCTGCACGGACAAAGCACTGAGCCTTGCTCCCTGATGCGCATAGGTTCCAAATGGCCTTTGCCTCAAGCATCGCAGCCTGCAGACAGAAGTGGGCAACAAGCAGAAGCCTCTGGCTGGTGGGGGCAGCAGAAACCACAGTACTCAAATTCCTTGGAGGGAAAGGTAAGGAGGAGACAGGTGTAGATGCTGCATTTGCCTCCCTCCCTGAAGCTCTTCCCCAGCACCCACACTGGCCAGGGAAGACAAAACTAACCCTGACCCTGTTCCTAGGCCAGCTCTTGTCTCCTTCCTGGATCTGCAGCAAGTAAGTCCTCTTGGAGTTCTGCTCCTATTTGGCTGCGGGAGCTACAGCTAAGTGAGAGCTGAAATGATGAAAAGACGTGAATGGGGGAGGTGCAGCCTTGCCTGGCAGAGAAACCCAGGCGAGCTCTTTGCAAACAGCCCCCGGGGGATCAGGTGTATTCATTAATCATGACCTTCTGTTCATTTCCCGTGGTCTCACTCTCAGGCATCCCATGGGCCTCAGTTTGGGTTTAAATCCAGGGCACCGTCCTCTTGTGCCCTTTTGTCCCTGAGCCCAGGATCTCATTTATCAAGCAAAGGAGCATAATACCACCTGCCATAGGGACTCATCTTGTAACACCCCCCCCACACACACACACACACATACTGTTACTTCTCATTAACACCCTAGATCAGCTGAACTGGTCACACTTTTCAGTCCTCTGTCTCAGCTTCATTTACATGGAGTTTCCAGCCTACTCTCAGATGTCACAGCCTGAACGGACATAGAACCAAGCCTAGTACAGAGTGCCAGAATGAATGGCCTAGTATAGACACCAACCAGGTGGGAAGATAACCACTGTGTAGGAAAATGAGGCTGGCAGAAATGTTAAAATGGTCCCATCCTAAGGAGGGAAAGGTGCATGTGCTAGGAGTGGTGATTCACAGGGCTATGGCTATAGGGCTCCCTGCAAGGAGAAAGGCAATTCCACATTAATTTTTGGGGCTTACAACCAGGTGTGCTTTGCATTCACTTGCATCGGGCTTTTATGGTCTCCCTTCTGCTTGATACCATTTCATTAGGAGCCAGTGAGATGTATCTCAGCGTGGTGCAGAGAAATATCTCAGTGTAGAGCAGCTTGCCAGCATTTCTCCTTCCCTGGCGAGATTCAGGATCCCTAACAGTGGGGTTCTGATGCCTTGGAGGTGCCAATATGTTTCCTGGATCTTCATGGACAACCTCAGTCCTCTCCTTGGTGAATTCTCTGATGTCTGGGTGGAGACTTTGCCCTTTTCATGATCATGGGAATAAGTTATCAGCAGAGAAACAAGGAGCACCATCCTCCCAATGAGAGACTATGGGTGCTCACTCTAGGGCTCCCTGATCCTCCCGGTGTTTTGAGGCCAATAATTTTTCTTTCCACCCCATTTCAATCTCCTGATAGAAGACATTCTTTGTCATGGATAACTAGATAAACACAGAGCTCAGGTGAACCACTAGCTGGGGGGCTTACAAGAGCATCCTTGGATGAAGCAGCCTTTGCAAGGCTTTCCAAGAGGGACTCACTTAGATTGGCTTGTAAAGCATACATGCAAAACCAGGAGAGAGGCTGAATTTCACTTCTAAAAGGTCCCTCTTTTCCTGTTTCCTCCTTTAAACTATAAAGAGCTAGCCAGACAGATTTCCTTTGTCAAAGGAGGGCAGGCATTGTCTAGTCACAGAACTGTACCTAGATCTCTATTCACTCGGTAAACAGTCAGACTGATTTTTTGGGCATTTGGGTTAAGAACTCAGTGTGAGTGTGGTATTATCTATATTGAAAAGAAACACTCCCCACTCCTTTGTATTTGTGTGACTGTCCAATTAAAAAGCACCCTCCAAGGCCAGGCAGATCCCAACGAGCAGATGCAAGTGTTCAAATCCACATAACCCATGGAACTTGGGCACTGGCTCCTCAAATAACTGTGTGGTTTGGAACGATTTTGTTTTTCCAGTGTTGAACAATAAGCTGATTAATTCCCATTTTTCAAAGTCAGTTTCAAGCAGTAGGTTTTTTTTCTTCTTCTTCTCCTTTTTTTAACATCTACAGAAAACCTGGAAGGGAATACAAATTTCTTCCTGAAAAACACATCTCCCTTCCTGCCCTCCCTGCACCCTCTGATAAATAACATGAGCATGCAGTGATTTGCCAACAGCAGCTCCAGGCATGAAGCACAACATCTGCTAGCGAGACGCTGGAGAGACAGTGGAAGGCATGCTGGCTGCCTGCCCACCTTCAGACTCCAGATTTTTGCTGACAAGGCTGTCAATAAATGGGCAGATGGCATGGGCTCTGCTGGCGGGAGAGTTCAGTTAACCTGACTCCAGACATTATCTCCAGTTCATGGTGCACTGGGCTGAGCCCTTCACTCGACCATTAAAGCTGTTCCTTGATGGAGCACAGAGAGCAAGACATAAGACTAGGAAGGAGGAGGCAAGCGCTCGCTTCCTTTAATTACATTAACTGAGTCTCTCCGGCAGTTGGCAGGCAGAGTGAGTGAGATTAGTTAGCCCTTGTGACCACGGAAGTGGAGCGGGAGCATCCACACTGTATTTCATGCTGTTTAAACATGGGCATCCCATCCTCGGGAGCAGAGTACCTCCCTGAGGATAGAGTTTGGCATAAAATAAACACCCAGTAGGATGGATCTGGGGTCCTCCTTTGCAAGCAGGCAAGCTCTTGCATTGTCTTTCTTACAAGGACTGTCTGCAAACAAGCTGCAGCCAGTGTTCTTTACCCAGAAACAGCTCTGCTAACTGCAGAAACGTCCTCTAGTGGCGACTTGGGTGAAACACCCTCTGCCATCTGAGCATGCTTCAAACTTGTTTAATCTAAACTCATCAGACTAAGGAGCTGAGCACTGTGCTCTGAAGTCAGTTATTTAAGCGATCGGCCTTTTTTTCATCTCTGCAGAAATCAGCTGCTGGAAGTAATACATGCATCAATGCTACACACCCTCGTGGTATTGCAGAATTACAAAGTGACTTTGCATACTTTAACAGTGGTTTTTGACTGGGAATGACTTTGCCCCACCCCTACCCCCCCCCCATCCCTGACCGGGGACAATGCCTGGAGACACACTAATGTCTCTAGGACAGAGAGCAGCAATGCTACGGAGTGTCTCCACTGCACAGGCTTCACATTCACCCACAACAAAGAACTCTTCCGACCAGAGTGTCAGCAGTGCCAGGGTTGAGAATCCTGCATCAGGACAAAGGAAATGAGTGAACATTTCTCACATCCCTTGAAAAGGAGAGCAAAGAAGGAGCAGCTGGTGGGCATGCAGAGGGGAAGCTGGGAATTTGCTCTTCATGTCCCAGGTAGACTCACGACAGTGTCATTATTCCGAATGCTATTCACTATTCAGGAAACAAGCAGCTCCCCAAGTTCTTACAGCTGTACTTCCATCAGATCTGAACAATGAAACATCGCATCCATGAAAGTCATTTTAGGCTAATTCATGTTTATTAAATGAGAATATCCACCTGGCGCCAAACTGGGATTGCAGAGGCAAGTGGAAGAGTGTTTTAAAACTGGTGCCTGGGTATTGTGGCTCATACCTATAATCCTGGCACTCAGAATGCCGAGGCAAGAGAAGTACCATGAGTTCCAGGTCAGTCTGGAATGCAGAGTGATACTCTATCTCACAAGAAACACACACACATACTCACACAGACATGCACACACACACATATGCACAGGTACATGTTCACACATGCACAGGCACACATGCACATGCACATACATACACATGTGAATGAAATCGAATGATTAAATAAACCTAGCAATTAAAGTCTGGGACAGAAATCAGACTAGAGGGGTTGAGGGGGAATTAAGCTGAGCACAGAATATATGAGGTTAGGGGCTTAGGATTTAACATATATGATCACATTTTCATTTGTCTTCTGTGGTTTGAGCAGCTTTGCATATAACCACTAGTCTTAAAGGTATAGCACTCCTTTAAAGATATCGGTGAAGCTAAACACTGGCCTCTTTCTTGTTAGTTTTGTAGAACTGTGTATTCCTCCCCCACCCCCGTGCACCTCCCTCCCCCCCCCCCCCGTCCCAAGAAATCATATGTTAAAGTGTAAGGCTGAATGCTGCCATTAGGATCAATGAGATATCCCAGTTTACACCTAATCATACTGAGTAGGTTGAGCCTCTAACCCCATGAGGCTGCTGTCTTTATCTAGAGGAGAAACTTAAACCCAGATTTCCACCCAGACAGATGTCAAGACAAAGGTCAGAGTTTTGCCAACAAGGTCTTTGAATCCAGGAGAGATGCACAAAGCAGATGACTTCTTGCACCCCTCTGAAGGCATCTACTTCCAGAACCGAAAACCTAAATTCTGTCGTGGAAGTCATCTGGAATTTGTTTTGGGCTGTGATGACAGAGTTCTAGTTAACCAGTAAAGATGAGGTGAACACTAGAACAAGGCAGGGGCAGACAAAAGATCCTCACTAGAGTTTTCTTTCCCAACTGATGCCTGCAAACTACTACTTCTTCAGAGCAGGCAACTCAGAGGATCCACCTTGGGCACAAAGGCCAGCATCCCTCCATCTAACAGGAAGCAGGAGAGAGCTAAGTGCTACATCAAGAACATTCATTTCATTATGCCCCTGAGCCTGCCTTTCAGGAATTCCTGATGTATAGCTGGGAGACACTCTCCTTTCTAAACCAGCGTGAGAGGCGGGTAATGAGTGTGATACTTCTACTATTTTGGGGAAACCTGGTATTTCCAAGGCTATCACACAAATAGGGGGATCTACAGCCATGGTCTCACCTCTATGTATACTAGCAGGATCTTGGACTTTTAAAACAAGTCAACTAAATAATATATAGGGGCCAATTCCAGGACAAAATCTGGGAGGGATCTCAGGCTGAGGCACAGACAGGAGTGAGACCCAAGGCCAGAAGGAACATCTTACTGCAGGGACAAATCTCCCTGAGATGGGAGACCAAGTTTTGGGATCCCTGTGAGAAACCATAGTTATGCTATGCAGACCATAAACCCAGCATGGAAGATAGTCAGATTTCCATTGCAGGAAACAATTACACTAACAGATAATCCTCTCCCCCAAGCAGTGAGTGTGATTATTATAATGCATGTTTTACAAGGCAAGAAAAATCAGCCTTACATTAGACTGACTGGATATTAGGAGTCAGACAAGAAGTGGTAGGTTTTAGGGCATTCCATACTTTTCTGGTTGCTGAGACTAAATATGTAGCCAGAAGCAAGGTTAGTGAGAAGAGGCTTGTTTTAATCTCATCCCTCATGAGTAGAGTTCACAGGGTAGGAAGTGCTGGCAACAGGAATGTGAGGGGACTGGTCATGGTTTTGTTCTGCAACCAGGAAGCACAGAATAGACAGAAAACAGGATGGGGCTATAAAACCAAAAGACCCACCCTGACAGTGACATACACCCTCCAGCAGGATTGCACCTCCTAAGGGTTCCATAGATTTCCAAAATGGTGTCACCTACTAGGGACCAAGTATTCAAACACATGAGCCTGTGTGAGACATTTCACTTTTAAACTACAGCACCTGTGTTTAAAATCTTTAATTAGCTCATTGTACAATGGTTTAAAATTTCCTAGGGAAAGTTATAGAAGATGCACAATAAAATGTACCATACTGTAGGTTTGCTCTGGACTTGGTTGAGAAGTTGTGGCTGGTTTGGGGCTTTGTATTCTTTGCTTCAATCTTTTTTTTTTTTTTGTCCTGTCGTTTCTTTTTGTTGTTATTTTGTTTTGCTTGGAATCTTTAATGTGCCTGATTCAGAGAGCCAGAAATCTGAGAATATGGCAGACTGGCACCCTCAAAGCTGCCTTACACCTCATCTCCAGCCCTCAGGTTAATTATGGCAGAGATGCTGGTGATACGCCAAAGGCAAGATCATCTTGGAACCCAGTCTTGGCCCTCCGGCTGGGTGATGAGCTTACACTGATACTTGGGGTGTTTGTGGCTCTCATGTTATCACCCCACCACTTTTTATGGTTGTTTGGAAAGAGTGTCACTCTGTGGTCCAGGACGCCCTGGAATTCACTATGTGCTCCAGTATTCCTTTGAATTCATGAGCACTCTTTCTGCCTCAGTCTTCCTAGTGCTGGCATTACAAGCAGGAGCCACCATGCAGGCTCTAGTGTTTTGTTTTCAACTCATTTTTAAAAAGACATTATAATTAGTATCTCTGGTCAACTTGACACACCTGGTAAGAGAGACCCTCAACTGACGCCCTGACTCCACCAGACTGGCTCCTGGATCTGTCTGTAGGAATTGCTAATTGCTGTAGGAGAGCTCAGCTCACTGTGGATGAAGAGCCTGAACTGGTGGTCCTTCCTTGTATACGGAAAGTAGCTGAGCATTCCCGAGGAAGCAAGCTCGTAAGCATTCTGCCTCAGTCTGTTTGAGTTCCAGCACTGACTTCCCTCTGTGATGGGTTATAATAAGGAAGTATAAAACAAAATAAGTGCTTGCTCCCTCCACCCCCCCCCCGAAAAAAGGGTTTAATTATGTCTAAGAGAACGTCATGCAATGTGCTGTGGTCATATTTGCTCCTCAGTCCTCCCCCCTAACTCCTCCCAGGTCCACCCCTATCTCTGCACTCTACCTCCCAATTTTCGGTCCTCTTTTTTATTATTTATTTAAATAACTCCTTGACTCCTATTTATGCTGCCCTTGTACTCCTGGGAAAGGGCCATCCACTGAAGTGCAGTCAACCTACTAGGGGCCACAAATTTAAAGAAAACTGACTCTTCTTCCTCCAGAAACCATCTACTGTGCATAGCTCCTCCAGTAGGGATAGCTCTCTTTCTCCATCCATGCTGACTGGCTTGAGCCTGTCCTGGTCCTGCGCAGGCAACCAGAGCTGCTATATTCATGGATGCAGTGGTTGTGTCATATCCAGAAGATGCAGTTATCATCCTTCCTCCAGACTTCTGCTTTTGCAATCTTTCTGCCCCCTCTTTTTGGATGGTCTCTGAGACTTGCAGGGGGTGTGTGCTATAGATGGCTCTTTTGTATCTGAGCACTACACTGACATGTATCTGTACTTTGGCCAGTTGTGAATTTCTGGGTAAACCCCATTTAACCTAGTTGTTAAAATCAGATTTCCCCACACATCCTGTGCATTTCCTCAGGCATTCAGTGTTCTTGAAGTCTGATCTTCGGTTGCTGTGCTTAGAAGTGTAAGCATTTTTGAAGCCCTCATAACTCAGCATCCAGACTAGCTCTGGTAGTCTTGTTTTCTGCCTCATTGCTCCGAGCTAATCGATATGCTAATACCATGACCACTAAAACAAACAAAACAAAACAAAACAAACAACAAAAAACCTCAATCCCCAACATGACTTGCAAAAACCCATCCCTTTCTCCCATTTCTGTTTCCTAAACTCTCCAGCTATTCCCTCCTCACCTAGCACACACCCTTTACTCTCAGCCACATAAGGACACTCTCACATGCATTCTTCACCCACAGACATGCCTCACTCTCTGTCTTCCCTATGCTTTCTGCAGGACCTGAGTTTTCCACTCCCAAAACAAAAAAAACAAAACAAAACAAAACAAAACAAACAAACAACAACAACAACAAAAAACCAAGAAAACCAAACCAAACTTGAGAACTTCTATTCACCCTTCAAAACACAGCTTCTATGATCTTAGGACAAAATTCACACTTCCCTGGAACTTCCCACTGAAGTGACCAAACACCCATAAAATTGCTTTATGATTGCTTGGCTGGAGTTTTGGACTGTGAATTCCTGGAGGACCAGGGCTGAATCTAACTCATCTCCCATTTCCTGTGCCTCCCACAGCTCCTGGCACACGGAAGCTGCTTAATCAATGTTTACAGCAGGCAGGATTAAATAGATAAAAGCTTAGATTGAATCAAAGACTTCTTCCGGTGAGAAGAGGACTATTACTTACCAGAGCCTGGTGCTGGAAGCCAGTGAGCTTAAGCGAAGGAAAGGTGGGTGGCCTCCCTAAATGTGAGGAAGGATTAGATGATCTTCTTCCCAAGTCCCTACATGGTGACCCCGAGCCAAACACTGACCTCTTGGCATATGTAAACTAAGGGAGCACCGGTCTACAACCTCTCATGTGGCATCCAAAAAAGTGTAAAGTGCTAGTTTCCCAAACATTTCCTTAATCCCTACCTAAAGGAGCCAGGAGAAATGGATATCAGAAACCTAGACTTCTCACTGGGGCATGTATGTGTGTGTGTGTGTGTGTGTGTGTGTGTGTGTGTGTGTGTGTGTGTATCCAAAACATGCGGATGTCAAAAGAGGGGGGAAAAAATCTGTGGAACTGTTTGATCTATAGAAAGGAAATATAAACAGAGAGAAGCTCTGTTAACCTCACATCAAAGTGATTCTGGGTTCCTCTTTTACAATAGCAATTAACATGTCTATTTCATGATTTATTGCTTAGGTGGAATGGATCCAACTTTCTGTTTATAAAAAAAAGCAGAAATTTAATCTTAAGGAAAGCTCTGGCATCAAGAAGACCCGATTCCACATCCTTTTCTGTTCCGCATGCGGAAGCCTTACCTGCTATAGTTCATGGCTGCCCAGTGGAATGGAGGCTTCACAGAATCGAGGAGCATGCGGGGACATGCTGTGTGTTCTGGGGGTTGTCCGGTTGATAACTCCGTCTTGCTTAGGGTTAGCAGTCAGAGCTGTGCCATGTTAATTAAAGATGCTCCTTTTCTTGATGCAGATGATGAGGGGCTCAGAGACCACACACTCAGAGCCAACGTACAGGTCAGAAAGAGACCAACCCAGTAGTAGGAAACCAAGACTTAGTGCCCCCATTTTGTGTGTCCACCTGTCTCCAACCACATGCTCTCCCCCAGAAAGCATGCAGGACAAACTGAAGGCTTGTGTTGCTTCACCTCAGACACCTCTGGGCCTAGAAAAGCAGAAACCCATTGTGTACATTTTTAGGAAAGCCACAGGAAGTGCCTTCAAGACGCCATCCATGTCGGCTCCAAATTGTATGGACTTCCCTTCTTGAGGTGTCTGAGGCCCAGGCATCCATTCCCTTGCTTTCATAAAAGTTTATTTCCATTCACCTATTTGGACCTACTTGGTACTGCGTGGCCACTCAGCAGGGTTTATGATGCCCTTGACACATCAATTCATCAGGTCTCTCATTTGCTCTACAAAACAAAGGTTGCAGGCCTTTTAGGTGAGATTTTATACAGGATCCAGTGGCTCAGCCACAGGCTCAGTCAGCAACAGGCCCGGTCAGTCACAAGCCTGGTCAGTGACAGGCCTGGTCAGTCACAGGCCCCGGTGCTGTTCATGTGTCTCATCACCCCATGAGGGGCTCTGCTTCCCCATTCTCACCACTACTTCAAATATGTCTCAGGGACACGCAACATTTCATACTGGATGCAGCCTCAGCCCTGACTCTTGCCTCCCTCCAGACCAGCTTCTGAGTCTCTTCTCAAGTACTCTTCAGATGCCAGGAGGAACTCAGAGAGTAGGATGAAGAAGCTTGCCCTCACCGGCTTGCCGTACCCAGATACTTAGCTCCCACATGACCTCTCATCTCACTTGCCCTGCACTGTTCTGCATGGTGTTGCCATCAGCCCCTTCCATTTCTCTCAGTAGCACTGGATAGGAAAGTGAGGTATGTCCTGGTGGCAAAGTTTTAAGCTGTGACCTGCAGGAGCTTCTACCATGTGGTTCTGACAGAATGGAGTCACACAAAGAGATATTAAGAGCTCCACCACAGCGAAGAGTCTCCATCCATGTGGAAGTGTGGAACTACAGTGGTAAGGAAACACCATTCCAAGTCGCCAGAGTAAAAGATATCTCCTCATGACATCACTAACCTCAACCACCCAAAGTCCCATGAGCTTACAATCAATGTTGAGCCATGCACCCTCCACCCCTGTTTCAACTTCCCAATTATTACTCTCTCTCCTCCTCCTCCTCCTCCTCCTCCTCCTCTCCCTCCCCATCCCCCACATAGAGTGTGATTAATGTTGGTTAATAAGACCATTGGACCAGCTGTTTGGAGCCAATCTTAGTTTATCATTGCCAATTTTCTAATCTGACTTTATATTGCAGCCTACTAAGAAACTGTGTTTCCAACCTTTGTCTAAGACATCTCAGGAGACTAGTGGCATCTTAGTGGTTTTTAAAAATATATTTATTAATTTACTATCATGGATATGAGTGTTCTGCCTGCATGTGTCTATGCATACCATGTACAGAGAGTGCCTGAGGAAGCCAGAGGTGAGCATTGGAGACCCTGGAGCTGGAGTCACAGAGGTTTGTGCTGGGAACAAAGCCTGGGCCCTCTGTGAGAGCAACAGGTACTTGGAAATGCTGAGGCATCTCTCCATCTCCTTATCTGTTTCAATTCTTAAAAGTGGGACTATCTCTTCAAACATATGTTGGAGCTTCTTCCATGGGAGTGCATGTGGGATTAGCTGGCAGAAGCAGATGGCAGCTTTTACAGGAGACACAGGAGACACAGGGGTTCTAATCAATGAGAATGCCAGCCCTACCATCTTTGCTGGGGGTCTGGACAATAGACTGCTGCCCACCAAACTTTGGGACACGCTCTGTATTCTCACTCACTTCAAACCTTCCTTTCCACCAATTTCTCCTTTATTTTGATGTTGTTTTCGTGGGCACCCTCTGTTTTGGCTCTTTGTTTTCTGGTTTTTGTTTTGTTTTTCTATTTTGATCATTTATTAAAATGAACCTAAAGAAATAAATTTTTAAACTATAGACATTTTTATTTGGCAGCATTTTAACTTTACAAATTTCCAATATGTTGTAGTAAATACCAAATAGATCTTCTTCCGGTAGCAGAGTCTTAGCATGAATCATAGAAGTTTGAAGGACTTTCTGATCTGTGCATAGAGTAGACTGGGGTGTGAGGGGAATCATGGACTTTTTGTTTGCATGTGGTTCTCTATGTGATCTAAGATGTGCAAAGGACATGTATGACAAGTAGCTGAAGTCTACAACATCCCATTTGCCCCTGCCACAGGACCACGGACCTGTTAATTATTCTGGTGTGCTTTTCTAATAGTCTGGGAATGAAAACTCCTGGAGTCACTACTAATGTGGAAAGCCCTGGACAAATTCAGAGTTCAGGAAACCATTAGTGTCTCCCTGTTTCTCTACACACAGAGCTCAAAAATCCTATGCACAGGAGCTGTGAGGTACTAATGCTTCTAAACTCAGCTCAGCCTTGTACTAGCTGTGTGCATAACTCAGACTTTGTTGCCTGAACAGCAGGAATATTAAACACAATTACCCCTGATTGTTTCTTTAAATTGGAAGGATCTGGTAAGTTAAAGTGCAATTGTTTAAATTATTAAGTTGATACAATCTAGAATCAGCTTGAGAAATATCTCTGAGGATGTCTGAAGCATTATCTTGATTATATTACTGGGGTAGGGGGAGACCCACCCACTGTGGGTGGCACCAATCCTTATGCAGGAAGCTTTGAACTATATGAGAATGGAGAGAGCAATCTGAGCACTAGCACACATGCATGAATTCATTGCTTCTGCTGTTGAGTGTAGATGCAATGTGACTAGTTCTCTCAAGTTCCTGCTGCCATCACTTCCTTGCTCTGATGGACTAGACTTTGTATTAGTTAAAGTTTCTATTCATGTGATAAAGCACCCATTGACCTAAAACAATTTGGGGTGAAAAAAATTTATTTAAGCCTACAATTGCACATCATAGTTTATCACTAAGGGAAATCAGGGCAGGGACCCGGAGGCGGGAACTGAAGCAGAGGCCATGGAGGAATGCTGCCTTCTGGCTTGCTCTCCAAAACTTGCTCAGCCTGCCTTCTTGTGAAACCTAAGACTACCACCCCAGGAACAGCACCGTCCTCAATGGGTTGAGGCACTCTACATCAGTCAATTAATTAAGAAAAAGCACACCACAGGCCAGTCTGGTGGGGGAATTTTCTAAATTAAGTTTCCTTTACTCCAAATTACTCTAGCTTATGTCAAGTTGACATAAAAACTAGCCAGCACAGACAATAAGCTGGAATCATAAGCCAAATAAACTCTCCTTTAAGTACATTTTGGGGTATTTTATCACTACAGCAGGAAAAGAAATTCAGATCTTGTCTTAGGATTTTACTGCTGTGAGCAGACACCATGAACAACGTTTAACTGAGACTGGCTTACAGGGTCAGAGGTTCAGTCCCTTATCATCATGGTGAGAACCGGCAGGCATGGTGCAGGAGGAGCTGAATTGTTCTACATCTTCATCTGAAGGCTGCTAGAAGAAGACTGTCTTCCAGTCAGCTAAGAGGAAGGTCTTAGAGCCCACACCCACAGTGATTCACCTGCTTCAACAAGGCCACACCTACTCCAACAAGGCCACACCTACTCCAACAAGGCCACACCTACTCCAACAAGGCCACACCTACTCCAACAAGGCCACACCTACTTCAACAAGGCCACACCTACTCCAACAAGGCCACACCTCCTAACAGCACCACTTCCTAGTCCAAACATACATCACAGATACAGTGCATGCAAAAATATATAGAGAATTGCAAGCTTTTTAGTAAGACTGAGAAACCATCATTATCTCCAACATCTTTACCATCATCCTTATCATCTGTATTTCTTGGCCATGGTTTAGAGAGTATATCTGAGTCAAGTTCTAAAGTAGTCTCTCTATAGTTGGAAGCTTTTAAAATTCTGTGCTCTTTCCGGCTTTGGGGCCCTAACCTATGCATAGTAGGATGTTTTCCAGCATGCATTGGCTTTCTCCACAAATGCCTGTAGCATCCTCTCTTGACTGTTAAGAATAGAGAGAAAATACCCAAGGAGCTAAAGGGATCTGCAACCCTATAGGTGGAACATTATGAACTAACCAGTACCCCGGAGCTCTTGACTCTAGCTGCATATGTATCAAAAGATGGCCTAGTTGGCCATCAGTGGAAAGAGAGGCCCATTGGACTTGCAAACTTTATATGCCCCAGTACAGGGGAACGCCAGGGCCGAAAAGTGGGAGTGGGTGGGTAGGGGTGTGGGGGGAGGGTATGGGGGACTTTTGGGATAGCATTGGAAATGTAATTGAGGAAAATAAAAATTAAAAAAAAAAGAATAGAAAGTCTCTCTAGTCACTGTTAGTTGTGTCGTGGAGATCTTTATCACCACTGGCCTAAGAGGAAATCCATCTCCTAGGTATCAGTTGAAAAGAGAAAAAAAAAAAGAACCCAATTATGTCCTTTAGGCAGAATGGAATTGATCTCACCAAATATCTAAGCAAGAATCAAATGATTCCCGAGAGCTCTGAGCTGCTGGTGACAAATGGTTGTGAGAGAACCAATGTTTGGTTGTGGAGGAGTCATTTTCGTCAGTGGTATAGGCACTGGTAAGTTGGGCATACTCATTCAAGCAGATCTAGTTAAATTCACTATGTCACAAACAAGAACTCAGGAGGAGGAGTTGAGAAGAATTGATTCTGTAAGAGTGGGAAGGGATGAGAAGAAGTGCTAGGATTGAAAATGACCAAAATACAGTCAATACGTGGATGAAATTATCAAAGCATCTAAAAAGAGAAAAGTGTCCCCTGCATGAATTGCTTCTGTTGTATCTTCGGCCCCTCTATGCACACACTTTTATTCCTCTTTGGACTCCACCAGCCTCGTCATCTTTAGTAGTTTCCTCTTCCAAGTGGGAACTGTGTTTCACCCAGCACCTTCTGAGATTTGAATGTAGTGGGTCTATCCACTGTAACTTCTGGTGGTTACTTCCTGTGACCTATGCTAGAAATGGGATTGCATTCTAGAGGGACCAGTGACCCTTGGCAATGCATGGAGAACTCTTGCTTAGCTATGAAGGACACAGCCCAATGGACTGTCCTGTCTACTCCCATGGCATTCACACTCTAACCAACTGGGCAAACTTAGCCCTTGCAACCATGGATTCCTGACTGGTTCTCTATCCTAGTTGGTTCTTTCCCTGAAAATGGGTCCCCAAAGGACTTCAACACTCTCTTTGCACCAAAGAATTATCCATTTTGTTCCATCTTGCCCAGATTTCTAAACTTTATGTTGCATTTACTCTGGCCAAGGCTGAGGATCCTAGGTGTTGTTAAACATACCCAGGAATATTCTCTCCTAATCTCTCTCCTAACCCCAGCCTATCTCCTTATTGATGAAAGGAGATTAGACAGGGAAAAACTAACTGGAATTTTTAGGACCAAAGTACCTAACTCCATCCCTTGATACATTGGTAACTTTTTTTTCTAGTCCCATCTATTTCTGTTTCTGTGTAAAGAGAGCTTGCATGCGTATTAATGTATAAATATAACTGTGTACCTCACTTTTCAGTTACTATCATATCTTAAGTGCTTTCAATTTTGCCTTAAAAGTTCTATTTTAATGACCACCTATGCCTCTATTAAAGTGGTTATAAAATGTGTACTTAACTATTTTCATAAGATTTGGTTTCTCAGCTGTAGAATTATCTCAGTGGTTAGGAGAAAGGCTGCACTTGCAGAGAATCTGAGTTTTCTTCCCTGTACACATATCCAGTGGTTTGCAACAACCTGTAATTGAAGCTACTCATGAGCTGACACCTTCCTCTGGCATCCACAGGCAACTGCCTGCATGTGCACATACTCAGCCACTGACTCACATATATGCACATAAGTAAAAATAAAATCATTTAAACTAATATTTTGTCTTAATTTTTTTCTTAGTCAAAGTTTATTCTTTAACCAACATCCAACATGTTGCAGAAACTTTCATCTCCTTAATTATCTCCTTCTGATGGATTTTCATAAATAGGTTTAGAGTTCGAAGGTGTATGTGGTTAGTGAGTTTAATATAGACAGGCTACCCAGGGTGACCCAAATACAAGCAAGGTACTTTTGCTCTCGACACGCTATTTATTTTGCTTTTAATATACCACATTCTTAATCATTAGTTTCATTTTTATAATTTTCTATTACTACAAAAGACAAGTATGTTTCACTCTGTGTTTATAGAAGGGACACAGGAAGTGGTTTACAAGCCCACGTGCTCCTAGAAGCCACTCTGAATCCTGCATTGAGTCAGCCCGTTCTGTCTGGAAGTACTGTCCTGGCCAGGCATCATGTGTACCCTGCTAAGTTGTTCTGCTGCTTTCTCTGACCTCACCTTCCATGTGGTAGCAACTTTCTGGGATCTCTCCTGGGACACAAAACCTTAAATTCCTCAACCTTTTATTATCCAAGATCTCTCAGTTCAGCCTATGATGTATCCATCAAGCCAATGAAGGCTGTCGATTCCCAGAACCTAAAATGAAGAGACACAGCAGGAACAGAAAACAGTAGGAAACACTCTTTTCTGACAGGCGCTTATTCCTCAGTTGTCACAAACAGAAGCCATCAATGGCACATTGCAGATAGACACTGTTCAGAGAATTCTGTTGAAATACAAATTTCTACTATGTTCTTATAAAGTTCTATTACTGAGAGAGCCTGTGTAAATCATTGATACTTCAATAAAGAATTACATGGCCCAAATCTATAGTAGCCATCTGAGAGTTCTGACTGTGTTAATATGAAGCAACGGCAGCAATACTGAAAGCTACCACTTTCATAGCTCCTGATGCCTGCCGGGTACCACTCTGCATGTTTCCCATACATGAACTAATTTAATCGTCACAAAACCTGAGTTAGGCGTGATGATTAGCCCCATTTTGCAATTGAAGAAGTCAAGTCACAAGAGCATCCAGAGCTGGGTTCACTCACAAAATTCAGCACTATGCTGTTAGCCACTGATGACTCTGCAGGGGGTCCAGCATTGAACCCTAGGGGTAGGAGAAGGAATGTGGGAATGTGGCAGACCTGCCTCAGATTCTGTGTTCTGTATATGCACAGGTTGCCTATATGGCTGGCTTTTTATGCCAGAACACTCTGGATGGCCCTGTGCCCATCATCAAGTAGGACTTAGGCTTTCTTTCATTCTAAGGGGCAGGACTTACAAACACACTCATCTCTGACTTCTTTTTGTTGGCTAATGCTAAGGTCAGAAGCAATGCAGCAGGATAATGGGTCTCAGTTAATACTGTACACAGAATCACATTTTGCTGCTTCTAATGCTTCCTTAAAAATCAATTCCATTGGCATTAGCAGAATGTTCTCATTCAAAATACATGAAACATACTCAGCAGAGTATGAACAGAAAACAAACATTGTGAAATGAGGTCTGGAGCAGCAGTGCGTCTACTCATCAATAGCCTCTGCTCTTCTCCAACCTATCAGTGGCACTGTAGTTATTGCTAATTAATGACTAGTTCCAAGCAGTATAAATGGCAGCTCCCTGATGTGAACGGCCACATAGACAAGAGGCACACTAACCTTGTAGGGGAGTCTCGGCGGTGCAAATTGGAGCAGACCCTTTAGCGTCTCTCCACATTCTCAATGAGGTGTAAGTGAAGGGCTGGAGAGATGGCTCAGTGATGAAGAGCACTTGTTGCTTGTTCCAGTTTGCTTTCTATTGCTGTGGCAAACATCATCATCAAAAGCAACTGAAGGGGGTGGGGAGGGAAGAGCTTATGTCAGCTTACACCTCCAGGCCACAGTTCATCACTGAGGCAAGTCAGAGCAGGAGCTCAAGCAGGAACTGAATCCAAAACCATGGAGGTATGCTGCTTATCAGCTTGCTCTCTGACTTTGCTTAACTAGCTTTCATATATAGCCCAGACCCACCCAAGTAGGGATTAGGGATGGTGCCACCTACAGTGGACCAGGCCTTTCTACATAAATCAACACTCAAAAGAGCCTCTCACAATCTTACATGGGCCATTCCACAATACAGGTTCCCTCTTCCCAGGTGACTCCAGGTTGGGTCAAGTTGACAATAAAAATTAAGCAGCACACTGGTCTTGAGGAGGACCTGAATTCATTCCAAATGCCTATATCGGGCAGTTCACAACCAGCTGTAACTCAAACTTGAGGGTTTCCAACCCCATCTTTTGGCCTATATGGACACCCAAATACATCTGCACACAGAGAAAGGTATATACAGACAAACATCAAAAAAAGGATAATTTTTTTCAAAATTTAAGAGGAAATATAAATCACTTAAAGTTCTCTAACTGGAAGACTTGGGTACATAGAAACCTTGAATGTAGAGCTCTGTAGCAGATTTCCCAGAACAACTAAAACTTAGAAGCAGCTGAGATGTCCTTCAGACGGTGAAAGGATCAAGAAACTGATCTACCCAGACAGTAGAATACTTACTCAGTACTAAAACAGAAATGAATTCCCAAGCCATAAAAAGCCATGGAGGAGAGTGAAAAGTATATTAACAAGTAAAAGAAGCTGATCTGAAAGGCCTGCACACTATATGCCAATCCTATGGCCTTCTGGAGAAGGAAAACCTATGCAAACAAGCAAATGAATGATAGGTCCCTGGGGCTGGGGCTAAGGTAAAAGAAAAAGCACAACGGTGTTTGAGGGCAGTGAGATTATTTGACTTGGTATTATGCTGGTAAACAGTGTTGAACTATTCAAATGAAGTCTTTTAGTTCTAATTCACAGATATGAGAAAATTCTAACTAATAATATAGACAAGGTACAATATAGCTATACCCTCCAATTGAAACCTTCCATGCTGGAATGCGGAGAGGGGAAGCTGGTTAAAAGTCAGGGAGTAAATAAAACTTACTGTCATGTCTGAATAAAATATTCCATTTTAAAACTAAGAGAAGTGAAGGAAATTCACAAGACTCAGGAAGCACCTGAAACTTATCAGATTCACAAGGTCCCTGCCCAAGGTAACTCAGGCAATGACAGCTGCTAGGCTGCTGAGACTCTTTGATCAGGCAAAGCTGTCTACAAATTGCAGATTCGCTGCAGGGGTGTAGCTTTCAAGAGCTGAGATGTGCTCTCTAGTATAAAGCTGACTTTGAGTCACCATGCTCCTGTAAAAAACCCCAATAAATGTATTAATTTACTAAGCTACAATTAGTTGCAATCAGAGCATTTGCCACCTCAAGAGGAAGAATCTATGCCAAAGGAAATAGATAAAACTGGAAAAAGGAAAATATGACATTATTGTTCCTTCAGCTTTATAGCTGTTAATAATTTCTCTTTTGTGTCTCTTGCTGCAAAACATTGTAAAAAAGCATTATATCCCTCATGATTGTATAATTTTGAGTGTAGTCAGTTACCACTTAAGAGGAAAGGAATTGATTACATGTAAGCAGGAAGGGATCTCTGAGAGCCAGAGCTGTGTTTTCAAGGTAAGAGCTGTGTTTAGTCAAGCCCCTGAAGTATGCTGCCCAGTGAACGATCACATCATACCAGGTGGAGGCATGCACCTAAGCCATGGAAAGATTGATGGTTTAGTCAGGGTTTGATTACCATGAAGAGACACCATTACTACCGAAACTCTTATAAAGGGCAACACTTAATTAGGACTTGCTTACAGTTTCAAAGCCTGTTCAGTTCCATGCTTGTCATAGCAGGAAGCAGGGCAGCATACCGGGTGACACGCTGCTGGAGAAGGAGCTGAGAGCTCTACATCCAGATCAGTAGGCAGCAACACATGACCTTGACCTTGAATTTCTTTTTTTTTTTTGATTTTTAATATTTTTATTACATATTTTCCTCAATTAAATTTCCAATGCTATCCCAAAAGTCCCCCATAGCGCCCCCCGCTTCCCTACCCACCCATTCCCATTCTTTTGGCCCTGGCATTCCCCTATATTGGGGCATATAAAGTTTGCAAGTCCAATGGGCCTCTCTTTCCATTGATGGCCGACTAGGCAATCTTTCGATACATATGCAGCTAGAGACAAGAGCTCCAGGGTTCTGGTTAGTACATCATGTTGTTCCAACAATAGGGTTGCAGATCCCTTTAGCTCCTTGGGGACTTTCTCTAGCTTCTCCATTGGGAGCCCTGTGATACATCCAATAGCTGACTGTGAACATCCACTCCTGTGTTTGCTAGGCCCCGGCATCGTCTCACAAGAGACAGCTATATTTGGGTCCTTTCAGCAAAATCTTGCTAGTGTATGCAATGGTGTCAGCGTTTAGAAGCTGATTATGGGATGGATCCCTGGATACGGCAGTCTCTAAATGGTCCATCCTTTCATCACAGCTACGAACTTTGTCTCTGTAACTCCTTCCCTGGGTGTTTTGTTCCCAATTCTAAGAAGGTGCACAGTGTCCACACTTTGGTCTTCATTCTTCTTGAGTTTCATGCGTTTATCAAATTGTATCTTATATCTTGGGTATCCTAAGTTTTGGGCTAATATCCACTTATCAGTGAATACATATTGTGTGAGTTCTTTTGTGATTGTGTTACTTCACTCAAGATGATGCCCTCCAGGTCCATCCATTTGGCTAGGAATTTCATAAATTCATTCTTTTTAATAGCTGAGTAGTACTCCATTGTGTAAATGTACCATAATTTCTGTATCCATTCCTCTGTTGAGGGACATCTGGGTTCTTTCCAGCTTCTGGCTATTATAAATAGGGCTGCTATGAACATAGTGGAGCATGTGTCCTTTTTACCGGTTGGGACATCTTATGGATATATGCCCAGGAGAGGTATTGCTGGATCCTCCGGTAGTACTATGTCCAATTTTCTGAGGAACCGCCAGACTGATTTCCAGAGTGGTTGTACAAGCTTGCAATCCCACCAACAATGGAGGAGTGTTCCTCTTTCTCCACATCCTCGCCAGCATCTGCTGTCACCTGAATTTTTGATCTTAGCCATTCTGACTGGTGTGAGGTGGAATCTCAGGGTTGTTTTGATTTGCATTTCCCTGATGATTAAGGATGTTGAACATTTTTTCAGGTGTTTCTCTGCCATTCGGTATTCCTCAGGTGAGAATTCTTTGTTCAGTTCTGAGCCCCATTTTTTAATGGGGTTATTTGACTTTCTGGAGTCCACCTTCTTGAGTTCTTTATATATATTGGATATTAGTCCCTTATCTGATTTAGGACAGGTGAAGATCCTTTCCCAATCTGTTGGTGGTTTTTTTGTCTTTTTGATGGTGTCTTTAGCCTTGCAGAAGCTTTGTAGTTTCATGAGGTCCCACTTGTCAATTCTCGATCTTACAGCACAAGCCATTACTGTTCTATTCAGGAATTTTTCCCCTGTGCCCATATCTTCAAGGCTTTTCCCCACTTTCTCCTCTATAAGTTTCAGTGTCTCTGGTTTTATGTGAAGTTCCTTGATCCACTTAGACTTGACCTTAGTACAAGGAGATAGGAATGGATCGATTCGCATTCTTCTACATGTTAACAACCAGTTGTGCCAGCACCATTTGTTGAAAATGCTGTCTTTCTTCCACTGGATGTTTTTAGCTCCCTTGTCGAAGATCAAGTGACTGTAGGTGTGTGGGTTCATTTCTGGGTCTTCAATTCTATTCCATTGGTCTATTTGTCTGTCACTATACCAGTACCATGCAGTTTTTACCACAATTGCTCTGTAGTAGAGCTTTAGGTCCGGCATGGTGATTCCACCAGAGGTTCTTTTATCCTTGAGAAGAGTTTTTGCTATCCTAGGTTTTTTGTTATTCCAGATGAATTTGCAGATTGCACTTTCTAATTCGTTGAAGAATTGATTTGGAATTTTGATGGGGATTGCATTGAATCTGTAGATTGCTTTTGGCAAGATAGCCATTTTTACAATGTTGATCCTGCCAATCCATGAGCATGGGAGATCTTTCCATCTTCTGAGATCTTCTAGAATTTCTTTCTTCAGAGACTTGAAGTTTTTATTATACAGATCTTTCACTTCCTTAGTTAGAGTCACGCCAAGATATTTTATATTATTTGTGACTATTGCGAAGGGGGTTGTTTCCCTAATTTCTTTCTCAGCCTGTTTATTCTTTGTGTAGAGAAAGGCCATTGATTTGTTTGAGTTAATTTTATATCCAGCTACTTCACCGAAGCTGTTTATCAGGCTTAGGAGTTCTCTGGTGGAATTTTTAGGGTCACTTATATATACTATCATATCATCTGCAAAAAGTGATATTTTGACTTCATCTTTTCCAATTTGTATCCCTTTGATCTCCTTTTGTTGTCGAATTGCTCTGGCTAGAACTTCAAGTACAATGTTGAATAGGTATGGAGAAAGTGGACAGCCTTGTCTAGTCCCTGATTTTAGAGGGATTGCTTCAAGCTTCTGACCATTTACTTTGATGTTGGCTACTGGTTTGCTGTAGATTGCTTTTATCATGTTTAGGTATGGGCCTTGAATTCCTGATCTTTCCAAGACTTTTATCATGAATGGGTGTTGGATCTTGTCAAATGCTTTTTCCGCATCTAACGAGATGACCATGTGGTTTTTGTCTTTGAGTTTGTTTATATACTGGATTACGTTGATGTATTTCCGTATATTGAACCATCCCTGCATCCCTGGGATGAAACCTACTTGGTGAGGATGGATGATTGTTTTGATGTGTTCTTGGATTCGGTTAGCAAGAACTTTATTGAGGATTTTTGCATCAATATTCATAAGGGATATTGGTCTGAAGTTTTCTATCTTTGTTGGGTCTTTTTGTGGTTTAGGTATCAGAGTAATTGTGGCTTCATAGAATGAGTTGGGTAGAGTACCTTCTGTTTCTATTTGTGGAATAGTTTGTGAAGAACTGGGATTAGATCTTCTTTGAAGGTCTGATAGAACTCTGCACTAAACCCATCTGGTCCTGGGCTTTTTTTAGTTGGGAGACTATTGATGACTGCTTCTATTTCTTTGGGGGATATAGGGCTGTTTAGATCATTAACCTGATCTTGATTCAACTTTGGTACCTGGTATCTGTCTAGGAACTTCTCCATTTCCTCCAGGTTCTCCAGTTTTGTTGAGTATAGCCTTTGGTAGAAGGATCTGATGGTGTTTTGGATGTCTTCAGGATCTGTTGTTATGTCTCCTTTTTCATTTCTGATTTTGTTAATTAGGATGCTTTCCCTGTGCCCTCTAGTGAGTCTGGCTAAGGGTTTATCTATCTTGTTGATTTTCTCAAAGAACCAGCTCCTTGATTGGTTGATTCTTTAAATAGTTTTTCTTGTTTCCACTTGGTTGATTTCACCCCTGAGTTTGATTATTTCCTGCCATCTACTCCTCTTGGGTGAATTTGCTTCCTTTTGTTCTAGTGCTTTTAGGTGTGTTGTCAAGCTGCTAATGTGTGCTCTCTCTAGTTTCCTTTTGGAGGCACTCAGAGCTATGAGTTTTCCTCTTAGAAATGCTTTCATTGCGTCCCATAAGTTTGGGTATGTTGTGGCTTCATTTTCATTGAACTCTAAAAAGTCCTTAATTTCTTTCTTTATTCCTTCCTTGACCAAGGTATCATTGAGAAGAGTGTTGTTCAGTTTCCACGTGAAGGTTGGCTTTCTATTATTTATTTTGTTATTGAAGATCAGCCTTAGTCCATGGTGATCTGATAGGATGCATGGGACAATTTCAATATTTTTGTATCTGTTGAGGCCTGCTTTGTGACCAATTATGTGATCAATTTTGGAGAAGGTACTATGAGGTGCTGAGAAGAAGGTATATCCTTTTGTTTTAGGATAGAATGTTCTGTAGATATCTGCCAGATTCATTTGATTCATAATTTCTGTTAGTTTCACTGTGTCCCTGTTTAGTTTCTGTTTCCATGATCTGTCCATTGGTGAAAGTGGTGTGTTGAAGTCTCCCACTATTATTGTATGAGGTGCAATGTGTGCTTTGAGATTTACTAAAGTTTCTTTAATGAATGGGGCTGCCTTTGTGTTTGGAGCATAGATATTCAGGATTGATAGTTCCTCTTGGAGGATTTTACCTTTGATGAGTAGGAAGTGTCCCTCCCTGTCTTTTTTAATGACTTTGGGTTGGAAGTCAATCTTATCAGATATTAGAATGGCTACTCCAGCTTGTTTCTTCATGCCATTTGCTTGGAAAATTGTTTTCCAGCCTTTCATTCTGAGGTAGTGTCTATCCTTTTCTCTGAGATGAGTTTCCTGTAAGCAGCAAAATGTTGGGTCTTGTTTGTGTAGCCAGTTCGTTAGTCTATGTCTTTTTATCGGGGAGTTGAGTCCATTGATATTAAGAGATATTAAGGAAAAGTAATTGTTGTTTCCTGTTATTTTTGTTGTTAAAGTTGGCATTCTGTTCTTGTGGCTGTCTTCTTTTAGGTTTGTTGAGGGATTACCTTCTTATTTTTTCTAGGGCGTGGTTCCTGTCCTTGTATTGGTTTTTTTCTGTTATTATCCTTTGAAGGGCTGGATTCGTGGAGAGATAATGTGTGAATTTGGTTTTGTCGTGGAATACTTTGGTTTCTCCATCTATGTTAATTGAGAGTTTGGCTGGGTATAGTAGCCTGGGCTGGAATTTGTGTTCTTTTAGTGTCTGTATAACATCCGTCCAGGATCTTCTGGCCTTCATAGTCTCTGGTGAAAAATCTGGTGTAATTCTGATAGGCTTGCCTTTATATGTTACTTGGCCTTTTTCTCTTACTGCTTTTAGTATTCTATCTTTATTTAGAGCATTTGTTGTTCTGATTATAATGTGTCGGGAGGTATTTCTTTTCTGGTCCAGTCTATTTGGAGTTCTGTAGGCTTCTTGTATGTTCATGGGCATCTCTTTCTTTAGATTTGGGAAGTTTTCTTCTATAATTTTGTTGAAGATGTTTGCTGGTCCTTTGAGTTGAAAATCTTCATTCTCATCCACTCCTATTATCCGTAGGTTTGGTCTTCTCATTGCGTCCTGTATTTCTTGGATGTTTTGAGTTAGGATCTTTTTGCATTTTACATTTTCCTTGATTGTTGTGCCGATGTTCTCTATGGAATCTTCTGCACCTGAGATTCTCTCTTCCATCTCTTGTATTCTGTTGCTGATGCTCGTATCTATGGTTCCAGATTTCTTTCCTAGGGTTTCTATCTCCAGTGTTGCCTCCTTTTGGGTTTTCTTTATTGTGTCTACTTCCCTTTTTAGGTCTAGTATGGTTTTGTTCATTTCCATCATCTGTTTGGATGTATTTTCCTGTTTTTCTGTAAGGACTTCTACCCGTTTGATTATGTTATCCTGTTTTTCTTTAAGGATTTGAAACTCTTTAGCAGTGTTCTCCTGCAATTCTTTAAGGGATTTTTGTGCTTCCTCTTTATTGTCTTCTGCCTGTTTAGCAGTGTTCTCCTGCATTTCTTTAAGTGTGTTATTAAAGTCCTTCTTGAAGTCCTCTATCATCATCAGGAGATATGCTTTTAAATCCATGTCTAGCTTTTCCGGTGTGTTGGGGTGCCCTGGACTGGGCGAAGTGGGGGTGCTGGGTTCTGATGATGGTGAGTGGTCTTGGTTTCTGTTAGTAAGATTATTACGTTTACATTTCGCCATCTGGTAATCTCTGGGGTTAGTTGTTATCGTTGTCACTGTTTAATGATTGGAGCAGAAGCTGTGTTCCACTCACCAGCAGTCCCAAAATCCTGCGGCGGGGGTCGTGGGTAGCTGGCGGGTGTCAGGCCACCCTGCTCTCCCGCTACCCCGGCGCTGATCTGGCTGGATGAGGCCTGTGGCCCTACTCAGGCTGGTTTCTGCTTCCCTAACTAATGCAGTCTCAGGTCCCAAGCACTTGGATTGGAGCAGAAGCTGTGCTCCACTCACCAGAAGTCTTAAGCTCCTGTGGTGGGTGTTGTGGGTAGCTGGCGAGTGTCAGCCGATCCTGCGCCCCAGCTGCCCTGGTGCTTTTCTGACCGGAAGAGGGTTGTGGCCCTATGTAGGCAGGATTTCTCTCTCCCCAACCAGAGCAGTCTCAGGTCCCGCGTGATTGGACTGGAGCAGAAGCTGTGTTCCACTCACCAGCAGTCCCAAAATCCTGCGGCGGGGGTCGTGGGTAGCTGGCGGGTGTCAGGCAACCCTGCGCTCCCGCTACCCCAGCGCTGATCAGGCCGGATGAGGCCTGTGGCCCTACTCAGGCTGGTTTCTGCTTCCCTAGCTAATGCAGTCCCAGGTCCCTCGCAATTGGATTGGAGCAGAAGCTGTGATCCACTCACCAGAAGTCTTAAGATCCTGTGGCGGGTGTTGTGGGTAGCTGGCGAGTGTCAGCGGACCCTGTGCCCCAGCTGCCCTGGTGCTTTTCTGACCTTGAATTTCTGAAACCTCAAGAGAAATACAACGAAAAATAACGAAAGGGATCATTTGAAAACGAGCATGTCTGTTACAATTGAAAAATCCCCCAAAACTTATAAGACAAGTACAATATTGAGAAAACATTTGTAATCTGTTTCATGGAGTGCTAACACACAGAAAACCCTAAGGATTTCTTTTGCTAATTAGGAAGAGAGAACCATCCCATGGGATAAAGCGGTAGAGAAATCATTCACAAAGTAGGATATTCAGAGGTCTAATAAACACATTGTATTTCTCTTTATTGTGATTAAAGACAACAGAGCAATTAAAACAAGCACCATTTTGTACTAATTTTATTAGCAGGGGTGTTTAATATTCCATCCTGAGAACAGCACAGGAAAATGAGCACGCGCCCCACTGTACTCAGGATTCTTTAGGTCCAGAGAGCGAAGGGAGTTTTGCAAAGGGATATGGAACATTTTTAGTGTGCCCACTTCTTCTCAGACACTTTCTCTTTGAAGTAAAACAAGATAATAATGCAATAATTCAAAAAACGTGCAAAGCTTTTGCTTAAAAATTTATCATAAAATCAAATTGACCTCATAATTAGCCATTAAATGGTAAGGAATTATTCTAGCACAACACAATTTGACTTAACAATGGCAACTATAAGCTATATGGCTACTAACAAGAAATAGAAATAGCCATGAAAGAACACCCATGACAAATGGCTGGCTGTTAACTGTAGGTTTATATGCACAAAGAAGCCAGGCTTGGGCAATATTGCCTGTACTTGAGAAGACACATTCCTTCTGTCCTTTCTGGGAGTAGAAAGCTGTCTCTTCTGTTTCCTTGGAGCTGGGTGGGATTAGGATCAAGCAGTTAGTTTTAGCCAACAAAGTGTGTGCAGAAGTGATCTGTATCATTTCTGGCTGGAGACATAAAAAGCTGGTGCCTAGTTTTCTTCTCTCCTCTTCTCCCCTCTCCTCTCCTCCCCCTTCTGCAGTAATTGTGAAGACCATGGGAGCCAGACAATGTGGGACAGTGGGGTCTTTGGTAGCCTGATGGATGAATAGTTATAAAGAACAGAGTCTCTGCCAACCTGTGCTGGAAAAAAAATAAAGATTATAAACTAGGAATAAAGCTTTTTTATTAAGCCACTGAGAATCCAGACTTAATTTATTGCTGTAGTAAAACTTAGCTAGTGTGAGTAACACACTATTTTAAAACGTAAACTCACAACAAATGGGTGTGTGAGTATGTACATGCATGCAAATGTCTGTTTGCTTAGCAAAATATCTGAGAAATGATATTTTGAAATGCAAACTGTGACTTTCTCTGGCTGATGGATATTCCTAATTGTAATTTTCATTCTCTACTCTTTTTTTCCCTGAACTTTCTACAATAAACATGTATTGCTCTCACATGCAAGAACACTGAATCTCGGAAAATAAAAGGCATATTGATACTATCTCAAGGGAGTGATCTTGGTTGTTGGAGGGCTAATGTTTACACTCTTTCAGCTGTTATTTGGTGAGAAGAATCATCTTTTAAGCATGATATTCTCAGTAAACAAGCATATCGTGTTTGGGTAGGAATGTTTTCCCTCTGGACTAGTACTGAAAAGCCTAGCATTGAAATGGAGTATGAGATTGCCAGAGTGGATAGATGTCAAATTAGGCAGGCCTTGAATGTCAGTCCAGGAAAGAGAGACCATGAAGGGGAGAGAGGAGAAGGGATTGAATGAAACCTTGAGGCCAACTGGCCCACAATCCCCTGCCTACATTCTGTCATGTTCAGGGCTGGAAAGGCAAGAGTGGTCAGAGTCTGTGAAGCCAGCCATATAACTTAGGGTGATATTTGGGTTTGTCCATAGAGTATGATTCATGCTCTGATGGAGTTGAAAAGAATGAAAAGGGGTGGGACTATCTTTCAAAATGAGAAACGAAAGCAGAGACTTGGATGCTCACCCAGGAAGTGACCAGAACCTCCAGACCTTTAGCCTATGCTGTGGTTATCCCAGCTCCAGTATAGCCACTGCCACTTTCCTCAGAACTTCTCTAAGTAGGCCAGGGATGAGATGTTTGGAAACACTGGACAAAAACTGAGCCTGGAAGAGGACTCCAAGATGAGGCCATGTGCAGTGTTCAGTTGTTTTTCCTGTACCGCCTAGCAATTTCTAAAGACTTCTGGAAAGTCTGCACTAGCAGCACTTTTTCTACGAGCAGTGTAATCAAGTAAATAATCATTGGCAGGGGATGGAGAGAGAGAGAGAGAGAGAGAGAGAGAGAGAGAGAGAGAGAGAGAGAGAGAGAGAGAGAGAAGAGCACATACTGAGGACCTAAGTTCAGTGTCCAGCAGCCATGTCAAGAGGTTCTCAACTGCCATTGACCCCAGCCCCAGGGGATAGGACTTTCTCTTCTGGCATCCATGGGTACTTACACTCATAGGCACATATCTCAAGACACACACACATGCACATAACTGAAAATGAGATAAGTCTCTAAAATATCTATTAATAAAAGATCCTGGAGGAGGTGGGGGTGGAGGGGAGAGGTAACAAAATCCATTTTGTGATGTGTTACGATGTCTCTCACCTCCAAGTTCATGTGCCTGATGCTCAGGGTGATCGGCAGAACTCTGAAAGCCACATTTCTGTTCTGCCAACTGCAAGGCTGTTCTAGTAAGAGAGAAAATGAGAAGAGAGTTGACAGATAAAATATAAGAACATCCAGGCCACTGTAAACTTTTAGATCAGCATCAAATACTAGTCTTAGTGTCTGTACATCTCAAACATTGCATGGAGTAGATTTATTCTAAAAATATCATCTATAACTGAGTTAAAATTTTAAGTTTAACTAGGTACCCTGTGGTATTTTTTTTCTATACCTTACAACCATAAGTGAAGTTCTGACAGTGTCTTCCCTCCCCACTACAGCTGAACAGGTGGATGGAGTAGAAGCTGCTGTATTGGGAGGCCAGTCCCACTCCTGTCCACTCCTACCCCGTTCCCATCACTACACTGAGGGTGGGTGGGTCTTGGCTCAGCAACATGCTCTTCACAGAAGTCTGAGAATTCTCTCATAGATAATCCCAACCTTTCCTATTCCCCTACCATTAGTGGTGGGAGCTGTGTCCTGAATTCATTGCTCTTTGATACACTGAAAACGCAAGCAGTTTCCTATACCTTTAGGTTGGTTCCTTAACAACCAAAGAGCAATTATTCACATTAAATTTTCTTGGTGAAAATTCGCTGGTGGGTTTGTTATGTTTGCAGTGGGACAGCCTGGTAAGTGCATCTACAGCTAATTCTGGAAGCAAAAGGAGTGCCACGGGAGAAACAAAGGAAAGAGCTCCAAAGAGGAAGCCAGCAGGCTGGTGACATTGTAAGGAATGGGGAAACATGGCAGAAAAGAAAAAGCTTTGGAAGAAGAGAGTTCCAGGGCTTTGTATGCACAACTTCCAGGCTTCCTGACATGGGAATGAGAATGAGTGTTCCAGGGACTGGTGTCTTGGTAACAGAGCAGTGATGTTCGAGTATGATAAGGGCTCAGGCAAGGAAACTGGCTTGAAAGAGAATGGCCATAAGTAGAAAGATGAGCAACGGGGGTAGCTGGAGCGCAGGGTTGCCTGACACCCGCCAGCTACCCACGACCCCCGCCGCAGGATTTTGGGACTGCTGGTGAGTGGAACACAGCTTCTGCTCCAGTCCAATCACGTGGGACCTGAGACTGCTCTGGTTGGGGAGAGAGAAATCCGGCCTACATAGGGCCACAAGCCTCTTCCGGTCAGAAAAGCACCGGGGCAGCTGGGGCTCAGGGTTGGCTGACACTCGCCAGCTACCCACAACACCTGCCACAGGATCTTAAGACTTCTGGTGAGTGGAGCACAGCTTCTGCTCCAATCCAATTGCGCGCGGGACATGAGACTGCATTAGTTAGGGAAGCAGAAACCGGCCTGAGTAGGGCCACAGGCCTCATCCGGCCTGATCAGCACCAGGGTAGCTGGAGCGCAGGGTTGCCTGACACCCTCCAGCTACCCACGACCCCCGCCACAGGATTTAGAGACTGCTGGTGAGTGGAACACAGCTTCTGCTCCAATCTTTAAACAGTGACAACGATAACAACTAACCCCAGAGATTACCAGATGGCGAAAGGTAAACGTAATAATCTTACTAACAGAAACCAAGACCACTCACCATCATCAGAACCCAGCACCCCCACTTCGCCCAGTCCAGGGCACCCCAACACACCGGAAAAGCTAGACATGGATTTAAAACAGAAGGTACTCTACCCAACTCATTCTATGAAGCCACCATTACTCTGATACCTAAACCACAAAAAGACCCAACAAAGATAGAAAACTTCAGACCAATATCCCTTATGAATATTGATGCAAAAATCCTCAATAAAGTTCTTGCTAACCGAATCCAAGAACACATCAAAACAATCATCCATCCTCACCAAGTAGGTTTCATCCCAGGGATGCAGGGATGGTTCAATATACGGAAATCCATCAACGTAATCCAGTATATAAACAAACCAAGGACAAAAACCACATGGTCATCTCGTTAGATGTGGAAAAAGCATTTGACAAGATCCAACACCCATTCATGATAAAAGTCTTGGAAAGATCAGGAATTCAAGGCCCATACCTAAACATAATAAAAACAATCTACAGCAAACCAGTAGCCAACATCAAAGTAAATGGTCAGAAGCTTGAAGAAATCCCTCTAAAATCAGGGACTAGACAAGGCTGTCTACTTTCTCCATACCTATTCAACATTGTACTTGAAGTCCTAGCCAGAGCAATTCGACAACAAACGGAGATCAAAGGGATACAAATTGGAAAAGATGAAGTCAAAATATCACTTTTTGCAGATGATATGATAGTATATATAAGTGACCCTAAAAATTCCACCAGAGAACTCCTAAGCCTGATAAACAGCTTCGGTGAAGTAGCTGGATATAAAATTAACTCAAACAAATCAATGGCCTTTCTCTACACAAAGAATAAACAGGCTGAGAAAGAAATTAGGGAAACAACACCCTTCTCAATAGTCACAAATAATATAAAATATCTTGGTGTGACTCTAACTAAGGAAGTGAAAGATCTGTATAATATAAATTTCAAGTCTCTGAAGAAAGAAATTATAGAAGATCTGAGAAGATGGAAAGATCTCCCATGCTCATGGATTGGCAGGATCAACATTGTAAAAATGGCTATCTTGCCAAAAGCAATCTACAGATTCAATGCAATCCCTATCAAAATTCCAAATCAATTCTTCAACGAATTAGAAAGTGCAATCTGCAAATTCATCTGGAATAACAAAAAACCTAGGATAGCAAAAACTCTTCTCAAGGATAAAAGAACCTCTGGTGGAATCACCATGCCGGACCTAAAGCTCTACTACAGAGCAATTGTGATAAAAACTGCATGGTACTGGTATAGTGACAGACAAATAGACCAATGGAATAGAATTGAAGACCCAGAAATGAACCCACACACCTATGGTCACTTGATCTTCGACAAGGGAGCTAAAAACATCCAGTGGAAGAAAGACAGCATTTTCAACAAATGGTGCTGGCACAACTGGTTGTTAACATGTAGAAGAATGCGAATCGATCCATTCCTATCTCCTTGTACTAAGGTCAAGTCTAAGTGGATCAAGGAACTTCACATAAAACCAGAGACACTGAAACTTATAGAGGAGAAAGTGGGGAAAATCCTTGAAGATATGGGCACAGGGGAAATATTCCTGAATAGAACAGTAATGGCTTGTGCTGTAAGATCGAGAATTGACAAGTGGGACCTCATGAAACTACAAAGCTTCTGCAAGGCTAAAGACACCATCAAAAAGACAAAAAAACCACCAACAGATTGGGAAAGGATCTTCACCTATCCTAAATCAGATAAAGGACTAATATCCAATATATATAAAGAACTCAAGAAGGTGGACTCCAGAAAGTCAAATAACCCCATTAAAAAAATGGGGCTCAGAACTGAACAAAGAATTCTCACCTGAGGAATACCGAATGGCAGAGAAGCACCTGAAAAAATGTTCAACATCCTTAATCATCAGGGAAATGCAAATCAAAACAACCCTGAGATTCCACCTCACACCAGTCAGAATGGCTAAGATCAAAAATTCAGGTGACAGCAGATGCTGGTGAGGATGTGGAGAAAGAGGAACACTCCTCCATTGTTGGTGGGATTGCAAGCTTGTACAACCACTCTGGAAATCAGTCTGGCGGTTCCTCAGAAAATTGGACATAGTACTACCGGAGGATCCAGCAATACCTCTCCTGGGCATATATCCATAAGATGTCCCAACCGGTAAAAAGGACACATGCTCCACTATGTTCATAGCAGCCCTATTTATAATAGCCAGAAGCTGGAAAGAACCCAGATGTCCCTCAACAGAGGAATGGATACAGAAATTATGGTACATTTACACAATGGAGTACTACTCAGCTATTAAAAAGAATGAATTTATGAAATTCCTAGCCAAATGGATGGACCTGGAGGGCATCATCTTGAGTGAAGTAACACAATCACAAAAGAACTCACACAATATGTATTCACTGATAAGTGGATATTAGCCCAAAACTTAGGATACCCAAGATATAAGATACAATTTGATAAACGCATGAAACTCAAGAAGAATGAAGACCAAAGTGTGGACACTGTGCACCTTCTTAGAATTGGGAACAAAACACCCAGGGAAGGAGTTACAGAGACAAAGTTCGTAGCTGTGATGAAAGGATGGACCATTTAGAGACTGCCGTATCCAGGGATCCATCCCATAATCAGCTTCTAAACGCTGACACCATTGCATACACTAGCAAGATTTTGCTGAAAGGACCCAAATATAGCTGTCTCTTGTGAGACGATGCCGGGGCCTAGCAAACACAGGAGTGGATGTTCACAGTCAGCTATTGGATGTATCACAGGGCTCCCAATGGAGAAGCTAGAGAAAGTACCCAAGGAGCTAAAGGGATCTGCAACCCTATTGTTGGAACAACATGATGTACTAACCAGAACCCCGGAGCTCTTGTCTCTAGCTGCATATGTATCGAAAGATGGCCTAGTCGGCCATCAATGGAAAGAGAGGCCCATTGGACTTGCAAACTTTATATGCCCCAATATAGGGGAATGCCAGGGCCAAAAGAATGGGAATGGGTGGGTAGGGAAGCGGGGGGCGCTATGGGGGACTTTTGGGATAGCATTGGAAATTTAATTGAGGAAAATATGTAATAAAAATATTAAAAATCAAAAAAAAAACAAACAAAAAAAAAGAAAGATGAGCAACAGTGTCAACGTGGCTTTAGGGAGCATGAAGGGTAAATGCATCCCCTTTCTGCAAAAGCAAAGATAGCTGGCAGGGGGAAAGATCATCCTCTGAGTCACCTAGAGGGGGCTGACCAGGAAAGGCTTCAGTGTGAATTGAAGGCCCCCTATAATGGATCAGAGCCCAGAAAGAGGAGGGGGCACATGATGGCTATTCTTGGTTGTCAACTTGACTATGTCTGGAAGTAAATAAAACTCACAAATGGCTGGGCACCTGAGAGGGACTTTGAGGTGGAAAGACACATCTTTAATCCAGATCTTTTAAGGAGGGAAGTTCCACCTTTAACCTGAGCCACACCTTCTGCTGGCATAAATATATAAAGAAAGGTGGAACTCACATTGCCTATTTGATCTCACTTTCCCTGGCAAGTTTATTTCTTTACTGGCATTAGAGCCTATTTATTTGGTATTCCAGAGTATACTGAAGACCAGCTGAGATAGCCAGTCTTGTGAACTGAACAACTACTGGATTCTTGGAACTTCCCATGGTAGACAGCCATTATTAGACTGGCTGGACCACAGCCTATAAGCCAATAAATCCTCTCTCTCTCTCTCTCTCTCTCTCTCTCTCTCTCTCTCTCTCTCTCTCTCTCTCTCTCTCTCTCTCTCTCTCTCTCTTTGTGTGTGTGTATTTAATACATAGAATTTTTTACACACACACACATGTTCTATTCCTCTAGAGAACCCTAACTAACAGGGGTAGGTATTTTATATTTGTATATGCAGACTAGAATGAAAGGGAATCACGGGAGGTGGAGTCAACCTGAGGAAGCACATAAATGTCAAACATAAAAGAAAGAAGCACTTAGCAGGTATAGGTTATGGATGAGAGGCAGGACTGTTGGGTTTGAGCATCAATGGAGTGTCAGGCAGACGGTGGTACAGATGCTTCCTAGTGTCCTGGAAATTTGAAAGAGTCATAATCCTTCCCTCAGAATTGGACAGGGTAATGGTAAAGTCTAGTATGCTACTTATTGTTCCCAACCTCCTACAAGTCAAATTTAATAACTCTAGCCTTTAGCAAGTGTGTGAGTGCTGCTGTGAACAGGGAACAGTAACCCTCCAAGGGCTATGCTTTTAAACAACACCAATTTATCTTCGTGTGGCTCTAGAGATCAAAAGTCAGCATGGGTCTCACTGGGTTACATTGAAGGTGCTGACAAGGTTGCTTTCCTTGAGGATCTGGGGATATCTGTCTTCTGTTTTTTCTAGTATCTGGAGGTGGCCTACATTCTAGGCTCCAGCCCTGCATGGTTCTAAGCTCTTTTACCACAAACTCTTCTATCAAGAAGCCTAGACACTTCGAGTTCTCCATTGTGTTTTTATTGACTTTTCAATCTGATCACTCCCAACAAAACTCAGGATTATTCCTTTATTACTGGATTTGTAACCAATCTTTCATATAATCTAGCATAGTGACATGGGCCTGGTAAGATATGGGAACTGGGAAGTCTTCATTTCGGGCAGGAGACTATATTGCCTATCATAGGGACTACAACAGAGTGTCATGGTGTCAGTTTCTTTGACTGTGAAACTTGAGGAGAAATGGCTTTCCTGCTTATATTCCCTAAGGTGACAGCAGTTGTCATTGGAGGGTCATCTTGAGCTCCAGCAAGGGTGACAATGCCTGTGGATAAGCTAGTTTAGATGTCCCTTTCCTCCATACTAAAGGCAAGTCATGTGAACAGAAGTGACAAGGGGACATTGAGCCCAATATAACAAAAATCTATTACACGTGGACATTAGACATTAGCTCTGGAACTCAGGTATATGGTAAGTGATAGGCAGGGAGAGTTTGGGAGAAAGTGAGACTGCTTATAGAAACCACCCTGGCCCTTCTGTTTTGTCCTGGGGTATTGATAATGCCAGAGCCTTCTGTAGATCTCTTGCCTAAAGACAGACACTCCTCCATAGAGAAACAGCAGCTTAACACACAGGTTAAGAGCAAAATGGTACCTCAGACACTATACTATTTGTAACTTGGCTACCAGGATTTTTGTTCTAGAACATCTGCCAAATCGTCCAGCTGGAAAGGTTTACTGAATATGCTAAGCTAGAAAAAGACATATCTACTTGCTCACAGACCCTCTATCTAACTGACTATGATGCAACAAAAGTCAGATGTCTGAGTACTAACTTCCCAACCCAAAAAAAATCAAGGAACACTGAGGGTAGCTCCAAATCAATATCTAGAAGGAGGCCTGGTGGACAAACTGCACCCTAGCCATGAATGGCTAAGTCACCATTCACTTCTTCCTACGTTAGGTTCATTTCACCCTTGGTGAGTCATCCAGGCCTGTGAAACAAGCACACTGCAAGCATATATGTGCATGCATGCATGCATGCACACACTCATATATGAATGCAGGAATACATGTGTATGGTAAATTCATCACCCTCTGTCGTGACTCTTCACGCTTCCTGCTGCATAGAGCATTTTCACACAGAGCATCATCTCCAGATGTTTCTGCTCTTGTCTATTGTCACACCACACCCTTATTTTTTCAAATGAAGAAGTGATCTCCAGAGATGACGTGACCTGACCGGTAATGATTGAACTCTCTGAGCTGTCCTCTGTGGTTGTCTTTGGGATATTTGTGAAGATTGCTAGCTTCTTTTCTCACAGAACACCAAGTCAGGGAAAACTCTGACTGTGAGGTGAGTAGTAAGGGTGTGAAAATGAATGCATTACATGCAGCAGTGGAGAGAGAACATCCAGAGCAGCTGAAGGGAATAACATTCTTGGGCAATGGCGGTGTCCATAGTGCTGGGCTCAGAAGGAGGAGAAGAGGAAGAGAGGAGGAACAGAGATGGAAAAGTCACAGTTTTGCTTTGAGAAAGATGGGACTACAGTTGAGGTGCTGATAATTAGTCCTAGATGTCAACATGGTCCAATTGGGCAATGTCTAGGGCATTAGTACAGAGGAATGACATTGAGAGGAGGGAGAGAACCTGCCACTAATGGGTCTGGCACATTACAAAGTGTGAGGAAGGCAGCAACCTTACCTGTAAGCCTCTTTTTTTTCCTGAGTGAGGTCGTCCGTCAGGCTGTCATTGCCCACTGATATATCCCAGATGCTTCAGTCTTTCAAAGGGGACTCGGTATCAGTGACTCCCTTGAACTCTTCAAGCATTCAGCACCAGACTCCCTATATGAGCTTTCCTTCTTACTGTGTCAATACCCAACACAAGCAGCCTAAGAACCGAGTTGACCTCATGGCAGAGAAGGCACCATGGATAGAGTGGGGCAGCCCGTGGCCACAAGAGCAGGTATCAGCCACTTCTCATGTGGCACTAACTTTGGCTGGAATCTCAGAAGTGAGTACAATTTTTGTTAGGTCCAATACCAGACATCCACTTCTGCTAGCTGGACCATACATCTCAAAGGTTCTACATTTTCTCCAAACAGTAGCACCAGCTGGGGATCAAGTAAGTGTTCAAACATATCAGTCTGAAGGGGACCGAACCATAATAGGCACCTGACTGTGTTCTCTACCATGCAAATGACTACTATTAGATTATCCAGCCTTTATCATGTAATCCGAGTCAACAATCCCTTTGTATAACATATATTATTGGTTTTGTTCCTCAAACTAACTGTGGCATATGACCCTGTGTGGGATCACATAACTGAATGCACAGGCAGTCATTAAATTTTTCAACAATAGGTTTCTAAGCATGCATCCACTAAGAGTTAACTCAGAAGCAAATGTATAATAAATCAGATATCTCTGGCTGTGTCTATCTGGGTTGCATTGCACAACTTGGCTATGGTGCTAATTCTTAACACACAACATGCACACACCATCATGCCACACAGCACCAACAAATGCTGCCCCAAACACCTCAGTTCAGATTCAAAACCACTATATGTTATGAATTACACTGTTTTAACTGTACAAACTTGTCTGCTTTTATAGAAACATGATGGTTTAATTATAGCCACTTTGAGCTCATCCTGCCCTTGAGTCAAGAGGCTAAGAAAACAGTAACAGTGTTACCAGGGCGACTGATCTAGACTTCCAAGGGAAAACTGGAATGGTGTTCTACAGTGGAGGCAAGGGAAAGTGGGCCTGGTGTACAAGAAATCCCTCAGGGCATCTCCTCTTACTCCTATGGTTTATGACCATGGGAAATGACAATATAATCCAGGCAGAATGAGAAATGGCTCAAGTCCTTTAGGAATGAAGGTTTCCTTTCCCTTTCCAGGTAAAGAAGAAGACCTGCTGAAGGTAGTGGGAGTATAGAATGGCTAGAAATCAGCTGTAAATATTACCTCTGACCATATGCCAGTTTCAGGAAAGTACTGTAATTGTTGTGAATGTGCCTTTCCCGTTTTGTTAATACATATCATATATATACATAATAAATATCATATATTTGTTAATATAATATATATGTGGTGGTTTTCACGAGAATGACTCCCATAAACTCATATTGTAGAATGCCTAGTCACAAGGGAGTCGAACTATTTAAAAGGGATTAGAAGCCGGGTGTGGTGGCGCACGCCTTTAGTCCTAGCACTTGGGAAGCAGAGGCAGGCGGATTCAAGGCCAGCCTGGTCTACAAAGTGAATTCCAGGACAGCCAGGGCTACAGAGAAACCCTGTCTCAAATAAATAAATAAATAAATAAATAAATAAATAAATAAATAAATAAAATAAAAAAGGGATTAGAAGAAAATGTGTCTCTGGGGATAGGTTTTAAGGTTTCAAAAGCCCATACCAAGCCCAGCTGCAGTGACCTGTCTGTCTAGTTTCCACCATGATGATAATGGACCAACCATCTGGAACTGTAAGCCAGCCTCCAGTGACTAAGACTATATATATGGTATCCATGTTTTCTTTCCCTTCCTGTTTGTTTACTATACAATATAATATGGAGTTATGGACATTTACTATTGTTAACTCTATATAGTCATATTTAAGTTATGCAATTTCAAATTTTTTAAGCACCCTTACAGGGGGTTGTTACCTATTCTGGAGAAAGGATTAATATATATGTAATTATATTAATATTATAATTAATTATAAAATATTATATATAATATTAATGTTATATTATTCCTTTATAAATGAAATGATTGTGCTGTGTTGTATAAAATTATGACTATCTAACTGTATTTATTTAGAAATTAAGTATGCTATAGGAGATGTGGTTGAATATCTGGTAGACTCACATGTCTGGACTTGACCTTTAATTTGACTAGATTAAGAGTGCCTTAGTTAGGATTACTTACTGTGAAGAGAAGCCATGTCCAAGGCAAATCGTAGCAGAAAGCATTTAATTGGAGGCTGGCTTACAGTTTCAGGGGTTTAGTCCATTATTATCATGGTGGGATCATAGCAATATGAGTGGTGCTGGAGCAGTGGTGGAAAGCTAAATCCTGATCCCCAGACCAAGAGAGAAATGCTGGGCTTGGGTTGAGCTTTGTTAACCCTGTAAACTCACCCCCCAGTGACACACTTCCTCCGACCAAGCCACACCCATTCCAATAAGGCCAAACCTTCTAATTCTTCTCAAGTAGTTCCACTCCCTGGTAACTAAGCATTCTAATATATGAGCCTATGGGCAGCATTCCTATTCAAAACACCACACAGAGGTTTTAAAAGGAGTTATGGGACTGGCAAAACATAACTGTATGTCTGCAAAGGTGTTCTCAGGGAGAACTGACCCATGAGACAGTGACTGAGACAGGAAATGTCCTGGTTAGCTTTAACTGTCAGCTTGACACAGTCTAGAGTCTTCTGAGAAGGAAGACTCATTTAAGGGGTTGCTAAGATCAGATTGGCCTGTGAGCATTTTTGCAGGAGATTCTTTTTTTTTTTTAATGATGTTTTTCTGTTTTATTAGAAGATTAACAAGTCTCATATTATTTTTTTATTACATCTTTTCCTCAATTACATTTCAATTGTAACTGCTATAGAAAGGCCCAGCCCACTGTGAGCAGCACTATTCCCTAGGCAGGAAATACTAGACTGTATATAACACAAACAAGCAACAACAACAAAACTTAAGCATGAGCCTCTGAGTGAGCCAGCATGCAGAGTTCCTCCACGCTTTCTGCTTCGCATTCCTACTTGAGCTCCTGTCCAGACTTCCCTCAGTGATGAACCATAGCCTGTAAGATACAATAGACCCTTTCCTCCCTCTGCTCCTTTTGGTCAGTGCTTTTTATCACAGAAACAGAAATGAAGCAAGAACAGAAATGTTCTCCTTCAGTGTGGGACGAATCTTCCGACAGGCAGCAGGCAGCTCAGATAAAAAGAAGTCTGAGAAAAAGCAGTCTGCTTGTCTGCCAGTCCTTTCTTCCTGAGAGAGCATGTCTACCACAGCTGCCATCACCCATAGGCATCACACCCCAGCTCCGTGGGCCTTTCAGTGGGCATTGTGAAAATTCTTTCATATATTACATCCTGACAGCAGTTTCCCCTCCCTCCTCTCCTTCCAGTCCCTCCTCTCCACTCCCTTCTCTCCAGACCCACTCCTCTTTCCTGTCCCTTAAAAAAAGTGCAGGCCTCCCAGGGATAGCATAGCAACAGAACTTGGCGTATCAAGTTAGGAGTTACAGAAACAAACTGTGGAGCAGAGACTGAATGAAAGGAAATCCAGAGACTGCCCCACCTGGGGATCCATCCCATACACAACCACCAAACCCAGACTCTATTACAGATGCCAATAAGTGCTTGCTGACAGGAGCCTGATAGAGCTGTGCCTGAGAGGCTCTGCCAGGGCCTGACAAATACAGAAGTGGATGCTCACAGCCATCCATTGGACGGAGCAGAGGGTTCCCAATGAAGGAGCTAGAGAAAGTACCCAAGGATCTGACAGGGTTTGCAGCCCCATAGGAGGAACATCAATGTGAACTAGCCAGTACCCCCAGAGCTCCCAGGGACTAAACCACCAACCAAAGAATACACATGGTAGGACCCATGGCTCTAGCTGCATATGTAGCAGAGGATGGCCTAGTCGGTCATTAATGGGAGGAAAGGCCCTTGGTCTTGTGAAGGCTCTAAGCCCCAGTGTAGGGGAATGCCAGGGCCAGGAAGTGGGAGTGGGTGGGTTGGTGAGCAGGGGAAGGGGGGGTAGAGCCAGACTACCAGGGGAGATTGGAATACTACTCCATAACAGAGGTGGGAAATTTGTCGGGAGTGCAGCTCTGGCAGAGGCAGCTGCTAGTATTACCAACCCCATGATGAAGGTCCATGGAAAACTACAATACAATCCTACATGGTGGCAAATGGCCCAGGATCTACAGAAATGAAGATAGGGTCACCTCCTTCAGGAGCTTCAGGAATGAATGTATGGTCACCTCCGTCAGGTTAAAAAAAAAAAAAAAGATCGGCTGCTACCTTGGCAACCCTGAGTGTACTTAGGAATCACTTTTGGGCACTCAGTGCCAAGTATGTTCCTGAAGTCTTTCCAATTTTCATAAGTCATTTCCTACTCAGAGACAAAGCTGAGTCTCCAGGGTTTGCTGCGAACAACAGGTGAAAAAATGTGCCTTGTGCCCTCATCTCCCTACAGAATGACTAGAGAGGTCAGGTGTCCTGACCAAGCTGCTCTGGTGCCATTGTTCTTTTGTGCAGTCTGGAGGTGTTTCACCGGAAGGTGTCTGCTCTCTGAAGGCTCACAATGTCTGCCAAACAATCAATGCTGATATTTAGGAGCACCGAACCTGCCAGGCATCTCCTCAGTGCCTAGTGTGTCCAGTAGGTCACCATTTCTGGGAAGGTATACCCTAACATCCTCACTCTGCAGAGGAAGAAAGAGGCCTCACGTCATTAAGATCTCTGTCCTGCATGCCAGATAGTTCTGACTCCAGACACTGTGCAGCAAACTGATGACAAGAGGAGGGGAAAGGAGCTCACCAGCTTCCATGGGGAGATAACATGTTTTTACACAGTGATCCCTGCAGGAAGAAAAGGCTTTGGTTTTGTGGCCTTCATCTGGATTCACAGCTTCTGCTCAGTAAGGGAGGTGGGTGTGTGGGTTTGAAGAAGCAGGTCTCCACTTTGCTCCAGAAAAAAATGACTCACCAAACCAGTGAGACTTAGAAAGATAAAGCCCAGGCTAGGCATCCATACCAAATGGCCCTGATGAAATGTTCTAGAATCTGGAACTGATATTTTCCAACTCTAGATGTTGTTAGGCTAGGCATTGTTGTGTTCCTTGTTTTGAGTGGAAAAGGAAGGCAGATACCAGCTCTGGAGGAGAGGATGAGGGTGGAGACAGAGAAGCAAAGTCAAAAACTGTTGGATATTATGTTACTTTTCTCCTACTCTGTATCAAATACCAGACAACATAAGAAAGATTATGTTTGATTCCTGGTTTCAGGAGGTGTCAGTTCATAGTGGTAGGGAAAGTAGAGAGAGACCAGCTCGGTATAATGATGGTGCTATAGTTGCATCTATTCACATTGTGACAGACAAGAAAGCAGAGAAGAGCCAGGACCAGGGGTTACAAGTAACCTTCAAAAGCATCTCCCTAGTGACATGCTTCAACCATCTAGACCCCAACTTCAGAACGTTCCACATTTTCTATAGTATCACCACCGGCCGGAGAATAAGTGACCAAAATAGGAGCCAATGGGTGATATTTCAGATTCAAACTATAATTCAGCCCCTATCCTCCAGTAATTATGATCATCTGATAATGCAAAACCTATTTAGTCTAACTTCAAAAGAATCTTGACTCTTAACAATTATAATATTGTTCAACAGGCCAAAGCTCAGAGTCCCTTCAGACACTCAAGCCAAACTCATCTATATGCATCTGTAAACAAAATTACATAAATCTAATATACAGTGGCACACAGCACTCCTTTCCATTCCAAAAGGGAAGAAAGGAGGCATATAAGGAAGTGTGGTGGAGCCAGCTGGTCCCTCCAGACTGAACACAATCATCACTATTTTGAAGCTGCACAGCTGTTAAAATGTGTATAAGACACTCAAGACATCAAGCCCATTAATATTTTCCCAGGGAGGGAGGGAGTGGCTTTGAAGACTCATGAGATTCACGAGGTTCATGAGATTCAAGAGGCTCATAAGATTCTCCCAAGGTCTTCACCAGACTGTCTTCAATCAAGACATCTGTGAGGACTTGCATTCCTTCATGGAGGTAATGGAGAGAGACACAAATCATAAGGCTTCCTCTCTCCTCAAGGTTCCAATTGTAGGCGGTGGTTCTGATGCTAAGGCCCTGTTCCCCCAATTGATTCTTTTTTTAATTGGATATTTTCTTTATTTGCATTTCAAATGTTATCCCCTTTCCCGGTTTCCCTCCCTCCCCGAAACACCCTATTACATACTCCCTCCCCCTGTTTCTATGAGGGTGTTCCACCACCCACCCACCCTCTCCCACTTCCCCGCCCTTGATTCCCCTACACTGGGACATGAGCCTTCATCGGATAAGGAGCTCTCCTCCCATTGATGCATGATGACAAGGCCATCCTCTGCTACATATGCAGCTGGAGCCATGTGTACTCCTTTGTTGATGGATTAGTCCCTGGGAGTTCTGGGGGGTCTCATTGGTTGATATCATTGTTCTTCCTATGGGGTTACAAACCCCTTCAACTTCTTCAGTCTTTTCTCTAACTCTTCTATTGGGGACCCCACCTCTGTATATGTAAGGCTCTGTCAGGGTCTCTCAGGAGACAGTCATATCAGGCTCCTTTCAGCATGTACTTCTTAGCATCCAAAAGAGTGTCTGGATTTGGTAACTATATATGGAATGAATACCCAGGTAGGACAGTCTCTGGGTGGCCTTTCCTTCAACACTTTATCTCCATATTTGCTCCTGTGAGTATTTTGCTCTCCTTCTAAGAGGAACCAAACCACCCACACTTTGGTCTTCCTTCTTATTGAGCTTCATGTGGTCTGTGAATTGTATCCTGGTTATTTGGAGCTTTGGGGCTAATATCCACATATCAGTAAATGCATACTATGTGTGTTTCTTTTTGTTTGGGCTACCTCACTCAGGAAGATATTTACTACACTCCGCCATTGCTGGTGGGATTGCAAATTGGTTCAACCACTCTGGAAATCAGTTTGGTGGTTCCTCAGAAAATTGGACCTGAGAACCCAGCTATAACATTACTGGGCATATACCCAGAAGATGCTCCAACATGTAATAAGGACACATGTTCCACTATGTGTCAAAGCAGCTGTACTTATAATATCCAAAAGCTGGAAAGAACACAGATGTTCTTCAACAGAATAATGGATTCAGAAAATGTGGTGCATTTACACAATGGAGCACTACTCAACTACTAAAAATGATGAATTCATGAAGTTCTTAGGCAAATGGATAGAACTAGAAAATATCTCCAATTGGTTCTTGATTGATCAATAAAGATACTCATGACCAATGATGGGGGATGGGACAGGACACTAAGAGCTGCACAGGAGGACACAGAGAGAATCGGGAGATGGGAAGAAGGAGGAGGCAGTAGAGGAAGGAGCTAAAGCCAATAAGCCTTGTGAGTTTTCGGTTTGAGTGGCCAATGACCGCTCTATCCAATTATGTCTGGGGTAGCAGGGGAAGTTAGCAGTGCCCAGTCATTGAGTTAGCAAAGGCATTTTAACGTTAACTGGTGTGTGTGTGTGTGTGTGTGTGTGTGTGTGTGTGTGTGTGTCCCCGCGTGCACGCGCACACTATTTTTGATCTGTGGATCCAAGGGAATCTGGGTGAGGGTTGGTAGCACAATCCACCTGGAGCTTAAAACAGGGTAGCAAAACTACATGCTACATCCAGTCACCACTCTGGAGGAGGGAAACAGTGCACTAGGGTAAGAGTTCTCAGTGAGGTTGCTACCTGCAAACTACTCAGGAGACCTACCCATGGGATAGACGTCTCTAAATTACTATTGCTCCTGTAAGTAAGCCCAAGACACATATCGTTTCACCAAGGTGGACTTGGATAAAATACTGTATCTGGTCTCTGAGTCCACCCTCTAGCAGGGTGAATAGATTTCCTTTATGTCTCTCCAGGAAAGTCACACAATAAATGGGATCAAACTGATCTCAAAACCTAGCAGAGTAATGTTGGAGATTGGTGCTAATATTTTGAATTTGCATGTACAGATGCTGAAGGTCCTTGTCCCTAATTGGTTTTTGATCTATCAATAAAGATGCCAGCAGCCAATGGCTGGGCATGGGGCAGGAACCTTAGAGTTGCATAAGCGAAGACTCAAGGAGAGAGAAGAGATCAATATATTTGGGGGAGACAGATGGAGCAGACTCAGAGCTGCAGGAGATATCATCCAAAATATAGGCAGAAGGGGAAAGTAGCCCACAGAAGGGCAGCCCAGAAGTGTCTTGGGCCACAAGACCAATGGGCATCACGGAAGGTAACTAGGCAGCAAAACTAAAGGAAGATTTGGAAGGTGTTTACTCAGAAGTACTGGAGAGAAGGGCATGCTAACCATGGGAAGCTTAGAAGTGCCCAGCCTTTGAATTTGCCAAGGTATTTTAAAATTGAGTGTGTGTGCGCATGTTTTCCATTTGTGGATCTGAGATAGATCCTGGGCAGGTGTGTGCATGCAACTCTCTGGGAGCACAAAGCAGTGCAGGCAAAATCTCACCACAACAGAATAGACCTTCCATGCTGTAGCTCAATGATCAGAATCCAGGACACAGTGTCATTATGTAGACTCTGTTAAACTTAGGCATCTCTATGCCTATGATCTTGCCACGTGTAGGACATAAAGTCCTTCTCTGAAACCAGATCTATGAGTTCCCTTCAGGTTTCCTCAGTACATGTTGCATATTTGTGCCATTCAACATCCTGAGATCTGCACTACAACTTAGCAAAGCTGCCCCATGCATATCACCCTGTAAGAGTAGGGAATTCGGTTCCGGGACTACGCTGAACTTAGGAACTTAGTCTGCACAGGTGAGAGGGTACACCACAGAGGCAGACAGCTTCTGGGACAGGTGGGAGCCACAGAGCCGCTGAGGCAGCACCCTTTTGGGGCCGCAGACATCCGGCACGCTCCCAGCCGGAGGACAGTGGTCCACCCTGCACAGGAGCCCTCTGCCTCAAGAGCAGGGAGCGCCATCTTGATTCCGGGACTCCACCGAACTTAGGAACTTAGTCTGCACCGGAGAGAGTGTGCACCACAGAAGCTGACAGCTTCTGTGACCTGCCAAAGCAACACAGCATCTGGGAAAGGTCCTGTTTTGGGCCTTCTTCTTTGGCCAGGACGAGGTCCAAACACCAGATATCTGTGCACCTTCCCTGTAAGAGGAGAGCTTACCAGCAGAGAGTGCTCTAACCACTGAAACTCAGAGGAGAGAGCCTGTCTCCCAGGTCTACTGATAGACGGTAATCAGAATCACCAGAAGAACAATCTCTAAACAGAGACAACTATAACAACTAACTCCAGAGATTACCAGATGGCAAAAGGTAAACATAAGAATCTTACTAACAGAAAACAAGACCACTCACCATCATCAGAACCCAGCACTCCCACTTCGGCCAGTCCAGGGCACTACAACACACCCGAAAAGCTAGACCTGGATTTAAAAACATATCTCATGATGATGGTAGAGGACATCAAGAAAGACTTTAATAACTCACTTAAAGAATTACAGGAGAACATTGCTAAAGAGTTACAAGCCCTTAAAGAAAAACAGGATAACACAATCAAACAGGTAGAAGTCCTTAAAGAAAAACAGGAAAACACATCCAAACAGGTGATGGAAATGAACAAAACCATACTACACCTAAAAAGGGAAGTAGACACAATAAAAGAAAACCCAAAATGAGGCAACACTGGAGATAGAAATCCTAGGAAAGAAATCTGGAACCATAGATGCGAGCATCAGCAACAGAATACAAGAAATAGAAGAGAGAATCTCAGGTGCAGAAGATTCCATAGAGAACATCAGCACAACAATCAAAGAAAATGGAAAATGCAAAAAGATCCTAACTCAAAACATACAGGAAATCCAGGACACAATGAAAAGACCAAACCTACAGATAATAGGAGTGGATGAGAATGAAGATTTTCAACTCAAAGGACCAGCAAACATCTTCAACAAAATTATAGAAGAAAACTTCCCAAATCTAAAGAAAGAGAGGCCCATGAACATACAAGAAGCCTACAGAACTCCAAACAGACTGGACCAGAAAAGAAATACCTCCCGACACATAATAATCAGAACAACAAATGCACTAAATAAAGATAGAATACTAAAAGCAGTAAGAGAAAAAGGCCAAGTAACATATAAAGGCAAGCCTATCAGAATTACACCAGATTTTTCACCAGAGACTATGAAAGCCAGAAGATCCTGGACAGATGTTATACAGACACTAAAAGAACACAAATTCCAGCCCAGGCTACTATACCCAGCCAAACTCTCAATTAACATAGATGGAGAAACCAAAGTATTCCAGGACAAAACCAAATTCACACATTATCTTTCCACGAATCCATACCCTTCAAAGGATAATAACAGAAAAAAAAAACAATACAAGGACGGGAACCATGCCCTAGAAAAAACAAGAAGGTAATCCCTCAACAAACCTAAAAGAAGACAGCCACAAGAACAGAATGCCAACTTTAACAATAAAAATAACAGGAAGCAACAATTACTTTTCCTTAATATCTCTTAATATCAATGGACTCAACTCCCCAATAAAAAGACATAGACTAACAGACTGGCTACACAAACAAGACCCAACATTTTGCTGCTTACAGGAAACTCATCTCAGAGAAAAAGATAGACACTACCTCAGAATGAAAGGCTGGAAAACAATTTTCCAAGCAAATGGTATGAAGAAACAAGATGGAGTAGCCATTCTAATATCTGATAAGATTGAGTTCCAACCCAAAGTCATCAAAAAAGACAGGGAGGGGCACTTCATACTCATCAAAGGTAAAATCCTCCAAGAGGAACTGTCAATTCTGAATATCTATGCTCCAAATACAAAGGCAGCCACATTCATTAAAGAAACTTTGGTAAAGCTCTAAGCACACATTGCACCTCACACAATAATAGTGGGAGACTTCAACACACCACTTTCACCAATGGACAGATCATGGAAACAGAAACTAAAAAGGGACAAAGTGAAACTAACAGAAGTTATGAATCAAATGGATCTGGCAGATATCTACAGAATATTCTATCCTAAAACAAAAGGATATACCTTCTTCTCAGCACCTCATGGTACCTTCTCCAAAATTGACCACATAATTGGTCACAAAACAGGCCTCAACAGATACAAAAATATTGAAATTGTCCCATGCATCCTATCAGATCACCATGGACTAAGGCTGATCTTCAATTAACAAAATAAATAATAGAAAGCCAACATTCACGTGGAAACTGAACAACACTCTTCTCAATGATACCTTGGTCAAGTAAGGAATAAAGAAAGAAATTAAGGACTTTTTAGAGTTCAATGAAAATGAAGCCACAACATAAACAAACTTATGGGATGCAATGAAAGCATTTCTAAGAGGAAAACTCATAGCTCTGAGTGCCTCCAAAAAGAAACTAGAGAGAGCACACATTAGCAGCTTGACAACACACCTAAAAGCACTAGAACAAAAGGAAGCAAATTCACCCAAGAGGAGTAGACGGCAGGAAATAATCAAACTCAGGGGTGAAATCAACCAAGTGGAAACAAGAAGAACTATTCAAAGAATCAACCAATCAAGGAGCTGGTTCTTTGAGAAAATCCACAAGATACATAAACCCTTAGCCAGACTCACTAGAGGGCACAGGGAAAGCATTCTAATTAACAAAATCAGAAATGAAAAAGGACACATAACAACAGATCCTGAAGACATCCAAAACACCATCAGATCCTTCTACCAAAGGCTATACTCAACAAAACTGGAGAACCTTGATGAAATGGAGAAGTTTCTAGACAGATACCAGGTACCAAAGTTGAATCAAGTTCAGGTTAATGATCTAAACAGCCCTATATCCCCCAAAGAAATAGAAGGAGTCATTAATAGTTTCCCAACCAAAAAAAGCCCAGGACCAGATGGGATTAGTGCAGAGTTATCAGACCTTCAAAGAAGATCTAATCCCAGTTCTTCACAAACTATTCCACAAAATAGAAACAGAAGGTACTCTACCCAACTCATTCTATGAAGCCACAATTACTCTGATACCTAAACCACAAAAACACCCAACAAAGATAGAAAACTTCAGACCAATATCTCTTATGAATATTGATGCAAAAATCCTCAATAAAGTTCTTGCTAACCGAATCCAAGAACACATCAAAACAATCATCCATCCTGACCAAGTAGGTTTCATCCCAGGGATGCAGGGATGGTTCAATACAAGGAAATCCATCAACGTAATCCAGTATACAAACAAACTCAAAGACAAAAACCACATGGTCATTTCGTTAGATGCGGAAAAAGCATTTGACAAGATCCAACACCCTTTCATGATAAAAGTCTTGGAAAGATCAGGAATTCAAGGCCCATACCTAAACATGATAAAAGAAATCTACAGCAAACCAGTAGCCAACATCAAAGTAAATGGTGAGAAGCTTGAAGCAATCCCTCTAAAATCAGGGACTAGACAAGGCTGTCCACTTTCTCCATACCTATTCAACATTGTACTTGAAGTCCTAGCCAGAGCAATTCGACAACAAAAGGAGATCAAAGGGATACAAATTGGAAAAGATGAAGTCAAAATATCACTTTTTGCAGATGATATGATAGTATATATAAGTGACCCTAAAAATTCCACCAGAGAACTCCTAAGCCTGATAAACAGCTTCGGTGAAGTAGCTGGATATAAAATTAACTCAAACAAATCAATGGCCTTTCTCTACACAAAGAATAAACAGGCTGAGAAAGAAATTAGGGAAACAACACCCTTCTCAATAGTCACAATAATATAAAATATCTTAGCGTGACTCTAAGGAAGTGAAAGATCTGTATAATAAAAACTTCAAGTCTCTGATGAAAGAAATTATAGAAGATCTCAGAAGATGGAAAGATCTCCCATGCTCATGGATTGGCAGGATCAACATTGTAAAAATGGCTATCTTACCAAAAGCAATCTACAGATTCAATGCAATCCCCATTAAAATTCCAACTCAATTCTTCAACGAATTAGGAAGTGCAATCTGCAAATTCATCTGGAATAACAAAAGCCTAGGATAGCAAAAAACTCTTCTCAAGGATAAAAGAACCTCTGGTGGAATCACCATGCTTGACCTAAAGCTTTACTACAGAGCAATTGTGATAAAAAAAAAAAAACTGCGTGGTACTGGTATAGTGACAGACAAGTAGACCAATGGAATAGAATTGAAGACCCAGAAATGAACCCACACACCTATGGTCACTTGATCTTCGACAAGGGAGCTAAAACCATCCAGTGGAAGAAAGACAGCATTTTCAACAAATGGTGCTGGCACAACTGGTTGTTAACATGTAGAAGAATGAGAATCGATCCATTCCTATCTCCTTGTACTAAGGTCAAGTCTAAGTGGATCAAGGAACTTCACATAAAATCAGAGACACTGAAACTTATAGAGGAGAAAGTGGGGAAAATCCTTGAAGATATGGGCACAGGAGAAAAAATCTTGAATAGAACAGCAATGGCTTGTGCTGTAAGATCGAGAATTGACAAGTGGGACCTCATGAAACTGCAAAGCTTCTGCAAGGCAAAAGACACCATCAATAAGACAAAAAAACCACCAACAGATTGGGAAAGGATCTTTACCTATCCTAAATCAGATAAGGGACTAATATCCAATATATATAAAGAACTCAAGAAGGTGGACTCCAGAAAATCAAATAACCCCATTAAAAAATGGGGCTCAGAACTGAACAAAGAATTCTCACCTGAGGAATACCGAATGGCAGAGAAGCACCTGAAAAAATGTTCAACATCCTTAATCATCAGGGAAATGCAAATCAAAGCAACCCTGAGATTCCACCTCACACCAGTCAGAATGGCTAAGATCAAAAATTCAGGTGACAGCAGATGCTGGTGAGGATGTGGAGAAAGAGGAACACTCCTCCATTGTTGGTGGGATTGCAAGCTTGTACAACCACTCTGGAAATCAGTCTGGCGGTTCCTCAGAAAATTGGACATAGTACTACCGGAGGATCCAGCAATACCTCTCCTGGGCATATGTCCAGAAGATGTCTTAACCGGTAAGAAGGACACATGCTCCACTATGTTCATAGCAGCCTTATTTATAATAGCCAGAAGCTGGAAAGAATCCAGATGCCCCTCAACAGAGGAATAGATACAGAAATTATGGTACATTTACACAATGGAGTACTACTCAGCTATTAAAAAGAATGAATTTATGAAATTCCTAGCCAAATGGATGGACCTGGAGGGCATCATCTTGAGTGAGGTAACACAATCACAAAGGAACTCACACAAAATGTATTCACTGATAAGTGGATATTAGCCCAAAACTTAGGATACCCAAGATATAAGATACAATTTGCTAAACGCATGAAACTCAAGAAGAATGAAGACCAAAGTGTGGACACTTTGCCCCTTTTTAGAATTGGGAACAAAACACCCATGGAAGGAGTTACAGAGACAAAGTTTGGAGCTGTGATGAAAAGATGGACCATCTAGAGACTGCCATATCCAGAGATCCATCCCATAATCAACTTCCAAACGCTGACACCATTGCATACACTAGCAAGATTTTGCTGAAAGGACCCAGATATAGCTGTCTCTTGTGAGACTATGCAGGGGCCTAGCAAACACAGAAGTGGATGCTCACAGTCAGCTATTGGATGGATCACAGGGCTCCCAATGGAGAAGCTAGAGAAAGTACCCAAGGAGTTAAAGGATCTGCAACCCTATAGGGGGAACAACATGATGAACTAACCAGTACCCCGGAGCTCTTGTCTCTAGCTGCATATGTATCGAAAGATGGCCTAGTCGGCCATCACTGGAAAGAGAGTCCCATTGGACTTGCAAACTTTATATGCCCCAATACAGGGGAATGCCAGGGCCAAAAGAATGGGAATGGGTGGGTAGGAAAGTGGGGGGGGGGTTATGGGGGACTTTTGGGATAGCATTTGAAATGTAATTGAGGAAAATAAGTAATTAAAAAATATTAAAAATTTAAAAAAAAAGAGTAGGGAATTCCCAGTAGGGAATCTGACCCTCTTACACTCACCTGGCTCCATAGCACTTTTCTTTGGAATCTTGGTGGCTATCTTGATCCCATGACACTTGGATTCTGCATGCATCCAAAACCAGCACCAGTTAGATGACACCAAGTTCTAATGACTTGAGATAGAGTGGCTCTCCCTTGGACCATAAGCTAGACATTTGTTTGTTTGTTTGTTTGTTTGTTTGTTTGTTTGTTTTTAAAATCATTAGCCACTTATATTTATTTTATTTAATTTCTTTTTATGTTATTTTTATTTATTCTCTTTATATCCCTCTCACTGATCTTCTTCCTGGTCACCCCCTCCCTTTCCCCTTGTCCTCAGAGAGAGTGATGCCCCAAGGTATCCCCCTACCATGGCACATGAAGTCTCTGCAGGGCTAGTTAGGCTCATCCTCTCCCACTGAAGCCAGACAAGGCAGCCCAGCAGAAAAACACATCCTACAAATAGGCAACAGTCTTTGGGATAGCCCCACTCCAGTTGTTCAGGACCCTCAAGAAGACCAAGCTCTCTCTATCTGCTACATCTTTGCAGAGGGCCTAGGTCCAGTCAGTGTATGCTCTTTGGTTGGTGGATTCAGTCCCTTAGGGCCCCAAAAGTCCAGGTTAGTTGGCTCTCTTGGTCTCCCTGTGGAGTTCCTATCTACTTTGGGGCACACTATCCTTCCCCCAACTCTCCCATAAGAGTCCCCAGGCTCTTATGTTTGGCTGTGGGTCTCTGCTTCCATATAAGTCAGCTGCTGTGTGGAGCCTCTCAGAGGACAGCTATGCTAGACTCCTGTCTTTTTCAAAGAAAATCTTTTAAATGAGTATTAAGTTTTCTGTTGGAGAGAGAGAGAGAGAGAGAGAGAGAGAGAGAGAGAGAGAGAGAGAGAGAGGCGGTGGGGGGAAGGAGAGGGAGAGAGAGAGGGTGAGAAGGAAAAGGGAGAGGGGAGGGGGGAGGGGGGAGAGGGGAGGGGGGAGGGGGGAGGGGGGAGGGGGGAGAGGGGAGGGGGGAGAGGGGAGGGGGGAGGGGGGAGAGGGGAGAGGGGAGAGGGGAGAGGGGAGAGGGGAGAGGGGAGAGGGGAGAGGGGAGAGGGGAGAGAAGAGAGGGGAGAGGGGAGAGGGGAGAGGGGAGAGGGGAGAGGGGAGAGGGGAGAGGGGAGAGGGGAGAGGGGAGAGGGGAGAGGGGAGAGGAAGGTATCTCATGAATTCCTGAAGCACACTCAGGCATCTTCCCCAGTGCCCCAGTGTAAAGCAGGCAGGTCCTTTTTAGTGGAACTAATCTCTTTATCAACTACAACTTCTTTGTTTTTAAACTTATGCATATTTCTTTTCTTCCTAAGTTCCATTTTTTAAAAAATTATGTACTTTGCTTTTTACTACCAATTTGCACTGCAAGCCTGGCCAAAACCAAAACAATGACCATGCTACTGCTTGAATGCAGTATATGCTTGAATAGCTTGGTTCATTGTCTCCCAACTGTGTGGCTGGCTGGAAGCTGTGGCAGCTGCTGCCTGGATTCAAGACAGAGAATCTGATTAGCTATTGAGAGCCTGGGAAAATAAAAATTCAAACCTGGAAGTGAAATGTCTGCTAAATGGGCACTATGTTCTTATCATTGCCAAAGGTGAACAATTGTAAGTCAAGGTACTGTACCACTTGGCAGCTATCCCTACTCTTTCCTGTGCCATATCTTTTGTCCAACAATATCGCTCTGTGTTCATATTGTCGTCTGAGACTTACCTAAAGTTTGTTTATTTTGTGATTGTGTGGTATTTGTTTTCTTCTATGACTATACCACCTGTCCATTCTAATGTTGAGGACATTTGTGGACTTTCCAGATTAGTGGCATTGTAAATACTACAGACTTTATGGCACAAGTCTTTCTGTGAACTTTATGTGAATTTTTTAAAGCCATGGTATAGTCTATTCTTAAGAAGGCTAGGCTCAAAATACATTAAAAAAAAAGCAATAAAGCCCCAAATTCCCACAAATGGAGTAGCTAATTAGTCACAGGGACATTCTCAGGGCATGGTGCTATGTATCACATCGTATCATGGTAGAAGATGACGGGCACAGAGGATTTTGCTACCTCTTTTGCTACCCCTTCCCTGGGACTGGGATGGCCAAAGTCATGTTGCATCCAGGCAGCCCCACTCTCCCCATGCTAAGCTGCTAACTTGAGTTGGATATAGTGGTAAAGTTTCTCAACAAGGACAATGGGAAAGTTTAGGGTTGGGCAGAATTCTACCAGAGAACCCACTGTCTGCGCCAACCACTTTCACTTGGATGCTCTGATCTAATGAAGTGGTCTCCTACTTTGATCTAAGCCAATGTTCATGCTACTGAGGAAAGGCTTTCTGAGGTAAACAGACAAATTGTCAGGAGAAGAATTGGATGGAGATTCAGATGAAAAAGCTTAAAAGAAAAAGAATATGTACAGGTTGGAGATACATTAGTCAATAAAGTACTTGAGTTCAACCCTAAACTCATGCCAAAAAAAAAAGCAAGTGTGTGGACCAGCACTGGGGAGGTGAGGATGCGGCTGGGGAGGGGGGGTGTTCCTGAAACTTGCTGCTTGCTGACCAGTCATCCTAGCTGAATCTGAAAGCCACTGGCCAATGAAAGACCTTGTCTTGGGAACACAGAGGTTATCTGTTGGGGGTTGATCTGAGGCTGCTATGTATTCAAATGCTAAATACTGGCCCCCAAGATCTGGCTGCCCCCTGACCCACAGATCCTCATGTATCTCCCCAACTTACAGCTATTGCCTAAAATAAAGGGGCTACAGCTAATTACTGGGGAGAATAGAAGAGGTGGAATTTTAGTTACAAGGCTTGGAGCCACAGGTAGAGACCAAGAGGAAGGAGGAAAGGGGAGGAGAGGAAAGGAGGAGGAAGACAGAGAGAACAGGTGGTCTCCATTAGATGTGATGGACCAGGAGCAGATGCAGGAAGGAAATGTCCTCCAGGACAGACTGCTGGAGCAGAAAATACCCAGTGAGAGTTCAACAGCAAGTACTTAGGAAATGCAGCTGGGAATTAACAGTCTAGTGAACAGAGATATAGATTAGGGGTAATCTCTCAGCAACTGTGCAAGAACTGATTAAATAATCCATAGGACTAGAACACAACTAACATAGGTCATCAGGGGATGGCAGTCATATTAATAACTAATAGAGTTTATTAACCTCCATTAACAATTGTTGGCTAACTTACACACATACACACACACACACAAGCATATGCATATAAATAAGAAAGGGAGATGAGAGAAACAGGAGGACAGACGAGAGGAGTAGAATAAAGAATAATTGAACTAAATAGAGGTATCACATGCTAAAGATGTGACTAGTTGAGTGCGGTTTGCATGCCTGGAAAGAATGAGTCTGAGTCTACCATCTATTGGTCCATAGAAGAGAAAATTCCCTGAGGACAATTCCTACTTCATACGAACCAACATGTCTTCATTTCACTTTTTCTATTAAAGAATCCCACAAGGTTCATAACAGAGTTCTGCAATATAAATGAAAATTTAGTTTCCAAATCACAAGCTGGGAGAGGAAGTCTATAAGGTTTGAAAAACAAAAGTTGAAAAGTGCCCTGAATGTCTCAGAGCTCTGAGAAAATACGCATTAATATTGATGGCTTTTCAATAAATGCTGGGGAAAGAAATATCTCTCCCCAAAGGAAGTACACAGAATTGCTTTCTTTTGGATAATTTTCCACATTTCCTCCGAAGTTTCCATAATTGACTTCCATCCACCTTTGAGAAGAAAATAAATAAAATCACTTTCCAGGAGTGAGTCTCAACAAACATTTCTCCCAGGAGAAGCGATCAGCACTGCCAGCCTGGTGACCGTGGTGAGGTTTCCTGAGGTGGCCGTGGTGAGGTTTTCTGAGGCTCCAATGACAATCAGTTTCACTTGAGAGACAGAGCAGAATCCCCCAGGAGCACGTTCCACACAGGGCTACATGTTCCTTTTCTTTTCCAGGAAAGACAAATGATAAAAGAGAGAGCAGACCTCCAGTGGCTGGGTAGAAGTTCTCAGGTGGCCTGAACTGACTGACTACTTTTTGGTTTAACTGCAGTTAGGTTTGCATGTTTGTTTTCCATCTGTTCCCAGACACCTAGCTCAAGAGTTTCCCAGTGAATTTCATTTATGGTAATGTGATCGTGACCAGGACGTCCTGGGTGATGTGGCTGTACTATGGGAACAGCAGAGCAATGGAGCAATGGGACTAACCAGTCCTAACAATTAGAGATATGAAGACCAAACTTGCAACCCAAGTAAAAATAGAATAAACATCATGTTTTCATCAATGGAAGAGCTAAACATGACTACCACCAAGTTGCCTTCATGCTGCCATCAGTTGATGGGAACATTGAGGCTCCTGTCCAGAGGACTCATCTGCAGTTTAGACCCTGTGTTAGACATGGTTTCACACAGAAGAAAACTGGTAGAAAATATATGCCAGCATAATATGTATACACAGCAACTGACCTGTGTTTTGTACTCAATGCTTCAGCCGAGTGTGCTGAGGGAATGCCCTCTGCAGGACCCTGAAGGAGACACATAGAAGATCCAATGGACCATGGCTGTTCTGTGTCATGGAGCCTACAAGATGGTCAGGAGACAGATTAAAGGTATGAGACTCTTACTGATCCAGATGAAAGGGGAGGGGTCAGCAAAGGTCTCTACAAAGAAGTGACACTTGATGAAAATCTGAATGGCGGGGGTAAGTGAGCAATCTGCAGGAAAGTCACACCAGACAATATGGTCAACCCAACAGGCAGCCAGGGCCAAGCTTAGAGTGGATGTCTGTGTTTTCCAATCACTGAAAGCAGAATCTGAAAGACATTTTGTCCAAGCTTAGAGTGGATGTCTGTGTTTTCCAATCTCTGAAAGCAGAATGTGAAAGACATGTTGTCCAGACAAGAGTAAGAGTTGTGATTTTAAAAACCATGGAATGAACTTTTCATCAGTTTTGTGAGTGAGAATTAGGGATGATGGCGAGGATCCAATTCACCCTCTAGAAGATGCAGGTGTAGATAGGCAATATGTTGGGTTTAAAGGAGCCAGTCTGTCTGTTCTGCATGGGGGGATGGACTCTTGATAGTCTATCCTGACTGTAAATGAAGATGCCCAATGTATTAAAATCCATTGTTTTCTATAAAATATGTTAATTTTAACAATAATAAATAATAGAAAATTCCCTTATATCTGCAGATGCTAATCTTGCCCTACTTCAGGGCAAGTAGTAATACCATATGACCAAGCTATGCCACTCCTTGGAATATGTTCAAAGGACTCCACAACCTTCTCTACATCTACATGTTCAGTCATGTTCATTGCAGCTCTATTCATGGTGGCTAAGAAATGGAAGCAACTTAAATGTTCAGATGAATGGATAATAGAAATGTTATACATACATACACACTAGGGAATACTTCTCTGCTATAAAAAAAGTAAGTCAGGAAATACACGAGTAAATAAATAGAACTAGAAAATTCATATTGCCTGGGGTAACCCAGATCCAGAAAGATGATATTGCATGTTCTCTCTCCTTGGATGCTCCTAACTTCTGACCTTCAGATGTGAGTACATATTTTAGGAGAACTGCAGAAACTAGGAAATTAAGCATGGGCTGTTGTCAGGATGGGGAGAGGTAGTTTGGTGGAGTAGAGAGATAGATAAGGGGACATCGGGGCACAAATGATCTGATCAGTAAATGGAACAAACAGGGGGGCCCAATAAGGGAGGGAGAAGGGAGATAAATACGTAAGAAAAAGAGAGGAGGGCAAAAGAACAGCAAGAATGTCTACAAAAGTCATAAGAATCATACTATCAACTATCTACCCCCCAAAATACCTATAATACACATAAATCTCTGAATAAATAAGCATATAGTTTAAATGAAGCTGTCTCATCTGGATGGACAATGTTCCCTCCAAGAGCCAAAGACCCTGCAACAAAAATCTGAATGCAAGACATGAAAGGCCATACTTTTCCGTTGTTGGTCAGGGTTGTCTGGGAGACTCTCAAAATATTACAGACTATTATATTTGCCCTCAGTTGCCCCACAAGGAAGTAAGGTAAATCCCTATTGTACAAGGTAAATTCCTGTTGCATGGCCTGTCAGATGGCGGCCCAGAGGTTTCAGAGCTGGAACAGATGAAAGTCCCCTCTGTGAGGACTAGCTTTCATGTTACCATGAGACAAGGTGCAAGCTTCCATAGGAGAAAAGCAATCAACAGTCCTCCAGTGTTATGATAGCTATGAAGCACAACAATGACCAGTGTGGCACCATAGCTCTAAGGTGCAATAGTGGCACACATACCTTTGCTGGCACACAGATCAGTTAGGTCTCAAATTAAAGCCCACTTAAGGAGACTGAAACATAGTGAACTTCCAGATCTTGGAGGAGACTCTAACATTTCATTAAACAAACATAATCCCTAACTATATTCTAAACATTTGTCTGTATACTCACAGAGAACTATATCGCTCACCTTTCATCAAGAAAAATTCTCTTTGCAACATTCAGAGACCATTACAGAAAACCACAACTAATAAAAATTCAGTGTTTAGAACCCAATCCCAATGGATACATCCACAAAACAACCTCGGCTTCTAAAGTTCAAGAAACGTTGAGATAAAGGAGGTGGAATGATTACAGAATAATCATGGAATTGGCTGTGAGACTGTATCTCCTGCTAATGTCAGAATCTACAGCCACCTAAACATTAGATGAACAGCAATAGACCTGCCAAAGTATATGGGGTGGGGGATGAGGGAGCCCTCTAGGCTCCATCCTATACAACTAAGGAATGCTGAGATCATTCTTTCGGAGAGATACAGTCTTCTCCAGGGAATTGGTTATATAACACAAAATGGTCAGCCATAAACCATACACACGAGTAAATTATACAGATTGAGAAGGTTATATTTAAGAATGAAATACATAATACACTTAGGTATATGCAATACTAATTAATGAAAAAAGAGGCCATATCCAGAGACTGCCCCCACCTGGGGATCCATCCCATATACAGTCACCAAAACCAGACACTATTGTAGATGCCAACAAGAGCTTGCTGACAGGAGCCTGATATAGTTGTCTCCTGAGAGGCTCTACCAATGCCTGACAAATACAGAGGTGGATGCTCTCAGCCAACCATTGGACTGAGCACAGGGTCCCCAATGGAGGAGCTAGAGAAAGGACCCAAGGAGCTGAAGGGGTTTGCAGTCCTATAGGAGGAACAACAATATAAACCAGTCAGTACCCCCAGAGCTCCCTGGGATTAAACCACCAACCAAAGAGTACATGTGGAGGGACCCACGGCTCCAGCTGCATATGTAGCAGAGGATGGCCTTGTCAGTCATCAATGAGAGGAGAGGCCCTTGGTCCTGTGAAGGCTCTAAGCCCCAGTGTAGGGGAATGCCAGGACCAGGAAGGAGGAGTGGGTAGGTTGGGGAGCAGGAGGGGAGGGAGAGGGGATGGGGGTTATCGGAGGGGAAACCAGGAAAGGGGATAACATTTGATTTTTTTGCTACACCCATAAAACCTCTAACTAAGACAACCACCAACCACCCCCACTTCACCCCAGCCTCACTAACAGTACAGACATCAAAGCAGTTCCTGAGGAGGCCAAATAAGCTGAACAATTCACACCTGTAATGTGGATCTAAGTTTTGGCTAAGGCCAAAGATGGTATAACCTTTTGTAAGGAGACTGGAATTCAAGTACATGTCCTAAAAAATGGCGAGAGTTCCAGGGAGTATAACATGGAGCAGCGGGATCCTTGGTGAACGTAATATGAAGACGCTGACCACATGGTCTTGGATTTCGGAAGGGAACTAGGAATGGATCTAATTCTAATCATTACAAAGGCAAACATGATTCAAAAATGTTGGAAAAGCCTGAGACACTATGATCCCTCAGTAACTATTCAATAGGTATTTCCAGGCTAACTCATCTTGCATGGGTGTTTGGAGTAGTTTCTTAGATACTTCTCTCAATAATCAGCTACATCTCCTACCTGTTTCCAACTCCCATAGGCCCAGCCAGAATTCTTTTCCTAAAATATAGATTCTGGATTCATTATTCACTGTTGAGAATGTGTCCTTATCACGCCCAGGGTAAATGTAAAAACAGTCTGTCACTGAAGCCTCGGGATAATGTGGAGCCACCCTACCTTCCAGCCTAATCTCTCTTGCATCTCATTCATGCCAATCACTTTAGAGTGCCTGCCCTGGGGTTGGGGAGAGACTTGGAAAATGCAAAGGCAGCTTCCATGGATTGATATCCTGTGTCCATCACATTCCCTCACTGTGTGACCTTACTACTGACACATTACTAATATAAGCCCATTTCATACACTGAAGATGACATCTCTCTCAGGATGTTGTTACAGTATTAAGTTAGTTAATGTGACAAAACACATAGTGAGTATTACTGATTCCATGGCACGTGCTCTCGTGCCTGAGAGAGTGTCCCCTTGCTCTCTGCTGAACATCTTCCCACTCTGCCCATCTCACACCAAGATTACCACCTCTTTGAAGTTCTCCATTCTCTTATTTTCATATGAGCCAAGGTAAAATTAATCCCTGCCTTTGTGCTCCTGGGAGATTCATTTGGTCCCAATTAGAGCAATATTAGCATTGTGTTTGAAGTAATTCTTTATCACAGCTTTCCAAGCACAAAGCAGTAGTAGGCTTGTCCTTTTGCTAAGGGCCATGAGCTAATTCAAGCTTTGCAGCCTTTGATGTACAAATAATGAAAAGAGAGGGTGCGTTCTTAATCAGAAATAAAGAAACATCACTTGCTACATCTTCAAGAAAAAAAAACACATGCTTTTTCACTGTTAATAAAAAGCCCAATTACTGTCTTCTTTAAACCATCTACATCTCAAGTGTTTAGACAGTGCTTGTGGCTGGTCATTTCTCAATAAAGATCTTCTAATCAGGTGGGATGGAACAAAGTCATCTTCCTGGGGATAAAGCTGTCCCCATCCACCACCCAAGTTTCATTACCGCAAAGTACATCTATTTTGAAAGAAAATTCTAAAGTGAACTTCTCATAATATGAACAGCTAAGATGCATTTTAATGAGCAGCAGAAAGCTTATAATATCCCACGGT
>NW_028227263.1:67982806-68217806 GCF_978045245.1 Mus caroli
GGGTACTCACAGGCTGGAAACGAGAGTGTTCTGAGAGTTTGCCAAAATAAAGCCTGTTCATTTCCTCGAGAAGCTTTGGAAACAAGGCCCATACTGGCTCCTGAGGCTAGGGATGTGCCGGGGGCATGCATTTCTCCACAGTGGGCCTGGTCTAGGTGACAGAACCCTTTTGTTGTTTTGAGACTATATCCAGAGTGATATTCTGCTAGCATCCAGGGGCACACTGTTAAACAGGTTTCTTTTGGCAGGCACTCTATCTTGGTGTCAGATAACGGCCTTGGCTGAGAGAAATGAAAACCCGTCCTCTGCCCAGGCTGGCTTCAAACTCACCATGTATCTGACAGTGACCTTAAACTGTTGATCTTCCTCCCCCATCTCTTGTGCTTAGATGACAGACATGTGTGTGCCACTTCACCCAGATAAGCAAGGCACTTTGTGCAGTAGTGGGACATGGTGGTTGTCACTTGTCGCTGTGCTTGCTCTTTCACCGTGGGCCCCTCCTCATCCATCCTGAGTTACCAAGGACTACACTACTGTCTTTCAGCTGTCTGTGGGGTTCCACAGGGAGCAATCTGCCCTACCCCCCGCCCCAGTGGAGCTACTGGGGAACTTCCTCCTCTTCCCCCTCCAGGCCATGACTTTGGGAGATGCCAGTCTGTGATCACTCCTGGGTGGTACCTGCCTCCATGGCTCAAATCCTGTCAAAGCTGTAGATCCTTCACCTGACCTCAGGCTTAGGGTGGCAGCTGCTTCTAGTTCTCAGGAGCCTTGATTCGATCCCCTAGCACACCCCCACCACCCACCACCCATTTCTTTTCTGAACCCTGCCCAATCCTCTGCAGAGAATCTTCACAAAGCTTTTTCTCTAAACCTTTTAATTATTTCGGCTTGAGCCATGAGGTGCTTCAGGCCCTTTCTCCACTTGGATAAAAGCCAAACCACAGCAAACCACAAAGCATGGTTTTGAAAGCTCATTTTAAAGTCTATTTTCTTCGAAGTCACTTTACTGTCATAAACTGCCACCATTTTCACTTTCTCGTACCCAGCATGTGTCTGTGTGTTTGTGTATGTGTGTATGGGGCATGGTGACACTGTAATTGTAGTTCTCAGAAGGTTCAAGGCCAGCTTGAGCCAAACAGTGAGATTCTCTAAAACACCAAAGTCCTTTCTAACACATTGCCCTGGAAGGTTTTATATTAAAACGCTCCTTCTAGCAGTGACTGTCACATAAGACTCCAGGAGGAGCTTTAGTCTCTCAGGATACTTCTCAGGTCCTGTTAAGGATGAAAAGGAGCAGGGAGACATTGTCCTTTCATTTCTTCTATGTTGGTAGTCTTGTCCTTTCTCCAGCTCCAACACAGCCCCTCCTGTCTACCCAAGGGCAGCTCTGGGCCTCACTATACCATGCTTGGGAAGGCTCAGGGCTTCACCTGCCCAGTTGCAGCCCTGCCTGGAAGGAGTGGTACTATGCTGTGATCATTTCCTGCTAAGTATCTGCTGCTCTCTCAGCTGAGAGGCTTGGGAAGAGCTGTCTCCCCTATCTTGGCCTCCCATGGTCGTGCATGATTGGCTGAGGGGCAGCCCGGGGTTTCAGAGCTGTGCCCATCTGTCTGGCCCATCTGGGTACTATACCAGCACAATTCATAGTGCTATCCACGCTTCTTCCTGGCAAATCCTATTTTATAAAACTCCACCAGCCTACAGCCTACTTTTGAGATACTTTTCTTTTGGATTTGGGGACTGGCAAAGTTCGTGGAGTATGAGGGATGAACAGTCCCAGAAAGTGTGAGCTTGAGAGCACCCACACTCTGCTAGGCTAACTTTAAACATGCCCAGCACCTGTGAGATCTAACAGACTCCAGAGAATGGCAAAAAGTTCTCCCCGCACCCCGGCTAACTGCTCAGTTGTTGGCTGTGACAAGATCTGGCCACCTTAGTTAAGAGGCTCTAAAGGCAGTGTGAGAAGAAGGGGTGCAGCCCACTTTACACCGAAGCCCTTCTATCCAGGCACACCTCTATTCACAATCTTTCAGAAGTCTGTAATACTGGGAACAAAAACTCACAGCTACTACAGAGAATAGTTCTTTATTTTCGGAGCAGAGGCTGAGCTGGCAACAGTAGGCCTGGGGTTCCCACTCCCTCATGTCCAAGAGGCCAGCTCGGCACTTCCAATCTCTGTGTGAGGAGAGGAGTGTTCCCCCAAGGAGGGCTCGAGAACAGCCGGCTCCAGCGGCTTCCACAGTGGGCCTTCTGTAGGATCCACAGGAGTCAAGACCTGAGGTCAGGTCCAAGTGCAGGCTTCCTTCCTGTCACAGCCTTCGAGCCTTCCGGGGTCGGCAGCCATTGTGTGGGACAGGGGTGTTGTCTGTGATTGAGATCACTTCCAGACCCCCCATGGTCAGTCCTTTGATGGCAGACTGGAAAGATCAGAAATAGGCAAAAGGCACGGGCTTCAAAATGATGACCGGCATTGTCAGGCAGGGCTGGAGAAGGATGGAAGCTCATTGTTGATGTTCCAGCCCCCTGCCTCCACCTTGTGTTTTACGGTCTGGAAAGAGGTTCTATCTATCCTGTAAAGCACTCTGGTAGCTTTACAGGAGTGTTTTCTTCTCCTGGGACACACACACTCACACCCCAACACCTCGTTCTTTTAAAGTCAGAGAGATGTCACTTTGTTGGAGGAAGCTCTAGCCCCACTGGTCTTGATCCCTTCTCCATTGCATTCACTGTCTGTGCTGAGGACTTGCTTAAACTGGTCCCCCAGAGACTACTTTTCCATTCCAAGGGGCTGGGACTCAAGAAGGTAATAAATTAATCCATGACCCAGGCTTGCTCTGCGGGGATTAGCAGATCACAGGAACAGAAAGGAACTTTAAACAATACCATGGAAACTCACTAAGGGACATTTCCGCCCGCGCGCGCACACACACACACACACACATACATACACACACACACACAGACACACATATACAGACACACACACACACATACATACATACACAGACACACACACATATACACAGACACACACACATACACACACACACAGATACACACAGACATACATACACACACAGATACACACACACAGATACACACACACACACAGACACCCCCCCGCCCCCCGCCCCCGGAGGAGAACCGCTAGTAACTTACCCAGCGTCCTGGCCCCATGCCTTTTACTACGACTCTGATGTGGGTCACTCCCTTTCCTGTGGCTTTCTGGAGAGAGGCAAGTGTCAGTGCCCCTGAGACAGTGCTGCAGCCCAGTCTCTGGCTACCGTCCCCAGGAGTCATGGGATAAGGGCAATGACAGAAGCAAACAGTGAGGCAGAAGACACAGAAGGGAGCTAAGGACAGAGGGCCTAGTGGACAACGTAGAGGCTAGTGAACAGAGCCAAGGAACGAAGGTGACAGGACTGCACTGCCATCTAATGGACACTTGTAGATATTGCCCGGTTTTCCTCCAAATGCTGAGGTGTCACCATGGATATCAATGTCAGGCCCACTTAGTGGGATTTAGTTTCTTTACAGTTAAGTATGTATCCAGATTAGGAACACATTCACTACAGGTCCTGGAAGATACTCAAGAGCTACCATTCAGAGGCCTCCGAACACTGGCATGTGCTGCTTAGCCGACTGTGCTCCCTCCGTCTGACGGTCGTTCTGTGCTTTGGTGATCACTACTCATAGCAGTCAAAGATTGCCTTACGTCTAGCTTAAAGGCCAAGGTGTTCCTTCAGGAAGTATCCTGCTTGTCAGAGTGCACACGTCTGTGGCCTCTGCTATACCAGAAAACACACAGCTCTGGCTCAAGGCCCATCTGGGTTCACATCAAAGAGCTGAACTGGCTCCTTGACTCTGACCAATCCCCCAGTATCTGACTCTCTTAAAAGAGTGGATAATAGCAGGCTCTTCTGAAGACAGGGTAATAATGAAGTGTCTGAAATGGAGCTGCCTGATTTGCTTCTAGAAAGATCTATGACACGTCACTTTGGGACCTGTGCTATAAGACATGCTTCCTGAATAGAATACAGCCCAGTGGTTTTTCATGGAGGGAGTGTTGGATCCTAAGCCTTCAGCTCTCTGGTTATTCCTCTGAACATAAATGACATCTTTTTTCTCCACTGAAGCTGAGAGAGAAAGTTGGTAACCTTTCTACAAAGGCCTCTTAAAGCAGCGACAGTGTCAGGGCATCTAACAGGGGTGGGCAAAGATCTCATTGCTTCCGAATCTGGTTTAATGAGACTTCCCCACTGTAAGCCACAGGGAAAGTGGAGCCACGTGGTCAGGTACTTACTGCTGCTGCAGCTATGCCTGCTGTCTGTGCGGCGATGCCGGTGCCCTTCTTGGCATTGCGAAAGCCTTCTGTGCCACAGGAGGCACGGGCCAGGGACGCATTGGTGGCAGAGACTACCTGGATCTGTGTGCTGGGAAAAGGAGGCACACAGCTCTATTACTGCTCAGAAGGAAGGGAGCTTGCTAAAGTCCTTAGGAGCCACAGTGAGAAAGAAAAGGTCATTAGCTTCCTCTGCTAAAGGAAGATGGGCAGATCACACACTTAGGGGGAGTGCCATAATCCAAGGGCAGGAGAGCGTCAGCCGAAGGAACCACTTCCTCCTGAACGAAGCCTTCGCTGGGGCAGCGTTTTCCCTGATGTGACATCGCTTGGTGTTTTATAAAAACCTACATGCTTTGCATTAGGCAACTGTTAAAAAAGACAACGCTGAGAAAATTCTAGTATCTTCCACTACAACAATGTAAAGAAGAGTGTGTGAGGGACGGCTTACAGGTGCACCCACACGGTGGGAAGAGAGAATTTGTGCAAATTGTTCTCTGACCTCCACATGCTTATGATCACTCCTGACAACTAAGTAAACATGTAATAAGGTAATTTTCAAAAGTTTATGAATAAATGCCAGAGACCTGTCACCTCACTCTGCTCCAACAATGACCACGTCACATCCAAACACAGTGTCTCCTCTGACCCGTTACGTGCCCTTGTCCACGGGCTGTTTTGAAGCGAATCTTGTATCTGTCATTTCAGAGGTAACCATAAAGACTCAAAGGAATCCCACAAAACCAGTTATCCCTATAATATTATTACAGTGGATAATTCAAATGCTTATGACATTCTGTTCTCTGACCAAAAATTATTTTAAGTAAGTGAAACTTTTTTCTAATTTGCTTTAAAATGGTAAATTGTAATTAAGGCTGACTTTAAGCTGGGCAGTGATAGTGCACGCCTTTAATCCCAGCACTCGGGAGGCAGAGGCAGGTGGATTTCTAAGTTTGAGGCCAGCCTGGTCTACAGAGTGAGTTTTAGGACAGCCCTGGCTACACAGAGAAACCCTGTCTAGAAACCCCCCCACCCCCCAAGACTGACTTTAAGAAAATTCTAAGGCATGTTTTCCGTCTCCCCTTTGGTTATCATCACCCCACTTTCTGCAGAGCTTTCTGGGTGTTCCTGGGAAGGGGAAAGTGAAGGGGAGCTGTCCAGGAGACCTGCTGGGTCAGCCCTGAGCAGGGACCGCCTGCTTGTTGGTCTTGTTATGGCATTCACTCTTCCCCTGGGGTCTCTTACACTTCAGGCGCTACACAGAAACTTTCTCATTCAGGGCGTACTGAAAAGGCACAGACACAACAGGGTGTAGAGAGCTCAGAAGCCACGTCTGCATTAGCTCACGAGAAGGGAGAAAGATGCTGCTGTAGGCTCTGTGGCTCTTGGGTGCTCGAATTCTAGGCCAGGATTATCGTCTCCAGTGCTGTGCTGCAACTGTGTGGCAGGCAGGATGCCACCAAACTCAGGTTCCACTTTCAAGTAGGACCTAGCCTGCAAAGCTGTCGCCAAGTGCCCTATGCTTCTGCAGCTGGGAGCCCAACTGCACCTGTGTCTTGTGCTAGCACCCCACAGCACACAGTAGTTTTTCCTTCACTGCCACACTTAGCCCTGCTAGGGAAGGGGCAGTGCACAGGGCCTAAGGTAAGAAGGCTGACTAGGGGGCTTATACATTCCGGCTACTTTACAAGTAGATCACGTATCTGAACACTGCCTCTCTCTCCACTTGCTTCTAATGCAGCCCTTCTGATGCTTGCACAGGAGTCCCAAGGAAGGCAGAAACCCTTACAATTACACTGTACTCAAGCTATTTTATAGTTTCATGAAACTTGAGTAAGCTTATAAAGAAAGAAGAGATGAAGCTAGCATCTGACACCCCGACTTCTACTCCAAGAAGGCCTGAGGCAGAAGCAGTTCCTAGGGGACTCACGTGGGCACCCTTTTCTTACTTGTTGTAGGTTGCTTTAATGTGTGCAATTGGGACTTCCTCAAACTTCATCCCTGCCCACTGCAGAGAGCTCTCCTGTCCTGGAACCGGAGGGTAAAGGCTGCAATCAGAAGAAACATTTTCTTTAATTTCCTGATTGTTAGTTCTTTAAATCAAAAGAAATACATACATGCTATAGAATAAAATAAAGTGGTTGAATACTGTGAACCAAGCAAGGTGGAGGGCAGGGTGGAAGGCTGAATTCAAGGTTAACTGGGATGCGTACAGCTTAGGATATACCGTAAGGCTGCCCAGCCTGTTATCTACCACCACAAAAGGCCTCAAACCTCCCAGACCATCCTTCCCCCAACACACACACCAGATCAAAATAGCGCTGACAAACCCCTGGCTCTGGAGGAGGCGCTCTGCTCCTGTTACGGGTCAAACCTTATGGGCACTCTAGTGTTTCAGCATTGGGAACAGTGGCCTTGAAGGTGTGCTGGGTTACTGGGTTCCCCTGAGGCTGGAGTCTTCCTGTTCAGGTGGAGAACTCAAGTCCCAAACAGAAAGAGAGCTAGCATGCACGGAAAGCCAAGCCTTGGACCCAGGAGACTGGCCTTGGGTCTATGCTCTGTTCTTTATAAGTGTAAACACACACAGCACTGTCATTCAGCATTTCAGATGGGAGTCACTCGGCTGTTTCATTATGCCTACACACCTAAATCAGACTCAGCCTTGTACCCACACACCCACACTGCATTTCTACTATGCTGAAAACACGCTACCATTCAAGCATCCCCCCACCCCGCCCCATCTGCTTCTGTAGGGATATTTTCAAAAGCTCAGCACACTGCATTGTTTTCTGCGGCCCAGTCTTAGCATGACGCACAGCCTCTGTGGGCGGCTGGCCTATCAGCTTCTGTACTAAGAAGGAAAGTGTCCCAGTCCTGTGGATGATACTACTGTTTCAGTGACCATCATTTCTCCATGGATCCCCCACCCGTGTTGTGCAAATACAAGTGTCAGTCTGAGTAAAACCAGTACAATGCCTTTTATATAGCAAGATCTAAACTAGGAGCCTAAGCCACATAATCTAGGGCATGGCCAAGATCAAGACACCCCAGCCAGGAGAGCAACCATGAGTTTAAGACCAGCTATGATAACAGAGTTCCTGGTCATCCTGGGCTACATAGCAAGAGCCAATCATAAAACAAAACAAGACAAGATTCTCTCAGGTTGAAGGTATACTGAGCTCTTCTAAGGAAGGCTCTAAGAGAGACAGAGCTTTCTGGGATTGGTCTTTCTGCCTTCTCTCATGGCGGGGAGGTTCATTTGCCAATGGACTGTTTTATTTTGAGGGTCTCAGTACATAGCTCTAGCTGGCCTGGAGCTCACTATGTAGACCAAGCTATCCCCCAATACAGGGATCTACTTGCCCCCGCTTGTACTGTACTGGAATCAAAGGTGTGCTCCACCATGCCTGGCTTAATTGTAAAATCTTTAGAAATGCAAATACAAGCAATTAAGGAATACTGAAAATGGGAGATCCAATCCCAAGTGGTCAACCCTGAAGTAATATTCATACAAGTAATATCATACAGATGGATCAGGTAATATTTATGTCGTTAGGAATACACCACCTCCTCCGACAATTAAAAAAAAAAGAGGTTATACATTTGAGAAGGAGAAAAGGGGATATAAAGGAAGTATTACAAAGAGAAAATGGAAGGGGGATGATACACTTATATTTAATTTCAAAAAAAATATTTAAAATGCAAATAAACTGCAAAAACCATAGCTGGCTCAGTGTCACCTGGCACTACTTCTAAATAACTACTGATTAATTCTGCTAGATCTCCAAAAGATTTGCACTTTTATTTCTAAACCTTGTCTCCTTTAATCGTCATCTGTCCTACCTTGGCTAATGCACTTTTTGGGGTCTCAGGCAGCCATTATCATTACCAACGCATGCATCATATCATTGGCTTCAAGCATTCCTGGCCATCCCCGCCCCCACCCCCTTGCTATCTTCAGGGCAGCACTCTGAGGAGCCCGTCAGATTGCTGTCACTCCACATACCTCAGGTACTACTTCTCTCCTCACAGGGACTAAATCCTAGTCTCAACTCCCCTGTCTCTCTTCATAGTCTCCTGGCAAACTCCCAGCTCTTGTTAAATCCATCTCTCTAGATAATTTGAGTCTGTGCAAACACGGCATGGTTGACTGGTCTCTACACCAGGGCATTTTAACTGACATTTTGGATGAAACACTTCTGTGGGGGGCTGCCCTGGGAACAGTGGGGTGCTTGGTAGCATCTCTGGCTTTACTTCACTGGATTCTATCTCCTAATTTATGACCACAAGAACTTTTTAGACACTGCTAAGTCCCTGGGGGCGGGGAGGGGCAAAATCTGACCCTACCAAGACCCAGTGCTTCATCTTAATGAATTGCCAAGCATCGAGCAGGCTCTCAAGATGCCTGACAATCATCCTCAATTCAGTTATCCTCCCACTCTCCTGGATGCCGCTTCTACATTTCCTTCTGTCTCTGTAAACATCTGAGCCCTTCCTGTTTCCTCGGGGCCAGCTGATGGCCTCTGCAGAGAAATAGAATCAATCAGACTTCCTTCCAGCTTCCACCACAGAACATCTGTGCCCAAGGCCTTGGAGGACTCTCCTGTCGCCATGCTCCAGCTGCATCACTAGCCCCACAAGGACACTGCTCTGGCAAGGTTCCCACTTCAGTATCAGTCTTTCTCTGGGTCCCAGAAGCAAAACATACGGTCATGTCATAAAGTCAAGACAACAAGAACGAACAAACAAACAAACAAACAAACAAAAAAACCCAAAAACCTCCCCACATTTTAAAGCCCAAGTTCCTACGAACTTCCCATTTTCCCTTACAGCAGAGCTTCCTTAAAGGAATGACAATACTTGCTTATTTTCTTTGCAACAATGAGAAGTTATTTCTGAGCTCTCCATCAGAAAGGCTGTTCTGAAGACCACCAACCACCTCCATACTGTTAAATCCAATGAGCAGTCATGCTAGCTGCTTGCCACCCCATCCTGTCTGCAGTGCCAAACACAGCTCGGGTCCCTACTTGGCTGCACCACACTAAAAGGAAAATCTTGTCTGGCTTTCTTCCTGTCTTGGGGAGGAGTTTTCTTTTGCTGGTCCTTCCTCCCTCCAGATAGCGTCTATATGGCATCTCTACTCCTACTCTGATGCTAAGTGTCTCAAATGTTTTCTTTTATTATACATGATTACACAAGGCCTTTTGAAAGCAAGCATAAGGCATCTTAAACTTAACCACACAGATCTCAACTCTTAGTCCCTGACATTTTAATATATAACAATTCCATATTTTCAGTTGTTTGGCGCCCAGTTTTGAGCCTTCGCACCTTTCCTTTTCTCACATTTTATATTAACAGATCTGTAGCTGGGTGTGGACAGATGCCTGTAATCCCTAAGCACCCAGGAGACTAAGGACTGCCGCACATTCCAGGCCAGCCTAGGTTGCACAGCAAGACTTTGTCTCAAAACAAAATAAAACCCAAAAACCAAAGTCCGCTGGCGAGGAAAACTATCACCGTATTCCAGACGCCATTATTTTTACCTATTTCCACTGCTTTCTAACTGCTTTCAAGTCTTCTCAGCTTCCATTCTTGCTCCCCATGGCTTCACATCAACACAGTGGTTATAGACTCTCTAAAGAGTAAGGCTGAGGCTGGGGTATGCTCTAGTAATTCAGGCACCCAGGAGGCCAAGGCAAGAGGATTGAGTCTGAGGGTGGCCTGGGCTGCACAGCAAGGCCATCCTAAAAATGAATGAATGAATGAATGAATGAGTGAATGACATGGCATCAACTCATCCCAGAACTGGACAGGATACGGCTATGCCCGATTGCCTGCTTTACTGTTGGAGCAGGGACAGAACCCCAACAATCCTCGTAGTGTCTGGGATGCCGAATGAACGGCTACAACGGTCCTGGATCAAATTCCATCAGTAGCTCCTCGCTGCCTGTAGGAGATAAAGTGTAAAAGCTCCAGGGAGATAGGGCCGTCCTCTGACATTTGGATCCTTCTAGAGCAGTGGTCCTCAGTGTTCTTAATGCTGTGACCCTTTAATACAGCTCCTCATACTGTGGTGACCCCCAGCCATAAAATTATTTTCGTTGCTACTTCATAACTGTGATTTTGCTACTGTTATGAATCGTAACGTATGCATGTGTGTTTTCTGGTGGTCTTAGGAACCTTTCTGATGGTCTTAGGAACCCCAAAGGGGTTGCAATCTACAGGTTCCGAAATGCCTTTCTAGAGGCATCACAAGCCAGTTCTGACAGCCTGCCTTTCCACAGACGTTACCCTTGCCTGCCACAATCACATTGATCTTGTCCAGCTGAGTTCCTAGTCACTTCCACAGTCCACGGTACTTAGTCTTTCCTGAATTCCTCAAGCGTGCCTTACTCTCTTAATTGTCCAGCTAGTTCTTACCTCTATTATCCTTTTGATCAGATTATAGTTAAAACATTTGCCTGTGTGTTGTTCTTGCAAGTTGTGTACTACTTCTGGGGAGACATAACCTAAATTTCCTGTATTTATCCTGGTACTCAACAGGTAGTAGTAGCTTTTGTAACTGTTAAACAGATGTGAAGGTAAGTGAACATATATACTGCCTGCATATGAAGTATTTCTACTAGTGGGATGCTGCAGGATGCCAGGGCCCAGGGCTAGGCACGAAATTAAGAAAGGCACAATCTAGATGTGCAGTTAGTGTGGTTCTTCAAGACATTTTGTGTTGGAGGCAGAGAAAGCTGCTAGTCGGACCTAAAGCTTATCTCACAAGGAAAAGAAAGCTGATATTTATATACATTGGACACTTAGCTAACAGTTGCTAATTGAATAGCTACGTTATGCCCCAGCTCATCCCTCTATTTTCCCAACAACCCCTCTAAGCATTATCTCCACGTATAGTGTGCTGATTTGCACAAGCTCCCACAGATGGCAAATGACAGCCAGGAATTAACTTTTTCTATGATTCTGGACGGTGTCGGGCAGAAGTCACAGGATGCAACTTTCCAGAGCGCTGCATCCACTTAACCCTCACCTGAAGCGACTCGGAGCTGCTTCCCTTTCAGTGTTCTGCCTGGCAGCTGAGTCTTCTAACCTCGGGGCTCCGGTGTGGATATTCTTAGCTGGGGCAATGCCCACAAGCCTGGGGGGGGGGGGCAAAAACAAAAGAGAGAGTACGATGAGGGACTGGATTAACGGTATTTTGGGGGGGGGGGGTTCATGTGGCACATAGGTCTGGAAGGTAGGCGGGCAGGTTCGAGGGTGACAGTGGGTTCAAAAGAGTAATCCTTACCTGGTCATTCCATGTCCAGCCCAGGACCGCAGGAGCCACGACCCGGAGTTTCTTAAAACCTGCATGACTGAAACTGACCCTCATCAGCTCCGGTCCGCGGCGCTAGGTTTAGCTCGAGCCAGCACCATAAGCCTCTGTGGGGGTGCTCACAGACAGGAAACCACCTGATTGCTCTTAAATAGTCCTGTAAGTATTTTTCTTCAAATTTAAATGCTCTATAAAACCATTTATATAGGAACTTTCCCCTTTCTAGTGGTCTAACACTAGACTTTCACCTACCTCCCCCAAAAGGAATGGTTCATTCCACTCGGTAAACCCGCCCCTCGCCGGCCCGCGTTGCCTCATGGGAACCTGGGGTTGGCTGAGGATTCTGCCGGGCGCCGCGGTACCTTGTGGGAAGACAGAAAGATGGCGGCGCCCGTAGGGCGTACTCTTTTAGGGCTGGCTAGAGGCTGGCGGCACCTTGACAGGTTCTGGGCAGGTAGTTCTCGTGGCCTGTCCCTTGAGGCTGCATCCTCAAACAGCCGGTCTCCATGGCGCTTGTCTGGCGCCTTGTGTCTGCAGCGGCCACCGCTGATCACCAAGCCGCTCACCCCGTTGCAGGAAGAGATGGCGGGTCTATTACAGCAGGTAAGGCAGGCACGGGCTTCGTGGTGCGGCGGAGGGAAGCAGCAGTATCAAGGAGGTCTTGATTTCCATGGAGACTCTGGTACTTCGTGTGACCTTGAGCAAACGTTCCATTTCTCGGCCTTTTGTGACATCTGCAAGATGAAGTTACCGTACTGAGTTGGGTTAGGACATAGCAGGTGCTGAAAGAGTTTAGTTGGCTAGTTTTCGCTTGATCATTCGGTGTGGATAGTTTCCTTCTTGTTCATTCAATACAGTAGGGATCCGGGGGGGCGAACAGGAATCATTCCCTGTAACTTAGGAGCTCTCAGACTATAGGGAAGTGTTTGTGATGTTAGGACGAAAGTCATGGAGACAGTGGGCACATCCTTAAGATGAGGCGGTAAAGTTTACTTTGCTTTACCTCAGGGAGCAATTTCTGTGAAAGACAAAAACAAAACAAAACAAACAAAACAAAAAACAAAAAACAAGTGTTGTTGCTGTTGCGTCTCAGGAGATAGTGATGGAAGGTCGTCCGTATCCCCAGACTCCAGAAGGCTTTTGTCTGGAGATACTAATGGAAACTCCCGTCAGTGCTTTTTGCTCAATGTATTCACTCTCTTGACTTTTTTTTTTTTTTTTGTAGTCCCTTTTCTTTCACCATATAGGTATTCGTAGCCAATACTGTGCATCTGTGTGCAAAGTGATAGGCAGTTGTGGATGTGACAGGCACATCGCTCTGCTTCGCAGAGAGTTCCCAGGTCCTGGAATTAGGGGTACAATCAGTAACCAGTCTTATGAGTAATCATAGACTTTGGTAAGTGCTATTAAGGAAAACATAGAGTACTAGAAGAGTTTTACACAGAACCACATAGGTTTTATTTTCCTGAGAAGTGTCCAGGAATATCTCTCTGATAAAGTGGTATTTAAGTTGAAATAAGAAGGATGGATAGAAATCTGGAAGAAATGGCATGCGGAGAAAGAGAGACTAGGAAGAAGGATGTTGGAAAGTCTTACTGGCAGGAAAGTCCTTGAATAGATGCTGATCAGAGACGAGTAGACCTAGTGTGTGGGAAGTGGGTCTTCAGTGCCCTCTGTTCTCCTTGACAGTCTTAATGAAGTTCTCCTACTGCCTACGTACAATCCAGTGGGCTTTTTTTTTTTTTTTTTTTGAATCTGTATAATGTTTCATTCTATTTCTGAGTGTGTTAAGAGTTGTACCTCTGAGCCTGTCAAGGTCACGGAAGCTTTGTTTGTTTGTTTTTGTTTTTTTTTTCTTTCCTTCTTTCTTTTCCTTTTCCCTTTCCCAGGTAGAGATAGAGAGAAGCCTGTATTCAGACCATGAGCTCCGTGCTCTGGATGAAGCTCAGCGACTGGCAAAGAAGAAAGCTGACCTTTATGATGAGGAGCAAGAGCAGGGCATTACGCTCGCACAAGACTTAGAAGATATGTGGGAGCAGGCATTCCTGCAGTTCAGACCTGGAGCTCGGGAAACAGGTTTGTGACCTCCTGGGCCAACCACAAGGGAGAGAGAGAGACGGGAATTCTCACTTCCAAATGAAGGACAGTTGCCTGTCTTCTGCTGTGCATTTTAATAACACGCTTCAAGTAACAAAACAGTTTTCAGGAAAGTAACACTCCCTCCTTATTCCTTATATCTCCCTAACATGAGTTTTTAAAAAGCTTATGCTATTTTCAGTAGGAGTGAAGAGTCTTTTCTTCCTGTTAAAACTTGAGGTTGTCACTGGATCAGAGAGTGGGAGGACTTGAGCCTTTCTCCTCAATTCCTGTTTTATTAGAATCCATTCTGAGAACAGGGGCTGAGTGCTATTGTCCCTGTTTCAAGGATGATGACTGGAGAACAGAGAAGGTGGGGTTAGTTAGTTAGATTGGTAATAGTGTTAAATCCAATGGTGCAAGGCTTTGTTTGTTTGTTTTTTTGTAACTGTGTGTATACATTGCTGAGGTCTGAACTCAAGAGCCTCCTGCTTGCAAGGCAAGTGCACTGCCTCTGAGCTAGATTCTAGTGCATACGCTCGAACTTTCACAGGCATTGCTTCTTTTCCGAATGTTTCAGCTATACGTTGCTTTTTGAGAGGAGTTTATTTCTGGTTTCGATTCTTAGCTTTCGTTTTGAGTTAGGATTATACTTTGGCTTATACAGAGGACAGGGTTTGTGGTAGTTCCTGATGGAAAGCTCTAAAACTCAAAACCCTTGGCTGTAGTAGATCACAGTCCTTTATTTCTTATTTTTCTCTTTCCTCTGATCATCCCTTTTGTAGAAGCTGACAAAAAAAATGACCGGACCTCATTGCATCGAAAGCTAGACAGAAACCTTGTCCTCTTAGTCAGAGAGAAACTTGGAGACCAAGATGTTTGGATGCTTCCTCAAGTTGAGTGGCAGCCTGGGGAGACCCTTCGGGGGACAGCTGAGCGAATCCTGGCCACACTCTCAGGTATCCTCTTTACCTTCTGAATCCCCCCAGATTCATTTCAGGTTGGCATAAGGATAGAGAGTGGGAAGTTTAATGGATACTGATGAAAAAAATTCAGGTAAGAGGCTGGGTATGAAGGCACACTTATTTAATTCCAGCACCTGGGAGGCAGAGGTGGCAGGGGTGTGTCTCTGTGAGTTCACTGCTAGCCTGGTCTATATAGTGAGTTCAAGGACAGCCAGACCTACATAGTGAGACCCTGTCTCAAAAAAACCAAAACCCAATCAAACAAAAATTTTGGCAATGATTTTCCTTAGAATAAGTGAGTGTTTTTAATCTTTCTATATTGAGATTTTGGTACAATAAACACAATTCTTAGCCCTTCCGTCCTCTCTTCTCTCCGTTTTCCTTCCTTCCTTCCTTCCTTCCTTCCTTCCTTCCTTCCTTCCTTCCTTCCTTCCTTCCTTCCCTCCTTTTCTCTGTTTTTCTCTTCCTCTTTCTTTCTTCTTTCTTTTCTTTCTTTTTCTTTTGGTAACCAGGGTGGCCTTGTACCTGAGGATGACCTTGAACTTCTGAGCTTCTTGCATGTGTGTTGGGATTATATGCCTGAGCCACAGTCTTATGAGGAGCCTTGTGTATGTTAGACAAACACTGTACCAGCTGAGGTATAGCCCCAGCACCAAGGGGAGAAACCTTATTTGGCAAGCTTGTACCTGAGCTGGGAGAAGAATTTCCAGTCTATTGCCTTAATCACTTAGCTACAATGGCATCAATCAGAATTCTCGCACTCAGGAAATGTAAGTTTTGTTTTTCAGTCAGTACTAGAGATGGAGCTAATGGCCTTGTGATTAGTGGGCAAGCATACTACCACTGACCTATATTCCCAGCACTGCTGCTTGGTACCATAGCTTATCCATTGATTCACCTCGAATTGTCAACATTATCCCTGACGTCTTTCTGACGCATGCATCTTTGGGTTGTACTGGAGTGTTGCAAGTCATCTGGTCTTGTGCCTGCTATAGACATAAACACAGCTTATGCTTTGCTTTAGCTTTAGCTGCGATGTCCTTCACTTCTCACTAGACTATGGTATTGTTAATGTTAGGGACCAGGTAATCCTTTGTGAGACACTCTTCTTTGTATTGTAAGGTGTTGAGCATCTTCGGCCTCTACTCACAAGTTGCTAGTAGCAGTATTTTGTTTCCCACCCCTAGCCCCAGTGTGACAACCAAAAAAAGTCTCTCCATATTGCTAGAGAGCAAAATTAGCATGGTGGAGAAACACTATACTGAAAATGCAAAAGGAAGTTCCGCCTCGGTTTTGTTTTATATCTCCAGTGCTGCTGACATGTGGTTTCTGCATAAAAATCCCATGTCACTTTGCATAGAATTTTTAACTGTTTTCCATAGACACACAAGTAGCCTACAGTTTTTATTCTGGTCCCAATCCTGGCAGCTCATAGCGAGTTAATATGTAACGTGATTTCTAACCGCGGAGAGCTTATATTCCTTGAGTCAGTGGATTTGCAAGCATCTCTGCTTTGTGGCATGCAGGTCCATTTAGGAAGAATGCCGTCTCCAAGTGGAGAGCTCTTTACCCCAGGCTCCTGCATGTGCAGGCAGTTTATGCAGGAGACATTTCTCTGGCTACCATTTTCCAGGCCTATCTAGCAGTGGGTGACAGTGATGAGCTGGGCACTGTGCCTGCCCTGTGGTTGCTTCTGCCGTCGTGTGAACACATTCTTTCACCTACACCGTTGCGCCATCATGGTTTATTTGCACATTTTGTTCTTGCTAGAATTCTGAATTCCCTGAAGGTCAGGAGTCTGTTCTTCTTCGTGAGTTCTCAGCAGTACCTGTCACGTGGTCCACTTTCTGGTGTTGAGAATGTGGCTTTGGTAGTAGTGTAAGCACATGGCCACTTGACTGGCTGCGCCAGGATGAGAACTCCTAGGAAATGCCCCTAGGTGAGCCTTTCTCACTAGGGTCTTCCTTAGTCTATAGGAGAGGTCACAAGCCACATTGCTTCTGTCGGTCTCTTAGCGGTCACGTAGGAATCGGCAGTTGTGGTTTTGGGCGCACATTCTCAGGCTCCTTCATACAAGCATGCACGGTGCTTGCTCAACTCTTCCTTTTCTCTCCCTGAGGGAAGGGGTTCTGTCTTGGCACACGGCATCTTTTAATATTCCCACTGAATAAATGCTTAGGAAATAAAGGGTTCCAAATAGGTGTATTTCTATTTAATAAATACATAAAATATAAACTGATGGTAAAGAAGTTTATTACAAAGTTACTAAAGTAGCAGATTTAAAATGGAACAACAAAGAAGAATTTCGTAATAAATATTTAAGAAAGGCAAAAGTACATTCCGTCCCCACTGGCTCTACCCTTCTGCAACGTGGAATTTCAAGAGGTGGAGTCACCGTGTCAGAGGTACGCATGCGCCAGGCCAGAGGTGCGCAGGTGGAGGAGGTGAGGATTTGGGAGCCAAGCCTGTTGACTTCCAGTGTGTGGTGACAGGAGCTGTTACGGTGGAGCCAGCTTACCTGGACCTCACCAGTGTAGGAGATTGTCCTTATTTGAGTTTGTAGCTGTGGCAGCAGTAGAGACAGTCTCTCTTGAGTTAGTGTGTAGTGTTTGCCTCTTTGTTGTTGAGACCAACCATCTTTTAATATGCTCATCGTATTTGTGAATCTCTGAACTGTCAGCTCAGACTCCTCATTCCTGTTTGTAGTGAAATGGTTTTTTAACTTGATAATATTTTAATCTGTGTTTTCCAGATTTAGTAAAATTATATACCTTATTCACTTAAGTTTGGAGAGTGTAGGAAAATATAAAGAAATATGCCAATTCAATCCCACCACTTCCAGATGCCCGCGCAGATACTTGCTGTAGCATGGGAGCATGTTTTGTATGTAAATTCATCTGGTGCTGGTCATGTTGTGTTGAGAACATCAGTTCATGCATATGTTTAATGGTATCAGCCTCTAGTAAGCGCAGCACGAGAAGTACTCTCTCCCTCTGAGGCGTGCTCACTGACAGTGCTTTCCCATGCAGTCGTTTGGAAATGATCTGCACATGTTCAAGCACAGAAAGATTTTTTGTTAAAAAATTAAATTACTTTTATTTATTTGTGTATGTGTGTGTGTGCGCGTGCGCGTGTGCGTGTGCATGTGCGTATGTGTATGTGTGTTGTGTGGTCACGCACATGCTATGCATGGAGTGTAAGGTTGGAGAACAGGTCTGATTGATTGGTTGTCTGAACCACGTGGTCCTGGTGACCTTACTCAGGTCATCAGGCTGGTGGTGAATACCTATACCCTCTGCGTCATCTCCCAAGTCCTGACTTCCACTTATTTTGAGATAGGATCTCACTGTGTAGCCCAGGCTGGCCTAGAACTAACTCACCACGTAGTCCAGTTTGCCCTTGAGTTTGCAGCTCTCTTGGCTCAGTCTCCAGAGTCCGAAGAAGAGAGGCATTGTCCTAAGCCTGGCTCCCAAGTGCTTCCTGATACTGTAAGATGCTGTTCCTTTGTTAAGTGTGCTGAAAATGCTTTTCTGCGTTGTTTTGTTCTTTGAGACAGGATCTCATGTAGTTTATGCTGGCCTCGAAGTGACTGCATAGCTAACGATGACCTTAAACTGCTGATTCTCCTGCCTCTACCTCCCGAGGAGCTGGTTGCTTTGAGAACATTGGGAGTGTTGGTGTCACTAACACATTCTGCTCCAGTGTATAATTTTATTTTTGTAGTATGCGTATGTGCGTGTGAGTGTGTGTGTGTGTGTGTGTTATTTTTTTCTCTGGAAGATTTGAATTTTCTGTGAGCAAACATAATTGCTTTTTCTAACTTAATGTCTTGTTTGGTAGGCTGGCCCCTTTTGATATGTAAAATATATATACTTCTAATACTCTTTTTTTTAACTGAAAAATTTGAAAATACATCATAATTCAGAAAATACAAATTGTTCATGAAAGCACCATCTGAAGTGGACAAACTTTTATGAAGATGAAGTTTCTTTCAAGTGTTGAGCCCATGGTCTCAGTCACGGGGTGAGGACTGAGAGGTTGGGCTCCAACTCTGCTTTTTTGTTTAGCTGACCATTCTTCAGGTGCCATTTAGCAATTCTGCATTTTGCCTTTGAAATGCTAGGTTAGGGTTATTAACTCTTCCTTGATTGCTTACTGCAGAGCTCAGATCTGGCTTGAGTGTGGTGAGACATGCCTTGGATCCTAGTATTAGAGATCGTGAAGCAGGGAGATCACCACTTTGAGGCCAGCCTGGGCCTTAGGGTTCTAAGCTACCCAAGTCACAAGGCAAAACTTGCAGAAGCTCCCTCATGGCCACTCCCCTACAGGTCAGGTTGGAGACCCTTTGACCCTTTTTTTTTTTTTTTTTTGGTTTTTCAAGACAGGGTTTCTCTGTATAGCCCTGACTGTCCTGGAACTCACTTTGTAGACCAGGCTGGTGTGGAACTCAGAAATCCGCCTGCCTCTGCCTCCCGAGTACTGGGATTAAAGGCGTGTGCCACCATGCCCAGCTGGGTTGGAAACCCTTAAGAGGTGATGAGTTTTGATGCACGGATACCAAGTTTATCGGTCCCGTTTCAACAGTTGATGACAGGGCTGAGTGCAGAAGCCACCTGCCATGGCTCCCAGATAATCTTAACTGCACTGTGAACTTGTAGGCACACAGTGGCAGCCTGGCACCTAGGGGAGAGAGCGTTTGACTCGAGAGGGAGGAGCCCCTTTCAGGACTGCCACATGCAACTGGATCACTTTAGCTCTGTTAGAAGTGGCTTTGGATGAAGCAGCAGTGGATGGCTGTACCCTAATCTTCCAATTCTTTCTTTTCTCTTCAGAAAACAACATGGAAGCCAAGTTCCTAGGGAATGCACCCTGTGGCCACTACAAGTTCAAGTTCCCCAAGGCAATTCGGACAGAGAGTGACCTTGGGGTCAAAGTCTTCTTCTTCAAAGCTCTGCTGCTCACTGGAGACTTTGTGCAGGCTGGGAAAAAGAGCCGCCATGTGTGGGCCAGTAAGGAAGAGCTGGGTGACTATCTGCAGCCCAAGTACCTGGCTCAGGTCAGGCGATTTCTCCTGGACCTCTGATGGACTCAGCTGCCTGTGAATGCTGCTCACACGAGTCAAATGTAGGACCTCAGGAACAATGTTGATAGACTATTTACAGGACTGTCAAGAAGCAGACTCAATTCTGAGAATTAAATGTGTCTGTCATTTTGTTGAATTTTGATTTGTCCTTGGAGGACAACTGGCTTTACCCAGTGAAGAGGGCCAGGACAGATAGGACAGATTATTTCTTTATTGTAAGTAAAAGCATTATGTTACAGTGAATTAACAGACCTACTGGACCCAGGGGAAAAAAGAAATGAATTGACCTAAATTCACCAGTTCTGATAGTTTCTGGGTCCATGAAAAGCCTGTGTGGGAACGCGTGTGAATATACATGCATGCATGCATACATAAACACACATTCATACATACATCTGTTTCCCATCTTAGCGTCCCTTTTCTGTTTGATAAGAAGAAATATCTTCTTCCTCTCTCCTACCTCAGGAGCTTCCGTTTTGGAAGTTTTATATTTAGGAGATTAATCACTTCTTAACTGTTTAGCAGTGGTCATCTGAAATAAGTTCGGCTTCTTTCCAGCCTGCCAGTGGCAGAATCGTGTATGCCCCACTTGTAAAGCACAAAGATTCATGGGAACAGGGAGGATGCTGGCTTGTTGCTGTGGGGTTGGGGCTCTGGCTGATGTGTGAGTGTAGTGTTTGGGTCAGACTCATCCCCAGAAGCTGGCCTACAGGTAAACACTTGCTGCAGAGTCCACGGTGCAGGCGATTGAGGTGCAGGGTCTGCTCCGAGTGCTCAGACACTCGCAGACCCGCTGTTCTTGTGTAGGGTCAGGGAATTGGATGGTTTTTTGTTTTTTTGTTTTTGTTTTTGTTTTTTTAAATCAGGATTGGGTTTCTAATCCTGTTGCCCCTCTCTTTGGCCTTTACCTTCTGCATGGCTTCTCCGATAACTGATAGCCCCTAGGGGAGGCTGACTCATCAGGAGCAGGTAGTGGCGCTTTAGAATGGCCATAGCCATAGAGTCAAGGTGTATTTTCTGGGTTTTGGAGTGTGTTGTGTCTGTGAACTGTTCTGCCTGCTGTTAGGGCAATGGGTATCTAACCTAGAAGGCAGGGGCACCAGGTTTATTTTTGTTTCCATGCATAAGATCCTGTTAGTGTTTCTGCATTTATTTTTACTTTCTGTGGAGCTGGGGATCCAGCCTAGGTCTTTGTATGTGTTGGGCAAGCATTCCACACAGCCACATGCTCAGCTTTCAGCTGTGCCTGGAGAGGTAAATAGCATATACACAATCAGTTGAGAAATGGCATCAGGATAACCGGACATTCTGCTAGTTCCTGTGAGATTGCCCCCAGAAGGTCAATGTTTTGAGATAGCAGGGACAAGATTGAGTACTTAGGGAAAGGCTGAAGATTTTAGAAGTGCCCCTTTTTTTTGCAAACAGGGACTGGCTTAGTAGCCAGAATCACTAGTAGCCTTTCTAGGAGGTCAGCCATGCCGGGGAGGGGGCTGAGTGTAAAAGAGGGGCTGTGAGGGTACCCCAACCTCTTGTTTAAAAACAACTGATGAAGATGGTCCCATCATAGACCATGTTCTTAATTTTACTGGAACTGGTCCTTGAGGATTTGTGTTGCAAGGCTCGCCTCTCAAAAACTAACATGCCCAGGATTCCAGACTGGCAGGGACTAGCAAGCTGAGGAGGTTAGCTGTGCCCGTGTCTTCATTAGCTACAGAATTTCACAGGTCTCAGGAATCTTCTCCAAAGCGGTTTTTATTTTCAGAGTGCGACTTTTGCAGAACGCAAAGGTGATCGGCAACGGTGTTAGAAATGACTGCCAAGTGTCGCCTTGAACCGTCCACTGGCTGCCAATGCGACCAAAAACTGTCTCTTGTATATCTGCCTGTCTTAGGGTTCCGATTCCTGTGATGAGATGGTGAAGCACCACGAGCAAAAGCAAGCTGGTGAGGAAGAGGTCGATCCAGCTTACACATTCACATCGTTGCTCATCATCAAAGGAAATCAGGGCAGGAATGCAAACAGGGCCTGAGCCTGGAGGCAGCAGCTGGTGCAGAGGCCATGGAGAGGTGCCGCTTACTGGCTTGCCCATCACGTGTTGATCAGCCTGCTTGCTTATAAAACACAGGATCACCAGCCCAAGGGTGGCAGCACCCACACTGGACTGGGTCCTCCCGCATTGATTGCTGTTAAAATGCCTTACAGGCTTGTGGGGTCCGCAGGCCTATCTTGCAAAAACATTTTCTCAATTGAGGTTCTCTCCTCTCAGAGGACTTTAGCTCGTGTCACATTGACATAAAGCCATCCAGCACATTGTCCTGGGGGAGAAGGCCAGGGCAAACTGAGCCCCCCCCCCCCCCCAAGAGTCTCGAGGGGTATGTAGATTGTCCCAGTGATTCACAATCTCCTGAGACGACTTCTTTTAGTTTTAAGTGAAAATCCTGGCATGCTTGTAAATGTACCTTCAAGGTCAGCTCCCTTTGGGCCTACTTCTGACTTCTTGTGTGCTGCCATACTTAACTCTTTCTTTATAGTAAGACGAGTCAGCCTATGCTTCTATCATGCCAGTTAGTCGGCTCTTCCTAGGACACCAGGCTTGCAAACAGCAGCAGGCTGTTTGAGGTTTTGACACGTGTTGGCTACTGCTACCATAAACATAGTGAAGGCACTCCCAGGAACTAGGGACAGAATGAGGTTCCTGATCCACAAGGTACATTTTTATTTAAACCAGCTGGCAAGTATCTTTACCCCAATTTTATCAATGAAGAGCAGACTTGATGAAGTAGTTCTGTTGCTCGGGATTTCTTGTTAGGTGTTAGGGGCTGGTACTGAAGTCCATCTCTGCAAGCAGCTAGTTCTTAATTGGCCTTAACTCTCTTGCCAGTGAAAACCAAGATGATGTTGCTTCACCCAGGAGATGTGATAATTTTTTGAAAGCTCTTTAGCACCGTGCATGACTTGACATCAACACTGTGTTTTATGTGTGTGTGTGTGTGTCCGTCCTGTTTCCTATGTAGGCTCCCAAATGCTTCTGGAATCACCCGTGTAGGTCATAGCTCTTTAAAACTCCTCTCACCTTTCCTAGGGTGTGTATTGTGATAGCCAAACATTTTTGACCTGTTTGGAAAGGGACATGGGTAATTTGAACATTACTGGGTTACACTCAAAAAAAGGAGTGAAGTGGATCAGCCCTGTAACTACCTCTGGCTGTTTGGATGCGTTAGCCTTGCTCAACCCTGGACCAGGGAATCCAGAGCTACCTTTAGACCCAGACTTATGGGGGCACTAAAAGCAAAGCAGACCTGCCGACCCATTCTATTATCTTATGAAGGGAAAACATGCCAGCTGAAAGGCCAGGAACCCAGTTATTAAGCATTCCCAGATAGCAGAGCTCCAGACACACAAGGTGAGATAAAACCCATTAGCTTGAAATCTCAGGGCAGTCACAGCCCCCTCCCTTCCAAGAGGCTTGGGTGATGGCCAGTTACTTTTACCCGCCTTGGGACTTTACTTCATAAAATGGGGTGAGAGAAGAAAACTTTCATCACTGTTGCCAGTGGGCGCATCCATTGTGGGGGTTGCACAGGGTTTGGGGGTCATTCTGGATGTGATCCAATGCTACCTCAGCTAATGGGGTCAGGTGGTTGCTCCCCAGGAAGGTAGGAGTGTATGAGAAATACAGAAGGAGAAGCAGATGCCAGGATACCTGTGTGCACACTTAGCTCTCCCACTCTGAAAAGCTATGAACAAGTCCTTTTGAAGGCCTGGCAGCATAGACAGACAGACACCGCTAGTCACTGGAAACTGAAAGTGGATGTCCTGCCTGCTTCAGTCCCTGAAGAAGGGGCTGATTTGGGGGGAGGGAGAGTGTCTTAGTTTGGGTTTCTATTGCTGTGAAGAGACACCATGACCACAGCAACTCTTACAAGGAAACACTTAATTGGACCTGGCTTACAGTTCAGATTTATCGTCAGGGCAGGAAGCATGGTGGCATACAGGCAGACAGTGCTGGAGAGTTAGCTGAGAGTTCTACATCCAGATTTGAAGGCAAGACGAGACAGTGAGACGCTGGGCCTGACTTGAGCATCTGAGACCTCCAAGCCTGCCTCCAGTGATAAACTTCCTCCAACAAGGCCACACCCACTCCAACAAGGCTACAGCTCCTAATAGGGTCACTTCCTGTGAACCTATGGGGACCATTTTCATTCAAACCACCACAGAGAGCCTTCCCCTTAAGCTCTCTTCTTCCCCAGTAGGGAACACCATACTAACACAGATGAGGACTCCTTTGGGTGTAACCTCTGATAGACAGAATGGGCACACTGGTAGAATGGGGTTGGGAAAACACCCAGGTGAGGAAGCCTGTAGGAGATGAGTGGAAAACCCCCTTGACTGAGAAGCCAGGTAGAGGGCTAGCTCGCAGCTTCTTCACTGGTGGGTGGAGATATGCATGTAAGTACCACAGGTGACACAAGTGTGTGATGTGCACTTAGCATCACCGTACCTGGCCTCTGGAGCAGCCTTTTGCTGAGCATAGTCCTCGATGCCCTGACTTCTGGGCCTGTGGCAATTGGAAGCTGACATCTTTATTATCAGTCGGGGCAGATTCTGGGTTCTTGTGGCCATCTCTGGGGGGTGTCATAGATGGATGTTGTATCCTTCAGAAGGGGAAGGGACCCAGGGTCTTATGTATTGGGGCAATTTCGTGTGGTTCTGGCCAGTTCTGCTTGTCCACGCCACCTGGCTCAGTCATGTCAGCCCCGATTGGCAAGTTTTATTCTCGCCATTTGTGTATCAGGAGATGCACTTAGGGAGGCGGAGACTTTGTGACAGACTCCCAGATAACATATTGGAGACAGCATTTGAACCCAGAGCTGTATGATGCTGAAGCTACCCATATCTCCTGCTACCTGGACACTTGCCTTGCTAAATCAGAATTCTTGAAGCACAGACCCAGGAGCAATCAGCTTCGGGTTGGTGGATTGGACCCCTGGATAGGTTGAGAGTCTGAGGATTTGGAGTAGAGAACCATGAGGCTTAAGGAGCTGAGATTCTCAAGCATGCAGAAGAGAATGGTGAAAGTCATGATTTTTTTTTAAATTATGTATTTTTTTATTTACATTTTAAATTTTATCCCCTTTCCTCATTTCCTCTCCAACCCCCCCACCCCCCGCCCACCAATCTCATCCCACCTCCCCCTGCTCACTAACCCACCCACTTCTGCTTCCCTGTTCTGGCATTCCTATACACTGGGACATAGAGCCTTCACAAGACCAAGGGCCTCTCCTCTCATTGATGTCCCACAAGGCCATCAACTGCTACATATGCGTCTGGAGACTTGCTTCCTTCTATGTGGACTCTTTGGTTGGTGGTTTAGTCCCTGGCAGCTCTGGGGGGGGGGTACTGATTGATTCATATTGGTCCTCCTCCTAGGGGGCTGCAAACCCCTTCAGCTCCTTAGGTCCTTTCTCTAGCTCCTTCACTGGGGACCTTGTGCTCCGTCCAATGGATGGCTGTGAGTATCCATTTCTGCAATGGTCAGGCACCGACAGAGCCTCTCAGGAGACAGCTATGTCAGGCTCCTGTCAGCAAGCACTTGTTGGCATCCACAATAGTGCCTGGATTTGAGAACTGTGTATGGGATGGACCCCTAAGTAGGACGGTCAGTGGATGGCCTTTCCTTCAGCCTCTGCTCCACACTTTGTCTCTGTATCTCTTCCCGTGGGTATTTTGATCCTCCTTGACACAGGAGGTCAGCTCTCCATCGGAATGAGTAAGCGTAAGGCATGGTAGTAGGAATTCTGGGAAGGAGCACATAGGAATTCCTTCACACATGAGAGTGAATTCTTGAAATAGTCCACTGATCCTTCAATAAACATTTGCAGAGAAGAAGGTTTCACTGCCAAACGCTGGGGATAAAATGGTGATTAAAATACTGGCTAACGTCCCCGTGATGGTTCAGTTCTGAGGGGGGCAGGAAACAGACTAAAACAAGCCAAAGGGAATATGGGCCTGCCTCTCACTCCTATCTGGCTCAGTGAAGGCCTCCTAGTCAGGGCAGAGTGGAGATCATAAAGAGCCCAAGAATGAGGAGGAGGGAGCCAGGTCAGGACAGACAAGAAAGAGACACAAAGGCATCTGCAGAGGCCAGGACAGAGTTCTGTGGGGTGTGAGAGCAGCAGATGGGAAATCCATCTTTGTGTCTTTGGTTCTTAACTGTCCCAGACAGTCTAAGGCCAGTTATCTGAAGGCAAAGGCAGACACTTCTGGATCTTCCATGTTGAGTGGATCTAAGTGGCAATGCATATCTTGTCAAAGTCAACTGTGGAGATGGATCTTAGGTGTCACCTAAGTCCAGCATGGCCAGTGTGTCCTCAGATGACGGGACTAATCATGCTTTATCTGACGGAGCCTGTGATGGCTATTCCCAGTTGTCAACTTGGCTATATCTCAAATAATCTACAATCCAGAAATGGAAGGCGTGCCTGTGATCCGGATCTTGAGACTGGAAGGCACAGGCTTTGATCTGCATCTTGACGTAGGATGACACAAGCTTTTGATATGGATCTTGAGGCATAGTGCCCATGAAAAGCTTAGGCCACTATCCTCTTTAGACATCTTGTGTGCATAAGTGGGCAAAACCAGCTTAGCATGCATGTCTGTCAAAGATGACCCATGACTGCATTTCCCTACCACATGCTACACAGAGAACACTTCTGTTCACATCTGCTGTCCTGTATCACTCTTCTCTAAAATCTCTCTTGTGAATGCTCTCTCTCTCTCTCTCTCTCTCTCTCTCTCTGGAACATGACGTCATATGCCTTTGATCATTCACATCACATTCAGCTCCTTGGACATTCACAGCACACACAAGCATGCACATCAAAAGCTATCAATATTCTAGCCACGCATCCACATACCCTTGAATGTTCACATCACACCCAAAACCCACGATGCTTCTCCTACCACACACGATACAAACCTCTGAGATCGATCCGATACGTCGGTACCTCTGATACAACTGTACCTGTCACATTCGCACGCATACATCGCTTCCTGCATACCTTGAAACTGATTTGATAATACACGTGCACCTTCTTGAACATTCACATCACACATACACTCATGAATATTCACCTCACGCATCATCTCAGGTCCTTTGCCTCTTGCTCTCAGATCCAGTGTGTGTGTGTGTGTTTGGGGGGAATGTGTGTGATAACCCCTTTAAATACATATCTCATGCTTTCTTGCCAACTGGATTCTAACTGGATTTGGCCAGTGAGAGAGAGGTACTGGCAGGAGGTTAAAGGGAAGAGAAGCTAAGGCGAAATATTCCTTCCCACTGTGTGCTTACATCGCCTGCTCAGCATCTCTGTGGTCCACAGCCGGCAGCCCTCTTTGATTCACATTCCTGCAGCATGGCTTGCTCCTGGTAGCATCGTTTTCTTCCTCTGTCCCCAGCCCTCAGGGTGATGGCTTTACTCTTGCTCCTCTCCAGATTGCCTCTCCATACCCTGTTTGGTTTCCAGCTCTCTCAACACCATGGGAACTCATTCTCCGTGTTGGAAATTCTCTTTTGAACGACATGGCGTGGGCTACATTTTCCTAACTGCATCCTGACTGCTGTTGAGCCAACGCCACGACGACGATAATGGATTTCACTGTGACACTTAAACACGCATGTAATGTACTTGGGTCATGTAACCACCTCTTCATCCTTCTCTTCTTCCATAGTCATCTCTCTTCAATTTTGGGGGCATCTTCAATTATTTTTTTCTCTGCAGTCTACATATGTGAGAGCACCTGTGATAGTATTTTTCTGAATTCAGCTTATTTTACTTAATGTCCATTTTTTCCCATAAATGACACGAGTTTGTTCTTTGTGGCTAGGTAGCACTCCATTGTGTATACATACTACACTGTCTGTGTTCATCTGTGGGTGAACCATTTTGGCTTTTGTGAATTGTTGGTGATCAACCCCAGCACGCAGAAGTCTCTGACACGTGTCAGTTTTGATTCCTTTTCAGATAATCCTCAGGAACAACACTCACTGGAGAGCAGTCTCATCCCTTGCCCATCGCTCTCGAGCTGTGGTTGAATCTCTGTTGTACTGAATCCCAGTTCATACCATTCAGTATTTTGCTGAGTGAATGAGTTCAGTGGCACCTTCTCCTCTGCTTCTCCAGGGTTTAACTGAGCTAAAGCTTCAGGAAGCGACTCTGCCTTCTCTAGGTGGATACAGAGAACAGTGCCCAGCCTCACGACAGACTCCATCTTCTTGGATAGAGTCCATTTGATGGACAGTGTCCTTGCAGAAACTTAAAGGGGCATTTTATAGGACCAGATTTTTGCATCATTTGGCTAGATATGATTTCAGAAGCCACGTGGATCATCACTACCTGGCTCCCCAGGAAAGAATGGGGGCCATCTCTATCTCCCTAAAGGTTTATGGTGTGAGAACTGGCCACCGAAACTAAATTCACATTTCTTGGACACACCCTTGGGCAAACCACACTTTGATTCTGGCTTTCTTGTTCTCAAAATTATGAGAGATTGTTGCCAGTCATTTATTACTGTTTTCAAAATGCCAAGGGAACTGTATAATCTTGAACAAGTTCTATGCCAGCATGTGGGCCTCGTTTTCTGCATTGGCAGCGTAAGAATGTTGGATTCACGTCCTGGTTGGGGCAGCTGCTGGTTCATGTGCGTCAGGGATTGGGTGAGTCTGTGCAGTACACATCGTATCCACAGGGAGGCGCCACACACAAACGTATATCCCTCCTAGGTACTCTTGGCCAAAAGCTGGGCTGTGGGTCAGAAAGCCCCACTGGCTCTTAGGCTTTCTAGCGCGTTATTACCGCCAGGTGGCCTTCTGTCCACGACAATGAGTCAAGGCACGGATGGCCACTGCAAACATGCAACTATATTGCAAGGAAGAAGTCACCAACCAAATCGTTAATGCATTAGCTTAATGCATCAGTAGGAGCTGACAGGATTAAGCTGAGATCACTAAAAGGGTGAGGCAGCTCAGGAGAGGTAGAAAGAACTGGGGGAAAGGGCAAGGACACCAGCTTGCAAGCAGGTTGCCATGTACTGGACTCGATGTCACATTTTCACAGGTTGGTAGGTTCACCCTGTGTCCTGAGTTTCTCTGACACTCATGAGATACCAGAGGAAAGCAGGGTTGAAGAAGCAACTCTAGCTGACAGATAAGGGAAGAGCTGGAGGGAGATGGCTTGCTAGCTAGTCAGTGGCAGAGCTCCATTTTAAGCCCAGTCCTCATGTGCCAGGATGCCAGGTTCAAGCAGCACACCCAGGATCCTGGAAGCAGCTAGTTTTTACCCGAGCATGGAGTGGGTTCGGTGGAATCTATTCATCACAGCTCCTGGCATATATGACAGGGAAACAGTGCTGACCTTGGCTTCACATGTAGCAGAGAGTGAAGCGAAGTGGACTCTTTGAGTCACCTGTTTCTATCCCTTATCATATTTTGGGACAATAAGGCCCAGAGTTAGTCATTTTGCCAAGGATGGAGCCAAAAGCAAGAGAGTAGGAAATCTTCACCCCCACCCCCCCATGGGCTTTTGCTCAGATGTCCTGTGGGCTCTGCTTGGTTCTAGTGTGGGATTCCCAGCATTGTTTGGGAGCCTACGGGCCTGCCCAATTGCCCTCAAATGCCAGCCTCCTAGGTGCCAGCCTTGCCCTGTCGCCAGCATCTCCTCCCCTGCTGGCCAAGCTTCTTGGCCTTTGTTAAGACCTGTTGGGCAAAGCAGGGGATTACCCAGCATGCCAGGCTTGTAGAGGCCAGAGAACCAGGCTCTTGGCTCTGCACAGCTTTCCCTGGGATTACAAGATAATGCATTTGAAGAAACATTAACTCATCCAAGTTTATGGATTATATGGAAACGAAATCGTAGTAATCTCCTCAGCCATCTGGTCCTTGATGCCACTTAGCCAGGACCTCCCAGAAGCCCCCTCCCCCCAGGTCCCCACACAGGGCTGGGGACAGGGATGGCCATGTTCCTTATTCCTCAGGCCAGGGCAGCATTTTCCAAGGGTCTTGGAAAGGCCAGTACAGTTTGTGCCTTCAGTATCAGAGAGGTGGGCAGGGCAGCTATAGCAGGGCAGAGATGTGGAAAACCATTCGTTACCAATAATGCTGCATATGGGCCGTCAACCTGTGTTTGTAATGAAAACCCGACTTTGCAGTTTAGAAAGCATCATTAGGCACATTTCTAGGGTTGGAGTGCTGGGAGAGGAATTTTTCTCCAGATGAGATGCTTGCATCTTCCATCTTTCTAAAGAATCCCGAGCAATGGAATCCCAGCCCTTCTCTGCCTCCAAACCAGGGGATGCAGGTTCTCTGCAGCCAGGACTTTGGATTATGCACTTGTGGCAGAGTGCAATCTCCTGAAGCTGTCTAAAGGGGAAGGAGTGGAACAGGGTGAGGCACGGGGGCAAAGCACGGGGAGGAAGCAGAACAGGGGTGATGTACAGGGGCAAAGCACATGGATTTTGGCTCTAGCCCACCTAGTACGAATTCACTGTCACCGTATGACCCTTAGCAAGTCATCCTTACCTTCTGGGGTTGTTACGTGGAATGAGTGTGCTTATTTAAATTAAAAATTATGTTTATTTATCTACGCGTACAGATGCAGCAGTGCACGTGTGGAAATAAGAGGGCAATTTATATTACGTGGGTTCCTGAGACTGAACAGAGGCTGTCAAGCTTGGAAGCAAGCACCTTTACCTGCTCAGCCATCTTGCCGGCCCAGATATGCCTTTTTTTTTTTTTAATCATTCATTCATTTGTAGTGCTGGGGGCTTGAACTCATAGACTCACGATACTATGCAAACACTTTAGCACTGAGCCACACCTGTAGCCCTTAAGTGTCTGCATTTAAAGAAGAATCTTTTACCTATTGCCAGGGCCCTATTCATTCTGTCTATGAGTGAGGTTGTAGCGGATCGCTCACACCCATGGCGTGCTGGTAGGTAAGCATTTGGAGCTGGTGGATGGGTGGTAGGTGTCCTTGGTATGGTACCTCATGCTGATTTCCCTGGTGTAAATACTCCCGGCAGGGTTGGCTTTGAGGTCCCATTCACTGCAGAGCTGAGAAGAGGTGCACGCTATTAGCTGTAAAGAGTTGGTTCCAGTGATGCTCAAGCCTGTGGCCCATGGGTGGGAGGAGGCTCCGTAACAAGTATTCCATGGCGCAGATGTAGCTCCGAGGTGGAGAGTGCTTGCCTTGCACTCGCAAGGCCCTGGGTTTGGTGCCAGCACTGGAAATAAAAGGACAGGTGTTCATACTGGTTGGTAAATGGTCACTATTTCAAGAGCCCCTCCCTTATCCCATTAGCCTTGGCCTTCCTCCAGTGAGCATCTTAACCTCTCAGCAATCCATCTACCACAACAGTGGGCCCGAGTCAGTGAGCTAGTCAGTGTTACCCCTGGTTGATCATGGCTGAACTGGACCAGTAGATAAATGACTTGGGTACCACAGGCCTGTGTCCCCCAAGATGTTATGTTCATTTATCTAGTGTCCCTGACTTATGGGCGTGCTTCATTACTGTCAGCTACTTTGTGAGACCTCCTCCCCTTGCAGTCTCAAAGAATGGCTAAAAGACAAGGGGCAAACGTTGTATCTGGAGTCTGAACTGGTGTAATCAGGGGTGTCTATCCCCATTAGAATAGAGTCGTACATGGTTTGCTTAAATGATTAAAAATGCAATCAATATGACCAGCTTCACTGGCTTGGAGTATCATATTTCTTTTATTTCTCCAATTAGCTGCTTGAGCAGGCTTGATTATTCAAAAGTTTATTTAGGATTGCTCTTTTGAGGCTTTTTGCCCCATTGAGTTGTTGGCTCCTTATGAAGGAAGTAGTCCTAGTTTCAAACGCCAGGCAGAAAAACAATTCGAGTCAGATCAGTTGGCTGGCTGGCAGGCTGGGTTGGTGGCTTTGCTCAGGACTCAGAGCCGGAGTGACGTGCCAAAATAGTTGGATGCAGGCAATTGGGAGCAAGGCAGGCATAGAAACGGGTAGGATGGGCTGGAGGTGTCAACAGAGTGTGGTGAGGTCTGTTGTGAAGTGTGTGTCTCACAAGCCAGCTGTGGTCACGTAGGAGCGTGGGCCCAAGGTTAACGGTCTGTCTTGTATTTTCAAAGGAAACCACATATGTGTGGGGATTTGTTTTTGAGACATAGTTGGCATCCAATAAAACACAAAGTTAGTGAGTTTTCACATATGTGTCCATTCTGTGTATGTAAGCCTCATCCATGTAAAGATCTGGCCGGTTCCCACCCCCAGAAATGCCCTGCCTGCTTGGTTCTGGTCACTGGGGTGGCTGTCACCTTGAATAGACAGAGATGAACTCCTTTGCTCTTGGAGCTCCTGTGGTAACGTCACAGTCTATATCCTCTCATAGCCACCTTTCCTTAAGCCCTTTCTAGATTTATGTGCATTTGGTTTTTGTTTTTATTTTGTTTTAAGACAGGGTCTTACTATATAACCCAGGCTGGTTATGAACTCTCAATTTTCCTGCTTCAGCCTCTTAAAACATTAGCTTTCTGTGTCCAGCTCCACTGTCAGGATTTATTCGTGTTGCATGAACCACTGGGTCGTTCCTTTCTGTGGCTGAGTTTGGCGAAATTCTCAAATTTGTCTGTGCATGCTCTCCCTGATGAACACATGTTTGGCATGTTCCTTCCCAACTACTATGGACTTTGGTGAACAAAGCTACCGTGAACTTTCCAAGAGTCTCATTTTTTACACACAGGATTCATTTTATCTTAGAGGCATACATACACATGAGTGGTCAGGGAGATTGGTGCATGTAACTGATTCGATTCCTTAATGATCACATCCATTTACACTGCTACAGTGTGGGGGAGCTCTGGGGGCTCCCCTCTTCGTTGGCACTCTTGGCCATTCCAGTGGCTATGCAGTGGAACCTCAGTGCGAATTTAATTTGTGTTTCCTCAATGAATGATGATTTAGTCATTTTGACATATATTTATTCGCCAGTTTTGTTTTCTGGAGCTGAGGAGTTCCTTACAGTAGACATTTTGCCTAGTAGGTGAGAGATGGATTGATAGCATTGCAAGAAAAAAAAATAAGGAAAACAAACCAACCAACCAAACTCCTTCTATTTCAACTTCTTGTCTTCCTCTTTTTTTCCACCAAACTTGAGGTAGTTTGTCATTGTCATTATGGCCGTTGTTATTTTACGTTTGTTTACTTTGTGTGTGTATGCACATGTGGAGGGTAGCCCTTGGGAGTTGATCCTCAGCTCCTACTATGTAGATCTGGGGGATCTGACTCGGGTCTTCAGGCTGGATGTAAGTGTCTTTACCTGATGAGCCATCTTGCTGGCCCTTATTGGTTTGTATCACATGTATATTACTTATATGTATTCTTTAGGCTTTATTTGGTTAGTAATTTTATTTTATTTTAATCCATTGTGGTCAGAGAACTTGCTGTATGACATTAGGATTTTGAGACATCAATTTTTGGTTTATGTCCCAACTCTATGGGCTACTTCGGTGACTCTTCCTTGTAATTTTGCATGGGTTTATTTTTGGTACTGGAGGTTGAACTCAGGTTTTGATACAACTAGATTAAAAACTCCCCTTAGCTACACTCCCAGACCTCTTTTATTTATATTTCACAAAGAATCTAATCCAGAGATGTTGAATATCGCTTTCTCTGGATGAATCTCAATTAGATCAAAGTAGATGTATCTACAGTTGATGGTGTTGACATTGTTTGGTTGCCCATATACTTCATGAATTTTTGGTTAGTTGTTCAGTCCACTACTGAGAAAATATACCAATATAGACATGTTTGTAGATTTGTTTGTCTCTCCATTTAGTTTATATTATATTGCTTGTATCCTTTGAAGCTCTGTCTTAGATACACAGGTACTCATGCTGGTGAAGGCTTTCTGATGAATTGATTCTTTCTTCATTACATTGAGCCCCATTTGTTTCTAGTAAAAGGACTATTTGCCTGACATAGACACGACTACTCATTTTATGGACCATCTTTTCTTATCTGTTTACTTTTAAGCTGTGTCCTTACATTTAAAGTCTGTTTCCTGAAAATAGCAATGTTTGAGCTTGTTTCTTTTCCTAAATAATTAATGACACATTCTCCTTTCCTTCCTCCTCCCCATTCTCTTCCTTTCCACCTTCACCTTCCTCTTATTTTTGTGCCTTCATGTCTGCTGTTTGTCTTACTACCATGGCTTTGAGTTAACCAATCCTCTCTTCTAGGCTGTACAGTCTATTATGAAATTGCTTATTCATTGTAGAGATACATTTCCCCATATGCCTAAACTTTCTGTTGACTATTCTGTAACGTTTCTGACGCTCACAGGCAGCTCACTGTTCATCTTCTGCTTTTATGATTTTCTCTAATTTCTTAAACTACTTGCCATTGCTATTTCAAAGTCCTTATCTGAGAATTCTATTTTCCAGGCCACCTGTAGGTCTGCTTTTATTGACTATTTCTCTCTTGACCTCAGTTGGCATCATTCTTCTTTGCATTTATTTTGAATTTTGAATCACAGCTATATAAAATGAAATATAAAGTGGAAGTAGGAGAAATCAAAACAGGCAATGTTGCCCCTTCAAAGGTAATGTTTTCTTTTTTTTAATTTTTCAACAGAAAACAAAAATATGGGCGCCATTGGTTTCAGATGTTTTGAGTGGGGTCCAACTTCTCTATTGGAAGCTAGAAGGTTATATGATCTTTGTCTGGTTTTCTTTCCTGGTTTCACATTTTTATTATGTGAAAGAACTTTTTCTCTGCTTTCCAGCTCAAGTCTGTATAATACTGTATACCCAGGGAAAATCCAGTGGGGTAGAAAGGTCAGTCATGACTGTCACCTCTTCATTAAAAGCCAATATGTCTTGCCAGGTTATCTTGGGTCTCCTTAATTTCGTACTCCCCTCCCCCACACACTACAGGCTTCCCTCTTTGCTTCCCCCAGGAAGAGTGAAATCAGTTTCTAGTCCCTACTGACTTATGAAAGACTGACACCATCTTTAGAACTTATCTCATTTAGATTTATCTTAATCCTCAATTCTCTTAGGTTTGATTCCCCCCCCCCTTTTTTTACTCATTGTTATGATGGGAAAAAGTGGCTGTCTTCCATCTTTCATGGATTTGTCCAATTTACCCATAAGTCCAGATCTTGCTTCTTTAGTGTGAAATGATTCCATTTTTAAGTTAGCAAAAATTTTCAACTATTAAAAAATTATAGAACAAAGGAAATGATTTTATGGGCTAAGATAACCCATGAGCCTTTATTTTGTAGCCCCTGGTCTATTTTCCCTAAGAAACAGAGTAAAGGTTTTGGTTAAGATCTGCTGGTACTTGGGAAATGGTAACCTCGGGTTCTTCATGGCCTTCCTAAGTGTCACAGTAGGCAAAAATGCTAAGAATGTACTTGATAAGGCCCTATGTACTCACACCTCCAGTCACTGAAGTCTCTGGATTGCATCAAAGCCTACCTTAAGTCCACACATGATGGTATTTTCTAGAGGAAGAATTAGGGTGACAGAGACATGTAGTGTGCGTGTGTGTGTATGTGTGTGTGTGTGTGAACATGCATATGCACGCATACATGCATATGCACACATTTAGGGAAGCTAAATAGCTAAGACTCTCACACATCAAGTGCACTGCATTGTTTCACTCTCACACCCTGGACACCGTTACCAAGCTGCCTTTTCTCCCAACCCAGTTTGTGCCCATAGTATAGATCAGGATGTCTCACAGAGAACCCAAAGAGTAGGGGCTGATGGGAAACGAGCTACTCCCAGTGAAGCCCACTTCATTCCAACAGATCTTATCTTCTATGATTGCAATCATTTCCCCATCCGTTTCATTGGGAACAGTTAATCTTAGACTTCTCTAATGACACTTTTAATGAGTCCAATGATAAAACTCTTCACAGAATATATCATTCTCTAGGAGTTAGTTGAAGTTCTGTCAAAAGCTTCTCCCTGGGGTTTGTCACTGATCAGTGGGAAGGAAAAAAAAAAAACCCAACCCAGAAATCTGTTCTTTTGAGGATGGGGGGGGCAGTGTGGTGGTGGGGGGTATGAGTGAGTTCTTGGGATTGCCAGACTTCTTGTGTGCTCCCTCCCTTGCGTCCGCCATGGATGAGAGGTTGCTGATGATGGATGTCTGGAGTAGCCCTTCATCTTCATCTGGGAGCACTTTCTCCTCCCCCACTTCTCAATCTTTTCTTCTCCACTTCTAGCCTCTGCTTCTCTTCAGCATGGCGGTTTCTGTTCAGCATTACAGCTCATGTGATTGCGCCTCTGAAGGTGAATAACCACTGGTCCTCAGTGGTTTCTCAGAGTCCTTACATTTGATTAACCATTTTTACCTTTCTCGAAAATTTAAAATCCTCAATTAATTAGATGCACTCAAACACACACAATTTCGGTTAAGTGGATAAATGCTAAAAACAATATAATTCTCATGGATGTCTTTATGCAGTGTGTTAAGAGAAGAAGTGACATGCTTAATGAGGCACTTTGCAGAAATCCAAAGGTTAATTCAGAAGATTAAATAAATACTCGGAAGTGCACACAATTCTTATAAACAGTTTTATATATGGTTCAAAATAGGTGACACATATTTAATAGCAATGCCATAAAATTCTAAATCTAATTTGGAATTATTAAATAAACAAATGCTCCAAAGCATATCAATTCTCTGGGAGGCAGTAACCAAATGGACAGGAAGGTTTTTCAGTGGCTAATGCTACTTTAAAAACACAGGCTCAAGGGAATCTTGGGGGTGGGGGGCAGAACCTTGGGTTTTATATTGTGAATATAAATAATGAGGTACAGAACTCAGCTCAGACCTGGCTGAAACTCAGTAGAGGCATGGAGGGGTCCAAGGTGGGAGTTCTGATAGATACATCCTGTCATTCGGCATCACAGAACCTGGTTTAACATTGATTCTTACTTCCAGGGTTCTGTGATACAATGTAGAACCAGGGCCATGCCTCTCTCTGTAGGAATGGAGTCACTGATGGCTAGCTTAGGGAGTGGAAAATGGCTTACTGTGGCTGAGTCAAGTCAGGGCTGGGGACCCACCCATACCCCAGTGCTGATGCTTTCTTCCATTCAGAGGAAAAAGCCCATATTTAGGTTGAGAAGTCCCCAGCTTCAGATGCTGTGTCAACACTCACCAATAGGTTGTGTCAATTAGCTGCAGCAATCTTCCGCCTTCCTTCACACAGGATGAGGCTTGTGGTGGTTTTTTGTTTTTTTTTTTGTTTGTTTGTTTTTTGTTTTTTCCCTAGGGCTTTTGAAACCTATACTGGAAGGAAAATTCGGTAAATGACTCGAAGTGCTCCCTACAGTGTTAATTTGGATGTGCTCCACCGAGAACTTTGAACACGTTCCCAAAAAGCTGGCACTAAGTTCTTACCATGTACCTGGCAGGCCCTGTCCTAGGCACTTTGTGGGTGGGTTGGTGGGTGGGTAGAACAGTGGCTAAGCTTTACCCCTTGATAGAAGGATGCAGTGCTAACCCATAGCTTTGATGGAAGTCGTTCCCATGCTTTACGTCTATGTGGGAAATGTACTTTTACCAATGTCCCAACCTCGTGTAACCTGGCACCATGAACATGTTACCTTTGCTTTCCAAGCAGCCGCTCTCCAGTTTCTGGCAGTAACATTTGTCCACCCAGGATAGAGTGAAATGTGGCAGATCACTTCCCACAAGTGAGTTCCCGACCTGCCTCAGGCTGTGGGTTCATTATTTCCCTTTGGGAACAAGGCCTTACTGTCATTTCCTGTTAAGGTGTTTCTTGGAGGCTAAGTGAATTTTAGAGAGCTAGGGTCTGGCTGCAGTGGCTTTGTGAATGAAGTTGCATATGTGGGTCCTGCCTCCCCGGCCCCACACACAACTTGATCAATCAGATAGGACTTGGAGTCCCTGTTTCTGTCGATCAGACCAGGAGTGGCTCTCTGAATTGATATACTCAGTTCCTCCATCAAATCAATTCACCCATGAATTTGAAATAAGGACTCTGAGAAGATGAGCTGGTGAGTTGTAAGGTTGAGGAGGGAAGCACCTGAGAGTCTGATCCAGCCATCCTGGCTCCAGGACAACCATGGAAGGCCTAAGTGATGGATGAGCTAGAACCACAGAGTCTAGATGAAGTCTTGGGAACCACTGAGAGATGGGAGAGAGGGAGGGGGAACCTGGAGCATCCTTCTAATGGTGATGGTACTCTCCCTTCCCATTCAGTGCTTCCCAGAGGGTCCCATAGTCCTTCAGTTAACACCCTACTAAGTAAGCTAGTTTGGGAAGGAATTTCTTTTCTTTGCAGTTCAGTGATTCCTGATCAAGGCAGTGTCTCACAAGCTGTGACACTCCGTGGGGTTGCTGGACACATGGATGAGTGTCAGAGGCTATGAAAGTACAAGGGAGGGGTGAGCCACTCACTGGTGAATAGATCATAGCCAGAGAAAAGAGCTGCTGTAGAAACAAGTGTGTCTGAGAACCCTGGGAAGAGGCTGGCTAGCTCCCGGACACATCTGGGATGCCTTTAATGGGGGTGTTAGCTTCTGGACAGAAGACAACTAGCCTGAGTGACTTCTGTAAAACCCTGTGACACACGAGTGTTGCTTGTCTCCAGAGTTGTCCCTGGCTCCATTCCTTTTACAGTTCTGGGGCTCCATTGGCCTGGCCCAAGGCTCTCAAGATGGTCTCTCCTTCCCCGAGGTGCCCTCCATCAGCCCTGCATTGGCTCATTGATTCTCAATCTCACCCTCCACCCTCTTTCTTACCTTCCTCTTCCTTTTGATGTTAGCATCTCTATCCTAGTAACTAAAGAGCTTGCAGTATAGGTGACAGAGGAGGCCTGATCTGTCCCTGGGTTTTCTGGGCCTTGGCAAGCTCCTGGCCTCCAACAGTTGGAACTAACCAATTCTCTGTCCTGGGACTTTGTCTCATATCCCGTTCTGTACCAACTTAGGGTAGATGGTAGAAGATATTTGCAGAAATGGATTTAGGCGCTTGTGCTTGATGTAATAGTATTCTCTTCTAGGGCCCTTTGCAATCTAAAGGGATCTGTAGAGCCCCAAGGCTCTGGAAGAATAGAGAAAAGGAACGAGGCGAGTCTTGGCAGCAGTTAGGGATGTAGTTGGAGGGAGGTAACCAAAGATATGTTTTGGCAACTAAATTACTTAGGATAGTTCGAGTGCCAGAGCAGAGACACCAAGGCTGGAGTGTCTTTACATGATAGAAGTTTATTTTTTGCTCAGATATAAGTGTGATATGGGCGTTTGACAGGTGGCCTGCCATGTGGTAATTCAAACACTTAGGCTCCTTCCACAATGTAGCTCTATTATCCTCTAGGACCTCAAAATATTCTGTTAGAAACTCTGCATTAAGGAGAGATAATGAGAGGGAAAGAGAGTTAGAATGGAAAGGGAGGATGGGAGGGTATGGGGCAGAAGGATGGAGAGGGAGGGAGAGAAAACATGACTACATGGAATGCTTTCATGGGCCTGGCCTAGAAGTGACATCTTTCAATTCTCCCTATTGGCTAGAATTTTGGCCTTGCGACTTCTAACAATGTAGACCAGGTATGAAGAGGTCGGTACATCATCAGATGACTGCCATCCGTGACTACTGACAGTTAGGAGGTGGGGGACATGCTATGCCGCATGAGGTCACTGGGGGAAACTGGAGTCAGTCTGAAGGAGGTGGGAGTTGGGAAACTTCAGGAAAGTATTACTGATGACCCAGGAAGGAACGGATGAGGTGGGGAAGCAGGCTTCTGATTGGATAACGTGAACAATTTCAGCAGTGTGGTTTTACGAATTTAGGAGACATCATTGTGACAAGTCTGGTCCTTGGTAACTGGGGCGGGAGAATGGTGTCCTATGGTATGGCATCAGAGCCCAGTAAAGCAAGTGCTTGAGGAGGTGGCTTCGAATTGGTTAGTTTGCCGTGAAAACTGCTCTTGGGAAGGTTGTTTCCCAGCTACAGGGCCTGCTAACTTTAGAGGGGCCAGTTTTCTCCAGGGCAGTAACATCCTAGATGTCAAACCCACAGATTAGAAAAGAGGCACTTCATTCAGTGACCACACTTAACTGTAGGAAGGGCAGGGGGATGTGAGCTTGCCATGTGCTCAGGAAATGGAGACACCCCGTTGTTGTCTCCACGAGCTCTTTCAGGGATGCACCTTGGCTGGGAGGGGAGTTTGATGTTTGTGATGTTTGAGGTTGGAAGAGATCTGAACACCTGGCCTCGGGACAGATCACTGGCAACGTGAACATGATACTGTCTCTCAGACGTCAGTTTCTTTACCTTTAAGTGGGGCTGGTTATCAGAGCCCTGTTTCACAGGTTGTGAGAATCAAATAAGATGTTGTATAAGACGCATTTGGCAAACTCTAGTGCTGTTCAAATGTTAATCGTTTTGTAATTCTTCCAAGCCTGTGGGCCCAGTGAGCCTCATTGCCTCCTCTAGGAGGGAAACTCAGCTGCCAACCTACAAGGGACCTGTCCTCCAGCCTGCCTGGAGAGGTACCCTAGTGACAGCAGTGGCGGCTTGGTTCCCCCAAAGCCACACACGGAGGCAGGCTCGGAGGGTCTTTGCGGGGATGGTTCAGGATTGGCAGCTGTGGCCTGGAGATTTCACGCTGCATCCAGCTGGGAACACATGGGGCTCCAATGAGAGACGCTGATTACCAGCTCTGCCAATGCTTTTAAAAAACCATTCTTTTGCCCTATTTTAAATCAGTACATGCTCATTAAAGAAGTTGTTAAATATAGAAAAATACAGGAGGGAAACAAGTGTGCACCCTTAGTGCACCACAGTCAGGGTAACCTTTCTCTTTCTGTGCCCCCATCTCCCAGTTTGGTATTTCCCCCCTTGAAATGGCTTTTAATTCATTTATTCCTAATCAGAAATTCATCCTGATGCACAGTACGTACAAAATTCCAACCTTACAGAGGATTATGCAGGGAGGAAGCGGTCTCCCCCCCCCTCCACCCTTCCTGGAAGGGAGCCTTGGTTACCAGGCCTGGCGTTTCATTCCAAAGTTAATCAATGCACACATAAGTATATGCATGCATATTCTTTTATTTTTACACACACTGTAGCATGGTATATACCCCTTTCAATAACTTGCTTTTCCACATAACAATATATCCTAGAAAAATACGCCATGCCAGCTTGTGGAAATGTCTCCTACATTTTAAGGGCTGTACAATACTCAGTCATATGGATTATATTGCAGTTTATTTAACGAGCCTGATAGCAAAGGATATTTAGCTTGTTCCCACCCTTCTCAATTTTTAACGTTGCCACCATGAATATTCTCAGGCATATGTCATTTCTTGCATGTGCAGGCATAGCCATGCCATAGGATAATTTTCTGGAATTGCAATTACTGGATTAAAGAGTCTGCACATTTTAAATATTATGGTTTATTGCCTCCATAAAGGTCACATGCACGGAGAGTGAATATGAATGAGCGCCTCAGCTTCTTCAGAATCTTGCCAACAATCTGTTATTAAGCTTTGTCAACTTGGCTAACATAATAGGTAAAAATGGCATCCCATTTGAATTTGTAAATCTTTTTCATGTACTTAAAAATCCATCTCATTTCAGTTACTGTTAACTGTTTTATCTTTCCCACATTCTCCCATTGGACTATTGATCTTATTGATTTGTAGAAGCTCTTTGTATATTATGCAAATTAGCTTGTCTGTGACATGTTGCAAGCACTTTCCTCAGTTTGTTAATCTTCTTAAGACTCTCCCATCATTTTCCACGAAGATATTTTGTGTGGGTGTGTGGGTGTGTACCTGTGTATGGAAGCCAGAGGTTAACATCAGGTGTTACTCCTTGGGAACTCTCCACCTTGGTTTTTGAGACAAGTTTTCTCATTGTTACCCATAGCTCTTCTTTTTTGGCTGGGTTGGCTACTCAGCTTGCAGGGATTCTCTGGACTGTGCTTCCTTAGGGCTGAGATTACCAAGAGGGCCATCCCAACTGGCTGTTTTCATTGGTGCTGGGAATTGAACTCAGGCATCCCTCCCATTTGTGTGGCAGACACTCTACAGACGTCACCATCTTTGTAGCCCCCAAGCCTTCTGTTTTTGAGGTCCGTGTAGCCAGTCTCCTCATCACAGGCTTTGGGGTTGTATCAGTTTCATGTATGCTCTCCGTGGGATCAAACCCGAGGCCTTACCATGCTGTGCTCTCCCATGGAGCTATGCTCTCGCCTCGGTGTCCAACTCTGAATGAATCCATGAAGAGGGGAAGGTCACAAGGTGGAATCAGAGGTCCCAGGGGAGTTGGGAGAACCTACTAAAGCACACTTTGCTAAAAGATACCACAATGATGTCTAATAACTTGCATGCCTATTTAAAAAGGAACTGAAGAGCTTTGGTACTCCAGGGATGTACAGTTTCCTCTGGTGCTTTTGTGACTTTATCTTACATTTCTAAAGGTTTCTTTTTTCAGGAATTTATATTGGTGTAAATAATAAAGCTAAGAGCAAACTTTTTTTTTTTTTTTTAAGGCCAGCGTTCTGTTATATTTCTCAGGTTGGTCTGAAGCTCATAGGGGAGCCTAGGCTAGCGTCACTCAAACTCCTCCCGACTCAGCTTCCTAAGTGCCGAGATTGTAGGTACATATGATCACATCTGGGTTAGAATTTAGTTTAGTTTTGCTTCTGAGACCCAATTCTCTTCCTTTCAAGTTAGGGCCAAAGTTCTCCTGCTGTCATTTGTTGAACCCCCATCTCTAGTTTTATTGATTCAAAATGTTGTGTTGACCGTCTATTTCATCTTTTCTCGTACATGGACTCGTTTCTGGAATCTCAAATCTGTCTCATTGGTGGGTTCTCTAGAGGAAAAGTGGGAGGAGTTGATGTTTCCTCCGAGACCTGCAAGATGAGCAGGGGTCACTGGCTCAGTACGGGAGACTGGACTCGCTTTTTGGGATGGGCGACAGCCACACATGTGAGAAGGCTTTGAGGTAGGGATCGCCTCTTCACTAGACTGCAAGGGAAGCTGTGACCAGCATCCAGGAAGGCTGGCTCAAGCTTCAGCCAGACGGCTCAGATGAAGGCAGCAGCAGGGCCCGGTTCTGGTGCGGCTTTCCTCTCTCTTCAGCTTCCAGATCTTTCACATGGACTCCTCATATGATCTTTTCTCTCTCTCTCTCTCTTTTAAAAGATTTATTTATTTTATGTATAGGAGTACACTGAAGCTATCTTCAGACACACCAGAAGCAGGCATCAGATTTACAGATGGTCATGAGCCACCATGTGGTTGCTGGGATTTGAAGTCAGGACCTCTGGAAGAGCAGTCAGTGCTCTTAGCTGCTGAGCCATCTCTCCAGCCCGAGGCCCTGTCTTTAAAGATCATGTTTCCATGTACTACCACCTCGAGGATTAGGACACTAACCTGTGATTTCCAGGGGGTGGGTTACACAGTTCAGTACATAATAGATGGTTCTACTCTCAATCCCTTTTGCTAGAGTATAAGTTTTGTACCATTCTATGCACTCTATGCATTCTATGTAGTTATTTAAAATATCGCCACATGTTGAACATTTACCGGCAACTAATCACACACTTGTTTTAAAATAATTCTTTGGTATACATATAATTTTACCACTTATCAAAGACAAAACCGCAAATTTGTATATTAATGAGATGAATATGTTTATTTAGTTTTGTATCATATTATGATCCGATGTATGTGGCACTGCAGGGAAGAGAACATCTTCATTGTATTTCAAAGTTGATCTGCAGTTGATAATTGCCGATACTGAGTACACCACATTGCACAAAGAAGTAGTCCAAGATGGCTGAAATGTATCTAGCGCCATTTTGGAAATTGTCTAAAGCTGTTCTAACCCCAAGCCAACAGTTACAGAGTGATTTATTCTGAGATTCAAGTCGGCAATTCAAACATCGATTTTAAAGTCAAGCGTTTGAACAGAAGGAAGTTCAAGTATATTCTGATTTAAAATAATGGCAAACCTTAGTTTTGGATAATGAAATGAATGTTTCTATACGAACAGACATCTTTGCACAGTTAAAATCCCTGCAGGGACCAGTAAGATGGCTCACTGGGAAATGGTGCTTGTTGCCAAGCCTGATGACCTGAGTTCAATCCCTGGGATCCACACTGTAGAAGGAGAACTCTTTTCTGTACATTGCCCTCTGACCTTCATTCATACACTGTGGTGCACGTGAGCATGTGTGTATACACACACAAACACACAAGTAAACGTAACAAAATCTTTTAAAAGGCCCACTGCAAGTCATTGGAACAGTCTGGAAGCTGAGCTGAGGTGTTTGGGGGCAGCCAGCGTTCAGTGGCATTGACTGGGCAGTGTGATGGCATATGCAGCCCAGAAAAGCACATGCTTTTTGTTCAGGGCTGAGGCTCCCGTGAAGTCATGTGCTGTCACGTGGACGTGCCACCAGCACACATGGGACCCAAGAGACATTTGATTTTGAAGCAGTTTCTGGTCAGTATGTGTTGTCACCTGATTCTCATCTTTCTATGTTCAGGTATATGAAGCCATGTGCGATTGCCATGTGTATCTTAGGAAGCTGGATGTTGGCGGAATCCACAGACAGAAGCTCCGTGTGACTAGCTCCCAAGTCAGGAGCCCAATAGCACAAGATGAAGCAGGAATGGGGGAAAGGTGGTTTGCTCAGGACTTGGCTGAGTTAAAGATTTTGTACTTCATCCTGTTTCAGCCCCCATGCATCAGAACTCATGATGGCTCTCGGGACTTAGGCATTTAGATACTCACCATACTAAATATTTCAAGTCTCTCTTTTAAAATGCTGGTTGCTCTTAGTGGATGGGCAATGATGGTGCATGCCTTTAATCCCAGCACTCTGGGGTAGAGGCAGCTGAATCTCTATATTCAAGGCCAGCCTGGTCTACAGAGTGAGTTCCAGGACAGCCAGGGCTACACAGAGAAATATTGTCTTGGATGAAAAACCAAACCAAACCAATCAATCAATCAATCAATCAATCAAATGCTGCATGAATGGATGAAGACAGCAGTATTGTCGACTCTCTTCTGCAAGCCTCCCAGGGGCCAACCCCTCTACCTGAGGCTCCAGCATAGCCAGCAAGCTCCCTCTCTCCTATGGCCTCCTTGTGCCATGAGCAGAGAGACATGTGTATTAGCCAGTAATTAGCTTTTAATTAGAAAAGCGCGGCTTTGCTTCCACGAAGGGACAAATACCTTTCAAAATCGAATTACCGTAATTGAATAAATCTCTTACCAGATATTTCTGAAAGTTCTAGTTCTCTCATTATGAACCCGATTGAGCAAAGCTTCGTGGAAGTGGTCAGTTAATCCAGCAGCTTCGGGAGCACTGCTTGGCACACAGTTGTTTGTTTGTTTGTTCTTTTTACCACGAATGAGGGCCTGGTTCTGAGTATTACAGGGTTCCTTGGATGCTCCAGGCTCTCCTATGGGTGCTGTCGAAGTGTAGCTGGGTACCTGCAGCACCTTCAGGCATCCTGAACCAGAATTTCAGAATTTGGCTCAGGCTAGAATAGAGCCAGGAACTCTGTTGTAAAAGCTCTCCAGGAAATTCTCTTCTGTCAGCCGGCCATGTAGAGGGTGCCTAGACAAGCTATCCTCACTCAGAACCCCTAGGCATGTATTCCTGGTTCTGTGGTTCAGAAGCAGTCAGAGGGCACCAGGCGTTGCATAGGAATGCATGGGAGTCTCTGTCATCCTCAGTTTCGTCTAAGATTTTTTTTTCCACAGTTCTCTATTGATTCTTTGTGAATTTCACATCATGCATCCCAATCCCACTCATTTCCAAATCCTTCCATATCTGTCCTCCACCTTTGTCACCTCCCCACAATAGATAATACAAAATAAAGTGTAAAAAAATAAATCTCTCTGTGGGAGCTGTGGTGTGCCATGCTGTGTCACACAGTGATACCCTTTTGTCCACACAGCTTTACTTGCAAATGTCCATTGCAGTGAGTCATTGGCCTGGCTCGAGGCCTCTGGCTTCTGCTATGTCAACAGTGTTGGGTCCTCACCAGACTCTTCTCAGATATCCTGTTGTCCTGTGTCATGAAGACCCTGAAGCTTTGGATCTGCAGGACTGGCCCCTTCACACCCTCAGGCAGTTCATAGATGGGATAGATGTCGGGGTGGGCCAACCCAAAGCCTTGGATCTAGACCTGGATTGTATATGAGTTGGTCAGTGAGCCAGCTCTCCTGCGCCAATGACACTAGAGCTATCTCTCCTGTATACAATCACTGCTGGTGCCACCATAGGGTGGCTGGTGAGGGGCGGGGCCAGCGCAGCATGGCTCTTGGACATCAATGTGATCCACAGACCCCATTAATATAGACCCCTACTGTGGTAGAGCCACGGCCCCAGGTATGGCTCGCTGAAGCATCACGGGTCCAGATAGCACAATGGCCTCAGGTGCCAGTGCAGGCCTCTTCTGTCAGGCTGTTCCTCACTGCCATCAAGTCTCCAGTTCTGCCTCTCCTTACAGCACCCACACTGCCCTGCTTCTCTTTCTCTTCCATCTCTTCACCTCGTATTTGCTCATCATGCTGTGGCACTCGTGGCCTCTGACTATCTTCTGTCTTGTGCAGCATGCTTGCAGGCAGGGCCTGTGACCTAATTTTTTTTTTTTTAATTTTAAATTTCGCAAATGAATCATCTGAGATGATTGTGCAGGACTCCGTGGGAATCAGGAGGTGTGTCTAACTCCGTGGGAATCAGGAGGTGTGTCTAAGGTTTGGTAACCCAGCGTCAGCGCCATCATCTTTGCTGTTTTATTTTCTTTTTCTCCTCCTCCTCCTCCTCCTCCTTCTTCTTCTTCTTTTTCTTCTCCCTCCCCTCCCTCTCTTTCTTTTTCTTTTTCTTTCTTTTTTACAGTTTTTTTTTTATTAGATATTTTCTTTATTTATATTTCAAATGTTATCCTCCTTCCTGGTTTCCCCTCTGAAAACCCCCTATCCCCTCCCCCTCCCCCTGCTCACCAACCCACCCACTCCTGCTTCCTGGCTCTGGCATTCCTCTACACTGGGGCATAGAGCCTTCAGTGGTTAAGAGAACCGACTGTGGTTCCAGAGGTCCCTGGTTCAATTCCCTGTTTTCTTTGGTGGTTTTTATGCTTTGTGGGGACCCACAACATCCAAACTGCAGAAAAAGCTGAGCACATTCTAGATGCCACCTGAGGCTGAGGGCCATAACCCAGAGCATAAGCTGCTTCAGCATGGGCTACAACCTAACCCATGGCCAGTGGGAGAGGCCGCCAGACTCCACTGTTAAGTCTGGGTTAAGGCCTCCTCCCACTAGGCTGTGAGGTGAGAGAGTGAGGTTCAAAACTACCATTGTCATCTGGCCATCCCCAGAGAGTAGGTGGGGCCCTAGACAGTCCATGGAGGACAACAGCTGGAAGGTTGAGCCTCTCCATTTGTAGTGGTATCATTTCTATCCATTGTAGTGAGCATGGTTCAAAGTTTTTCCACTCTTAGAATACATAGACATTTCAGTTATCAAATTCCTTTTGCAGAAGCCAGTTCTAGGTTGAGTTTCCTATTATGACCAGAAGATTTCTGATTCCCGTTATCAGGACACAGTGTTCGTAGCCTGATTGCGTATTTCACATGATGCTCACACTCAGGTGCCCCTCCACTGATGATGGGGTTAAGTTCCCATACGTTCATTGTGAATTGTGAATCTGAATCCCCAACTGCAATGAATCCACCTAGTCACAAGAATATCCCAGACTAGCTACGTGGCTGTCTTTCTTCAGAATTGTGGAGCTAGCTGGGAGCTGTGGTTACCACTGGCCAGCCTGGCAGAGTACATCCTATTGCAATTGCACTAGACCCAGGAATGAAGATGAACCATCATTAGCCAGAGGACTGACTTAGGGTTGAAAATTAAGTATTTAAAATGCATTTAAAAAATCATTAGGCACTGGTAAGAGAGATCAGTGTGTAAGGGCACTTGATGCTCAGACTGACAACCTGAAGTTAGTCCCTAGGAGCCATGTGGTAAAAAGGGAGAGCAGACTCCAAAAGTTGGTCCCTGACCTCTGGCTGCCAAGATACCTGTCAGTGCTTGCCTGTGTGCCTGTCTATGTTCTATCTCAAGACTTCACCACAGCCTTGGTTCTGAGTGTGCTGTTCTGGGCACACTCACACACACACACACACACACACACACACACACACACACGAATAAGTGTAATATGTTTAAAATCACTGTCTTAGTCAGGGTTTCTATTCCTGCACAAACATCATGACCAAGAAGCAAGTTGGGGAAGAAAGAGATTTTTCGGCTTACAATTCCATACTGCTGTTCATCACCAAAGGAAGTCAGGACTGGAACTCAAGCAGGTCAGGAAGCAGGAGCTGATGCAGAAGCCATGGAGGGATGTTCTTTACTGGCTTGCTTGCTTCCCCTGGCTTGCTCATCCTGCTCTCTTATAGAACCCAAGACTGCCAGCCCAGAGATGGCACCACCCACAAGGGGCCTTTCCCCCTTGATCACTAATGCCTTACAGGTGGATCTCATGGAGGCATTTCCCCAACTGAAGCTCCTTTATCTGTGATAACTCCAGCCTGTGTCAAGTTGACACACAAAACCAGCCAGTACAATCACCAATAAAACAGAAAATAGTTTTCAAGTACAAATGTCTCTAAACATGTTATGCAGCCATATCTAAAACATTGTTAAGAATATTATCTCTTGTTTAAGCAGTAGCAGTCTTGCGTCATGCTCACCCAAGAGTGCCTGGACTCAGCTCTGCTGCTTTATCTCCATGTATTACACTGAGCATTGTCCAGCCCTGACAATGGTATGCAACTAATTTTGACAGAGCTAGAGCCAGATTTCAGACCTTGGATTCCTATTTTAATTCTCTTTGTCCTCTATGGCACAGAGGAATAGGGTTTTCTTGGAATTCAAGTCATTTACATTTATGTGTGTGTGTGTGTGAGAGAGAGAGTATTGTGTGAGCATGTGTGTGCTTGTATATGTAGGAAGAGGAGGGGAGGTCAGAGGTCAACACCATGTGTCTCCCTCAATTGTTCTCCATCGAATGTTTTGTGACAGGGTCTCACTGAACCTGGAGCTCACGGATTCAGCAAGATGTGGGCATTCTCCTGTCTCTGCTTTCCCAGCATCAGGATTCTCTGGGTTCTGGGAGATCAAGTTCAGAACATTAGGCTGATGCAGCAAGAAATTTACCAACACAGTCATCCCCCCCCAACCCCAGAGACCAAATTTAGGCCATTTAAAAATTATATTAATTAGTTTACAAAATAAAAGATAAATTTCAATCATTTTTACTTAAAAGGGAAAGCCTTCCTTCCTTCTTCCCTTTGTCCCTCCCTTCCTACCTCCCTTTTCCTCTCTCTCCCTCTCTTCCTCTTTCCTTTTTCTCCCTTTCCTCTCTTTCCTCTCTCTTCTCTTCTCTTCTCTTCTCTTCTCTTCTCTTCTCTTCTCTTCTCTTCTCTTCTCTTCTCTTCTCTTCTCTTCTCTTCTCTTCTCCTCTCCTCCTCCTCCTCTTTCTTCTTCTTCTTCTTCTTCTTCTTCTTCTTCTTCTTCTTCTTCTTCTTCTTCTTCTTCTTCTTCTTCTTCTTCTTCTTCTTCTTCTTCTTCTTCTTCTTCTTCTTCTCCTCCCCCCCTCTCTTCCCTTCTGTTAATTTTTGTAGTACTGGGAATTGAACCTAGGGCCTTACACATACTGGGCAAACACTGTTCCACTAACCTACATCCTCAGCTGTTTTCATATTTATTATTATTATTATTTTAAGGGTCTCACACAGTTACCCAGACTGGCTGTGAGCTTGCTCTCACCCAGCCAGGTCTTCACTTTAACAATCCCTCTGCCTTCAGCCTCCTTACGAGGAAGACCGCCTTTTCCTCATGTCAGCTGCAGAGCATCAGAGAAAGGGAGCTCTGTCAGGTACTTGGTTAGGTGCTTCTGTAGGTACCTCGGGTAGGGTCTACCAGTTACTTATGAGGCTGTTTGAGGGGAATCTGCTTTAGACTTAGGAATAAACTAAAGCTCAGAGATCAAAAGCGACCTTTCCAGGTGACCACTACTCAGGGACAGAGAACTCCTCAGATGGTGGTTTGCTTTTAAAGGTAAGAAACTTTTAAAATGCGTACGTCCTCACACCTATGTGTATGCATGGGCACATGTGAATGAGTGTACATGTGCGTGAGCAAGTCCCTGTGTGTGAATCTGCACTGTGTTTTTCAAGGCACTAGTGGGCAGAAACAAAAGCCTTTTGTTCCAGAGAAGAGAAAAGTAATAGGGTGGAATGTTTCCATTTCTGTCCCTAAGCTGTAAGAGGATGCTAAGACAAGGAACTGGCAGATCTTAGGGGCCAAAGAACTGGTCCCAGCTGCTGTCAGGAGGGAGAGTGCAAGGCAAGGCACAATGGTCAGCCATCCCAGGTTTACAGGAATGGTCTGTGTCCTAAGGAGGGCTGATTCAGATGGCATAGAGGATCTGTTCTCATCCATCACAGGCTGACTGAGGTTATCAGCAAATCATAGCACTCTGGATTTTTCCATGCAGCAAGCGTGTAGGGTGGGTGTTAGTGTGTGGCCCAGGGCTTGCCAGTGAATGTACATTCAGGGGTTGACAGGAGCCATTTGGCTGGGCCTCCCACTCACCGAGGGCTTCAGATGTAGGCTCTTGATATTATTTTCAAATGAGGTTACATGTGCAGTCCGAGAGATAAGCTGACAAGACTCGGAGGACAAGACATTCATCATCCGGCTCTAAGTACATTGCATTACCAAGGCATGCCGCCTGCAGTGCCCTAAGAATTAATAGTTCATAAGTCCTATGATATTTTATAGATAGTGCAATTATATGGCATTTAAAACATATAATGACAATTGGTTAAATGTAAACATCGCAAGCAGCCTCAAACTTAGGAGCTTGGTGGTAGAAATTTCTCATCCACGGAATATTTTGTAAACTCCCAGATTGTACATGGTGTGGGGCTCTGGTCACCACTCAGGAGCCCATGGTGTACAATTCACGTCAGCCACTGGGGATGATTATTGATATGAGTGACTTTGAGCTCATGGGGTGTGTATGTGTGCATGTTCACATCTGGATGTATAAATGTATGTGCTTGTATGTTGCTGGGAGACCAGGGTAAAACCACCCTCAGCTTGTGAGGACTGAGGGTGGGAATCAGGGGTGGGGGAGGTACTCTCAGACTGCTGCAAATCTAAGACGTCAGGGGCATAACTTGATTTGGCGATTTGGCCCGAGTAACCCTCTCAAAATAGAAAAATCAAGGACCCAGCATGGAGGCAGCCTGTCTGGGCTCAGACTGGTAATGAAGACTAACAAGAGTTGATGGAGCCTGGGAGCGATGGGCTGAGATGGCCCCGAGCTGCCTGGCACCCTGAGCCCAGCCATCATCAAGTACTGCCCAGCCTGCCTAATGCTATCACCCACAGAGATTCTCATTGATATGTACCCAGAGAAAGGGACAGAGCATCCCTGCCAGCTCCCGTGGAAGGGCAGTGGGTTCTGCAGAACCTGATAAGATGCTGCCCTTGTGGGCCAGTCAATTTGGGATCCCCTACCCCTATTCTAGAGGTTACTCAGCCAAAGGCTCATAGAACAGAGGGTTAAACCTGTCCTTTGAAAAATGTATTTCTTAAAATATTTATATAATCTTACTATGTTCATTTTAGGAAACTAGAAAATATGGATTGCCAGAAAGGAAAAGGAAGCAGCCTCAGCCAGAATCATCACTGTACACAGACACTTCTCAGGCCAGGAGTGGGGTAGGATATGAAGTCATTCCATAGAGAGAACCATTAGCCGGGCAATACTTCAGAGATGTGCCACACAGGGGGAAGACCAGCCGTTTTCCTCTGGGTTGGGCACGATCACTCACTGTCTTGATGGTTGAGTTCTAGAAGGAAGTAGTTGACATGCATTTAGGGGGACAGGTTATATGAAAAATACACGTCCTGAAATATGAACATCAAACTGAGCATGGGTGGACTCTCACACTTTAGAAGGAAAACTGGAAATGAGAAGTGAGTAGAGGGTCGGCAAATCTCACAGTCTCACTCAGTCTGTCTCTATCTCTCTCTCTCTCTCTCTTCCTCTGTCTCTTTCTCTGTGCTGCCCCAGTCCCCACCTCCTGGAGTTGAATTGTGTGAAGTTGAATGCGTGCATTATGTAACTGCATCTTTTCCAACTTTCCCTGTGTACATGAATAAATCTCTATGATTGACAGGAACAGGATCCCATTGTACATAATCTTCTCATTTATTATATCCTGGATAATAAATATAATATCAGTACTATTTTACTCATGGCATGCCACTGGAGAAATAATATCATAATCGGCATAATTGTGTAATCAATCCCTTGTTTCAGGGCACTTGTTTCCAAACCTTTGTTAATTGCATCAATATATTTCCTTCTGCAGGAATCTGCTTTCCCATGCAATTACTTTCTTAGAACAGATTTTCCCAGGGAGGAATTCTGTGTCAAATACATTTGCAGTTTCAGCCAGTGGTCACGGCTAGCTTGTAGTTTTTATTCTTGTCCAGAAAAGAGAAATAGCTCAGAACATGTGGATCAGTTCTGGGAAGAAAAAAAAGAAGAGGTGTATAGGTCACAAATGTGTGGGGAAGGACATGGACCATGGTGACTGTGGATCCAGTCTGAGGATTATTTGTCTTGTGGTCACTCATCTTCAATCTTTCCATCATTTCCCTCCAACGTGGGGTTATTTCTTGTTCGTCAATGGGATGAGCTAGGCTCAGGTCTTCTCTGGAGTCCTTGATGCAATGAAGATGATCTACTTCATTCACGGAGTGCTTTACAGATGTCGGTGGTTTCATCTTCTCAGTATCTCACACAGCAGACTTTGTTAGTTCTTCCTTGAGAAAGAAAGAGAAGGGAGGTTCGGGGAGGTATAGGGAGAGTGTCAAGCTTACAGACACAGGTAACAAGACCTGGAGTTTAGTTCAGCAAGCAGAAAGTGCTAATGCAATTGTAAGCCAATAGGAATTGGGGATTCAACTGTAGGGCAAGTTGCCTATTTCCCATACTGTTTCCACCTATCCCTCATCCATTACTGTTTTTCATTTGCTAGAATCCTGATATGGGTTTGGGAACTACTATTTGTCTGCAATTTTAAAAAATGAGACAGGTACCCCTATAACCCAGGCTAATATTTAACTCATTGTGTAGTCAAGTATGATCTGAACCCCTGATACCTCTTCCTCCACCTTCCAAGTGCTGGGATTACAGGCACGCGCCATCATGGCTAGCTGGTTTGAGAATGATTCTTGAGTGGAGTGGTCACTAAGGAATATTTTGCATTTTTTAGAGTGATACCTTGCTCAATTCATGAGGTGTCTGTGACGGTGCATTACTTCAATATCTGTCCCCTCATTTTATAAGGCTTCTGAATAATGAAACATGAAAGGAATCCATTCTTTTCTTCAAAGCACATTGTTCTCATTGTTTAGGGCACGCTTGTTACTCAGGTCTGAATATTCTCTATAATCCTGATGAGCAGCTCAACTTCAAGGCCACCGGTCCTTTCAGGTTTGAATATGCATATTATGGCTCTACCATGTCTGCCAACGAGGCAGAAACTGTTTCTCCAAAGAAGCTATGCCCTGCCCCCCCCACCCCTCCCCCAGAGGGACATGATTTAGCTTCAAAGGCCCAGACATGTCAACTGTAGTTCTCACATTGGAGCTGGCCTCAGAATATACTGCTTTCTGTTAGCCACAGATCTACCAATAATGAAGGCTCAGTGTTAGAACTTTACACTGTACCTCAGACTTCACCCCAAACTTCCCTTGCTATGTATCTCACTAAAAGTTGGCAATCTGATGGGCTTCTGGTGACTGGGCATGACATTATGATCAAAGTATTATGAAAAATGTTCTGTTTGCTTTCAGAGTTAAAGAGGTCCATCAACCACTATTGCCTTTATTTGGAAGTGTTTAAATATATACTTCATTTGGGGCTCTAAACTTTGGATCCCAGAAACTTCATGGGGCGATACATTCCTGAATTTTCATGGAATTTGTTCTCCATAACTTGGCATGCACTCACTTGAAAGCGACCAGTGTACTTGGTACTTTTTGCTCACCAGCTACTATGCTTTCAGACCTTCATTATTACGTGGTAATATTAATTATTAATAATATACAATATTACAAGTAGTGCACAGGCCCTGAAGTTGATACATTTCAGACATGTGAATGTGAAGGTGTGTTGCTTGCTTGGACTCCTTGTCCCTGATTGAAACAGAAAGCAAACAGGACTTTTGGAATCCTCTGTTTCTGGAGATAGAGAAAAACATATATTTGAGATCATGGCTGAAGTACTGTTTTTTTTCAGGGATCAAGCTTAGTCACTCTGTGGAGAATATAAAACATCTGGAATGGTAGTCACAATTGGAATGATTAAATATAATAATGTACTATTATTGTCCAAGATTTGTCTTTTTTTAATTTACAAAGGCCAAAAGGGAGAATTAAATGGCACGTCCACCTTTGAAATCTTTGATAGTGGCATTAATCCCAGAATTGCCCCCAGGAATGCCATAATGAATGTTTTGTCATTTTGTTATGAAAGAGTGCCAAGGGCTCTTGCTTGACCCTTATTACAAAATAGCCTTTACTTAATAGCTCATAGGATTAACACACGAATTCTGACTGTGGTTGAGTATATTCCCTTTTCACCTCTATAATCATAAAGTGGCAAAATAACTATGTTAGAACTCACGGCCAACTCTACTTAACCCTTGCTTCCACAGCTTCTACCTAAGCGATAGACTGTAGTGATTTACCAATTACAAGTGTTAGCTGAAAGCCAGGGTTAACTATGCATCCTGTCTCTCATGCCCCTGCCAGAGAACAACTACCCTGAAAAACATTTGTACGTCCCTTTGGTAACCATTAGGTGAAAGATTAATAGTACAGGCCGCGGTGTTGTTACACAATTGTTCTTCAAGGGTACCCAGTCTCCTTTTCAATCAGAAAGCTCTGGCTCTGTGAACTGATTTTGGTCTGGGAATTGGGTGAGAGGTAGGGAGTCTCTCTGATGGTGGCTTGAATCAATCTCTTGCTTATCAAGTCTAGCATTTTTTTTTTTCTTTTTTTTGGACAGGCACGGCGAGTAGAACCTTAGGGGGCAACACATTCACTTCACTCACCCAGGGTTCATTATTTACAAGCTCCCTATACGGCAGACCATTTCTGTTCAATGCTGGCCCGGCTGCCTGTTATGGGAACTAGGGTTACCTTTTCCCTGGCAGCTGAGGACACCTAGAACTTTGTCACTCCATTTTCCAGGTATTATTTCTTAAAGCTAGGGGCTCATTTTAATGGCTGTGTCTCCTGCTTTTATAGCCAATTGTGAGCACATATCCCTGGAGGGGATTCTGAGGGGTCCATGCTCCTCTAGTCTATGTACGTCTATGTACGTCTCTATGCACCTCCCACATTCTCCTATCTCTGGGACAGGGCTGTGAATATCATAGTTCCTCACCACTGCTTATAGCCTCAACTCTTTGGATTTTCCCCCTTGATACAAGGTTCAGTTTCAACTATAGGCTCTGGCTTTCAATCTAGCAGCTAACCAAACAAGTAGAATAGACTCAACTAGTATATGAATACATGCTTTGAATCTAGAATCTCTGGTTAGACATCAGGGTATGATCAAAACTTACGTGTTTTCTCTTCTTGCTCTAGATCCGTGAGGTCCCATCCCCACACATATTTATATATATCACAGGCTGCCCTCATGTAGCCCAAGCTGGACTCAAATACACTGTGTAGCTGAGACTTACTTTAAGATGCCGAGCTTCCTTCCCTGTGCTAGGAATATAGGCAAGCTCTCCCTCATCCAGCCCTTACTGTGCTTTTTTTTTTTATTTTTAAAGATGAACATATAGTAAAATTGACCTTGGGGAATATAATCCATGTTTTAACGCATATAGATTTGTATAAGCACTACCAGAATCAATATACTGAATAATTCTACTACCTCCAAACCTCCCATGTATGATGTCTTTCTGGTTACATCTGCATCTCACTCCTAATCACAATCCAATCAAAATCATTGATTTCTTCATTGCTGTTTAGCCCTCTTGAGAATGTCATGTGAGTGGAATCATGTTCACATAGCCTTTAACTGGGATCTCTCATACAGTACAATACATTCAAGATCCACCTATTTCTGTGGCATACACCAGCAGTCCTTTCTTGTCAGCTGCTGCATACGTCATTGTATGAAAGGACCCAATGCCTGTGAATACATTCACCACCTGAAGAACACATAGCAGTTTCTAGACTGTCAAACTTATGAACAGAGGTCCTACAAATATCCACAGACAGGTCTTGATGTGAATGTTGGGTTATTCCTTTCTTTGGGTAAGTGCTTAAGGAGTGGGTCTGCCAGGTCATAGGGTAAGTGTGTGGTAAACTAACTGAGGACTGCTACCCTGCTTGCTAGAATGAGAACATGCCCTGACCACATTTGAGGGTGTCGGTTGCTACCTTTCTTCTTAACACTTGGTGTTAACAGTTTCTTTTTCATGTAGATATTCTAGTAGGTGTGTCTCACAGCCTGGTGTTAGCTTCTGCCTCCTTAATGGATTATTATATATTTTTCACATGCTAGTTTTGATCTGCATGTCCTCTCTGTCCAAGCATTTTCTATATTTTATGATTGGGTTGTCTGTTTTTTGGTTTTTGTTTTTGATGGCACACATCTTTAATCCCAGTGCCAGGGAGGCTTTCGTATTATCTGTCAGAATGGCACAGGCATTTTGCCTGGAGGGTTCCTTGTATACCCTCCAGAGAAGCAGCTCTATGGACAACAGGGGGCAGAGCTACAGAATAGGGTTTCTGGATTTGACTACCATAGTCACCTCCCCAGTCCCTACCAGTCAAGAACTGCTCCTCTGGTCTCAGGATGGCACACAGTCAGTCTGGGTGGCCCAGGAGCCAGCGCTCTTGCTCTCTAGCGCCTATACCAGTGATGAAGAGACAACTCATTACATTGAAGGGCGAAGGTGCCAGCCAGAGTGCCATCGAGTCCTGCGTTGCCTGTTTTTTTTTTTTAATGGATTTTTGATAGTTATAAAAGTCTAGATATAGAATATTTATTAGATGTATGGTTTGAATATACCTTCTTCTGGCTTATAAACGACCTTTTTAGTGTGTTAACAATGCCCATCACAAAATAAGTCCACAATTCAGGTGAAGCCAACTTTTCCTTACGGATCCCGCTTTTGGTGTCACATTTTTCCCTTGTGTTTTCTTCTAGAAGTTTATATTTAGGTTTCTAATAATTCTGGGGGTTTAAAAAATATGTTGTGAATTAGTGAAAATAGGGGCCATGAATTTGAAGGAGAGTGGGGGAGGGGCATATGGGAGGGAGGGCTGGGAGGGAGGAAAGGGAAGGGAGAGATGCAACTAAATCATAGCTTCAAATCCAACCAACCAACCAACCAACCAAAAATTACTAAAAAATGAGACAATAGGATAAAACAAACATCATTTAAAAAAAGGCTGTGAGGCTTAGGATAAGATTTCCTTTTCTTTGCACAAAAATGTCCAGTTGTTTCAACACAATTTGTCGAAGGAGAGACTTGCTTTAGTGATCTGTTTTTGTGCCCGTGATAATAACCCATTCTTTCTCTATGTGTCTATGTGTGAGCTTTGGTTTCTGGTCCTGCCATTCTGTCATACTGACCTATACATCCTAGCTATTTCCCAGGATCCTCTGGTATCAGTTACTGTGTCACAGTCAGAGAAATCTGAGACAATTTTTTTTCTTTTTTTGGTTTTTCAAGACAGGGTTTCTCTGTGTAACCCTGGCTGTCCTAGAACTTACCCTGTAGACCAGGCTGGCATCGAACTCAGAAATCTGCCTGCCTCTGCCTCCCAAATTCTGGGAAACCCTCAGTAGGTGATGTGTATCTTACAACTACATTTTTCATTTCAGACTGCCTTGACTATTACACATTTACACTCCACACACATGTCACAATTAGCATGCTTTATCTATAGACATTCCTGTCAAGATTTGGGGTAGAATTATATTAAAATGTAAAGCCATTTGAGGGGAAACAACTCATTAGCCTGCTTTATCTATAGACATTCCTGTCAAGATTTGGGGTAGAATTATATTAAAATGTAAAGCCATTTGAGGGGAAACAATAGTTTTATCCATTGAATCTTTGAATTCTTGAGGTGGAGCCATTCCATGAGCTTTTAAATTTGTGCCCATGTCTCTCAGTTTTAAGAATATCTATGTTTTAATGTCTTCTATTTCTTTTGGCCTAAGATGTCTATCTTTTGATTTGAATGGGTCCTGACTTCTGAAGCGGCTTTGTAGGAACTACTTTAAAGCCATTGCCATTTCCAACATCAGTGACATCCCTACACTGGTGTCTCTTGATTGTTTGCCCATGTGAGTTGAGGTTTTTTTTTTTTTCTTAATGTTGAATAATTTTGGATTACATCTTGAACATTTAAAATATCACATTAGAGGATTTTTTTTTTTTTTAATTTTGGGTCTCTTGTAAATTCCATGGAGACTGTTAGTGTTTTGGTTTTAACAAGCATATGACCTGATTGGGCACAGGCAGTGAGGCCTCTTATGGACCATTTCAACGCTTGTTGGATTGTCAGTCTTTGCTGCTGGAGCCTGGGGCCTTGTGCATGCTAGGCAATCACTCCACCACAAAGCCACACCCCAGGGTTGTGCTAGTCAGATGTATAGCTGGGCCATTAGTGGTCTGTCTTAGGGTTTCAGCCTTAGTCTTTGGTCTGCTGTTGAGGGTCTGATCTGCACACATGAAGCTCAGGACTGAGTCTGTCATTTAAAGACAATGTTGTAGGATCAGTTTTCTGGATCCTTCTCTTTCTGACCTTTCGGGTCCTTGGTACTTGTAATATTGATCCTCAGAAAGCTGGGACCATAGTTATGGCTACTTTGACTGAAGCTAAGCAACAAAAGGAAAGAGATAGAAATAAAAACCGTAGGGTCCCCTCATCCCCTTGATGCTGCCTCTGATGGAAAGTGTAAGTTCCCTACAAATATCCACTGTCACTTCCTCGTGTCACAACATCACGCCAACACCTGAGAACTGGAGCATCAGGGAATGATTAAATGGCTAACAGGAGCTGGAGGTTGACAGGGAAGCAGAAATTTCTCATGTTCCCTGAGCAAACTACCTACCTACCTTCCTTTTTTCCTTTCTTTCCTCTTGATGTGGTATGTGTGTGTGTGTGTGTGCTGTGTGTACCTGGCTGTGCTGCTCTGTGCACCTGTGAGTGTGCAGAGGCTGGAACAGGATACCGAGTGCTCTGTGCTCAGTGCCATCATTCTCTGCCTTGTTGCCTGGAGGCAGGGTCTCACTAAATCCGAAGCCTGCCACTTTTGCTAGGAGGGCTGGCCAGTTCTGGGGAACCTGCCTGTCTCTTCTCTCCAAGCCTGTGCTTACTCACATACACAGCCATGCCCAGAGTTTAATGTGAACGTTAGAGATTCAAACTCAGGTTCTCACGCTTGAAGAGACACTGCTCTTACCCGCTGAGCTCATCCCTGGAGCTCTCTATTTTCATCTTTCACAAAGAGCTCGGTGCCTCCTCCTTTGGTTCTTCCTGTCCATGCATTTGGTTTCTGGGATTCTGCAATTCAGGCTGGGGAGATAATCGGAAACCTAGAACATGCTGTGAGCTCTGACCTAAGCCCTGATTTCTACTACTTTCTAGGGACCCCAGAAAGTCTCATGCACACTGTCTGGGTTTCATATGCATGCTAGCCAGGAAGCACAGGATGCAGAGAGATTATTTCACCTTCCTAAGAACCAGGACCTTTCCTTGTATTCATGATGATTTAAATAGAAACATCCTTCATTTTTATCACATTGATCATTCTCTTTCAGGTATGACGTTGTAACAAACTATAGAAAAGATCCTTAAAAGAACAGTGCTTGACAGGTGTGACTTTGGAATCGGCCTCCTCTGATTTGGCCCCCATTATGGTTCTAGAGTTAAATGTGAGGGTGGATGACGTTGTAAGGAGACCCCTTACAGTGTGGCTGTCTCACATAAGGTCATTTCAGGAACTTTGCATAAGGTGCGACCTATTTCATGACTCAGAGGAGGAGAAGCTCAGTGGGTCTTAGGGATTAGGATGCTTGGATGCTGCAGAACCGCACTACCCCAGTCCTGGGGGCCTTACTGTATTGTAACAACTGCCCTTCCAAAAGACATGCTAAGGTCTTGAGTCTGAGCTCCAGTGCAGCTCGGCAAACCATAGCCCCAGACTTAGACTCAGTCTGGCTTTTAGCAACACAAGCCTTGCTAGAGATAAGCAACTCAAAAGAATTTCTTTTTTTTTTTTCTCGAGTAGCCATAGAAACTCAGTGCTCTGACTACTTTGGGCTGAAAACGTAAAAGCCCTGCCTTTCGTTTCTACTCTCTAAGCTCACCGGTGCAGTTATAAATCACCAGTCTACTCTACAGTCTTTGCACTTCTCAAGCCCTGATGAGATTCTGTCAGTGCTGCTGTTGTCGCCCCCAAAGCCTTCATTCTGCACTCTGTATTCCGGGTAGCCCCAGACCACATTTAAGGAACAGTTTTTGTCATGACATTTATTAGGCTGGCGATGTTGCATCCTTTATTCATAGCTGGATCCCTATGCCATCAGACTGGACAGCCTATTAGTCTCGCATCCACCTTTCCTCAGAGATCTGCTTCCTGCACTGTTTGCTGATGGGTAGCAGGTTCTGCTGAGGACAGCAGAATCCACATTGCCAAGGGTTAGTGGAAAAGGAATGAGAATGGTCTATGTGGTAGGCTGTACTCTAGGATGATCCCCAGGCTCCTTCACCACTGCCCTGCTTGCCCCCTCTGATCGCTTTCCTTAAGTGTGGGCGGAGACTTTGAACATGACAAGATACCATGGAATTCTGCTACCTCATAGGAAAAAAGAAACTGGCTGCCATAATCGTGATTGTTGATAGCTGACTATGCTTAATAAAAGTGAGGCTATTCTAGGTGAGTGTGTACCTTAAAGCATGCGAGAACTAGTCGTGGCTGTCCTCCTTCTGGCTTTAAAGAAACAACCGGACTCATTGCAGAGAAGGTCATGTGTTAAGGACTCCAAAGCATCATCTAGAAGTGGGAAGTAGAAATGGCTTGGTAGTTAAAATACAGAGACTAGCACTACACAAGATACTAAGTTCAACCCCCCCAGTACCACAAAATCCACAACGATATAGCAACTTCAGCCATAAGGTCATAAGAAAAACTGATTCGGCAAAGAAGCTGGCGGGCCTTGCTAGAGGGCCATTCCCAACCAAGCCTCTCGATGAGGAGACAGCGGATGTCACCTATATTTCAGTGAAACCCCGATCCAGGGACTGGCAAAGATGGACTAGACTTTCGACCCATGGGAAATTTGAGATAATAAATGTATGATGCTTAAAGCACAAAAACCCATGAGATATTTTATATAATAGAAAATAAATGTTATGTATTGGCCACCTCCTAGAGTTTCTAGAAGAAGCTAGCTTGTAAATCATCAAACCAGAGTTGATGTCGGCTAAAGACAGGTCCAGCCATGAGGTCATTTGTTACAGACAGCACTCTGCTGCTGCTTGTGCTTGGTGCCAAGCATCTTTGAAGCCAAGGACCCAACACCACGTCTGAAGGCTGTAGTCTACTACAGTAGCACTCAGATAATGTTTCAGTGCTGTTTCCTTATTTGTGATAGAAGAGTAACATTAGTATTTGCCTCAGAAGGTAATTATAAAGATTAAGTGGAAGTAGTCTTTTAAAGTGTTTTAAATAAACAATGCATAGTTCTTACTGTTACATGTATCTTAGCCATTATTATTATTTTTAAAAATTAACTAGTTAATTTATTATTTTACACTCCATATTTTATTCCCCTCCCCCTGCCACCCTCCAACTGTTCCACATCCCATACCTCCTCCCCACTCTCCTGTCTCAACGTGGATGTCTCCACCCCCACCCTTCCACCCGCCACAATCTCTAAACTCCCTAGAACCTCTAGTCTCTTGAGGGTTAGGTGCATCATCTCTGAATGAACACAGACCCAGCAGTCCTCCACTGTATGTGTGTTGGGGACCTCATATCAGCTGGTGTATGCTGCCTGTTTGATGGTCCAGTGTTTGAGAGATCTCAGGGATCCAGATTAATTGAGACTACTGGTCTGCCCTTCTTCTCAGCTTCTTTCAGCCTTCACTAATTCAACAACAGGAGTCAGCTGCTTCCGTCCATTGGTTGAGAGCAAATATCTGCATCTGACTCTTTCAGCTGCTTGTTGAGTGTTCCAGTGTGTGGTCATGCTAGGTCTCTTTTTGTGAGCGCTCCATATCCTCAGTAATAGTGTCAGGCCTTGGGACCACCCCTTGAGCCAGATCCCACCTTGTTAGCCATTATTTTTAATACATCACCAGCCCAGGGCCATGCAAACAGCAAGTGATTGAATGCAGGCTGGACTTGACTCTGTTTACCCCCCAAACCCATTGTCCTTATTTTCATATTTCCTCAATTTTTAGCAGGAAGAGTAATCCAGGAATGCAGTTATAATGAAACTCTGCCTGTTTTCATTTTTTGTTTCTCCCAGGAAAAACCCATCTGGAAGGGACAGAAGATATCTTACACAACAGAGCACAAAAACCGTATGATTTGATGTTTACTGAGTAAATAAGAGGGCTGTTAACACCTTTACCAGCAAATGCAGAACTCGAGAACTCAGAAGACAATTGGCTGATACACTAACTCCATAAAGCTCAGAAAGATGTCTGGAAATGCCTCAGATCAGCCTTCTGGCTTTCCCAACATCCTCACTGTGAGTTCTGCGTCTTCTGTCATACACCTTGTTTGAAATATACATCTATTTTTCTCCTCGACTAATTGAGATTCTCTGCCTGTCACTGTGAGGAAAGGGTGTGAACGTTTGGAACTGCCGCCTTCACTGTCTAGGGAAGGCGTGCACGTCTGTGTGTGGGCATGTGCATGTGTATGCTATGTACGGAGGTGGGGAGTAAGGCAGATGGTTTAGTGACGATGCTTTAGACCTTCACTCCTGATACAAAGAAGAAGAATTCTGACCAATAAGGAGGCAGAGTGAAGGTGTTAGTGAAGTACTGTCCAAAACCTGTGGGTAAAATGATTTACTGGTACCCAGCAGGAGCATCCTTAGCTGTGCACGGAGATACGATCATTATAAAACTGGGATATTTTAAGCCAAGATGCTAATTAAAAATTGAAAAAGTTAAAGGTGGAAGTTACTGAGTTTGGTGCCTTCATGGAGAGCCATGTGGCTGTTTGGTACGGTGGTGTCATTAAAGCCACGCAAGACTTGAGGAACACACAGGTCAGCATACAACCTAGACATGGGTCAGAGCCCTTAATTAAGAGAACTTGCCCTAGCTAATTTCAACAAAATTGACCTTACTGGAAGGATGTTGGTACACTTACCAACTTTCCTAGTTAGAGTTTCTATTGCTCTAAGAAAAACCATGGCTAAAAGCAACTTGGGGAGGAAAGGGTTTAATTTATTCTGTTTAGGCTTCCACAGTGTGTCACTGTTTATCAGAGGAAGTCAGGGAAGGAACTCAAACAGGACAGGAATCTGGAGGCAAGAGTGGAGGATGAAGGGGCCATGGCAGAGTGCTGCATACTGGTTTGTTCCTCATGTTTTTCTCAGCCTGCTTTCTTATAGAACCAGGATAACTAGCCTAAGTGTGAGCCTACCCATAGTGGGCTAGGTCCTCCTACGTCAATCACTTCATGTGGGTACCAAACAACTGGAGCAGGGGCTATCCCAAAAGCTGTTACCTGTCTGTGGGATATGTTCTTCTAGCTGGAATGACTTGTCTGGCCTCAGTGGGAGAGGAAGTGCCTACCCTCGCAGAGACTTGAAGAGCCAGGGTTGCGGTGGGGATGCCTAGGAGGGTCCCCACCTGCTCAGAAGAGAAGGAGAAGGGGAGATGAGGGGAGGATTGTGGGAAGGGGTGACTGGGAGGGGGACAGTAAATGGGATGTAAAGTGAATAGGTAAAAAATAAAATAAAATACAAAAGAAAGAAAGAAAATAAAAGAAAAGGAAAGATGAGAAAAGAAAAGAAAAGGAGAGGAGAGGAGAGGAGAGGAGAGGAGAGGAGAGGAGAGGAGAGGAGAGGAGAGGAGAGAAGAGAAGAGGAGAGAAGAGAAGAGAAAAGAAAAGAAGAAAATGCCCAACAGGCTTGCCTACAGTCCAGTTTTATGGAGACAGTTTCTCAATTGGGGTTTTCTTCTCTCAGATGACTCTAGTTTGTGTCAACTTGACATAAAAACTAGCCAGAAAATGATAAAAATCTGAAGATTGAGGTTTCAAATGGTGAGATATGTGGACTGCTGACTAGAATGTGGTTCAAGTTGTGTGCTCAAAGATTTCAAGGGGGGTTTAGGAGGTGGCTCAAGAGGATGAGCACTAGCTGTACCTGCATGGGGATAAGTTCAAATCCCATTCACAAAGCTGGGTGTGGCCCACACCTGTAACCTCAGCTATGTAAGGGGTAGACAGGAGGATACTGGAGCTTTCTGGCTGTTAGTCTAGCTGTAGGTCTAGTGAGAGACCTTATCTTAAGGAAAGAAGGTGGAGAGTGATCGGGCTGACACCTGATGTTCAGATGTCCTCTGCTCCTCCACTCCCTGCCATGGCACAATTTCAATTGAGTTCTGGCCTAAGGTTATAGGCAAACTATCTCTCTCTCCCACAAACAGTACTTTTAAAATCTTGGGGGTGAAAGCTGAACCTATTTGAAAGCACAGTAGAATGACCCAAAATGAGACATAGAATGAAGGTGATGCCGTGTGTGTGTGTGTGTGTGTGTGTGTGAGAGAGAGAGAGAGAGAGAGAGAGAGAGAGAGAGAGAGAGAGAGAGAGAGAGAGAGAGAAATTCACGTTTATTACTCTTCTTGCTGAAGACATCCTCAATTTTGTCAGTGTACATGATAGAGTTTCCTGGGTTGCGAATTTCCCCGTTGGACAGAGGTTGGGGTGTGAATCTGCTAAGTTGAGGGAAGTGAATATACAGGAAAAGAGTCATTCTAGAGGGAACCCCAAGTCTTTATATAAACTCTCTTCAAATTCTCAAAACTTTCATAATTGTGAAGACACATGCAAGACTCTCCAGAAGAGAGTTCTGAGGACCCTGGTAAGTGTGCATCACATAGCACCCCAGTGCCACAGATACACGATTTAGAGTTCAGAGTCTGGCAAGATAAAGAGGCTTGGTAACGCTTTCTGATAATATTCAGGAAGGGCCAATGTCTGGAGGGTAAGGACCATTTATAGGAGCTAACAATTATTCCATAAGCTGTGGGGGAAAGCAGAAAGGATTACTCAACAAAGCTTAAAGGCTCCACACGATGGGGATCATCCTCCTGTTTAACCGCTTGTAAGAACAAAACTCAGTATCTTCAAAGAAAGATAACAGCATCAGTCTCTACAGGGCACCACTAAGACACAATTAAATATTATTATTATGATGATAAGAAGAAAGGAAAATGAGAAAAATCAACCAATAGAAAAAGCCCATAATGGTCCGGATCCTAATTTCAGTAAACAAGTGCCTTAAAATAAGTGTAATGGAAAAGATGAATCTCATGAAGAAGAGAATAAGTCAGTTTAACAGAAAGGATCTGAACAGATTTACACACAGAGACACACAGACACACAGACACACAGACACACACACACACAATTTTAAAAATAGAGCTTAAAAAAAACCACTAAAAGGAATATGAACAAGTTCAGAACATGAATAAATGGAGTTACAGAAAAAAGGAATAAGGTATCAGTCAGTAGGGGAAATATTTAAATAAGCACTGGCCAAGATTATTCAAATTTTATCAAAATTAGCAAATCATCAATGTAAAAGGTCAAATAAACTTCCAAATAAAATACTATATTGTTAATCTAACAAAAGGAAATCATAATGGGGAAAGTTTCTAAAGTATCCAAATTTAAAAAAAAAAATGGAAAAAGGAAGCTTGCAAAGGAATAATGAACGATAAGGTTGGCGACTGACTTGTTAATAAATGATTAATAATGATTAATTAATGATTGATTAGGTTGATGACTGACTTGTTAATAAAGTTCTAGTGGAGACTGGGCTGACATTTAACATTAAGGTATTAGACAGATTAAAGCTTTGAGGTCTCACCTATGCAATATGCTTAAAGAAGTTCTTGAAGTTCAAGGACAACAATGCCAGGTGGAAACTCAGGTTTACAGGGCAGAATGAATTATCCTGGTAATGGTAATATAGGAAATATAAAGTTATGATATTAAAATCTTCAAAAGACAATTCTTGAAAGTTAATATACTATCAATATGCATTTGGAAGAAAATACATAGACAGTGTCTTAGTCAGGGTTTCTATTCCTACACAAAACATCATGACTAAAAAGGGTTTATTCAGCTTATACTTCCACAGTGGTGTTCATCACCAAAGGAAGTCAGGACTGGAACTCAAGCAGGTCAGGAAGCAGGAGCTGATGCAGAGGCCACAGAAGGATGTTCCTTCTGGATTGCTTCCTCTGGCATGCTCAGCTTGCTTTCTTATAGAATCCAAGACTACCAGGCCAGGGATGGCACCACCCACAATGGGCCCTCCCCCTACTTGATCACTAATTGAGAAAATGCCCCACAGCTGGATCTCATGGAGGCATTCCCGTACCTGAAGCTCCTTTCTCTGTGATAACTCCAGTTTGTGTCAAGTTGACACACAAAACTAGCCAGTAGAGACAGGAATGAATAGATAGAAAAAAAACTATATATACAAAGTAGATGGTGACAATTTTATGGTGTGTGTCATAATCAGAAAGCCACCAAAATTAATGCAAAGGGGCATAACTTAGTGGGGTAGCAGTGGGGGATAGCAGTGTGGAATAGCTTATAGGATTGCTTAGGGGAATAGAAATGGGATGACCAAATAAAGTTGTTGGTGTTTTTTTTTTTTTTTTTTTTAAACATTGCCTAGTTCCTAAGAAAGTGTTTTTTTTTTTTTTTTTTTTTTCAGCCCTGGTTATCCTGAAACTTGTTCTGTAGTCCAGGTTGTTCTTGAATCTAGGGATCTTCCTGTCTCTTGTCTCCTGAGTGCTGGGATTAAAGCAAAGGATTGAGGGACCCAGAGGGGATAGAAACTCCACAGGAAGATCAGTAGAGTCAACTAACCTGGACCCTTGGCAGCTCCCAGAGACCGAACTCCCAACCGAAGAGCATACACGGGCTGGACCTAGTGTTCCCTACCCTCAAGCAAATGTAGCAGATGTGGAGCTTGATCTTCATGTGGGTCTCTCAATAACTGGAAACAGGAGGAGCTGTCCCTGACTCTGTTGCCTGGCTGTAGATCCTGCTCCCCTAACTCGGCTGCCTTGTCTGGCCTAGGTGGAAGAGGATGTGCCCAGTCTTGTAGTGACTTGATGTGCCAGGGTGGGTTGGTACCCAGAGAGGGCCTCCTGCTTCTCAGAGGAGGGCCTCCTCTTCTCAGAGGAGAAGCAGGGCAGGAGGAGTGTAAGGAGTGTGGCCATGTGAGCAGAGGGCTGGGAGGAGAGAGGAGCTGTGATTAGGATGTAAAGTGAGGGCTGGAGAGATGGCTCAGTTAAGAGCACTGACTGCTCTTCCAGAGGTCCTGAGTTCAATTCCCAGCAACCACATGGTGGCTTATAACCATCTGCAATGGGGTCTGATGCTCTCTTCTGGTGTGTTTGATGAGAGCAATGGTGAATAAAAAAAATGGTTGTAAAATGTAAAGTGAGTAAATAAATTGGTGGAAAAAAAATCCACCCCATGTGGGAGACCATAATATATTTTAAAAATGTCTTTGGAATAAACACTCCAATGGAAAGACAGAGGTGTCCAGCGGTAAATATGAAGACAGCCCAACTATATGATCTCTGCAATAAGTCCACTTTAAGTCTGAAAACACTCATGGGTTGAAGGTAAAGGATTGAAAACTAAAACAATTATAAAAACTTAGCATTGGAAGACTGATATTAGTATCAGAAAAGTTAAGGACTACTTCAGAGACAAAAGGGTCATTTTTATAATAACAAAAGGCCAATTCATCAGGAATATAAAATATAATAAGCCCAAGGGCAGGTGCACCTAATAACAAGCTGACGTACACAAAACAAACGTTGACGAAATTCAAGGAAGTAACAGAGAAGGGTATAGCTTTCAAATGCAGACAGTAACATCAGCTCCCAGCAATTCGTAGAACCAGTAAGGAAAACATCAGGATGAGAAAATCTGTCCTGTGTCCTAGAATGTAGACTTGGCCCCCAAACTCATCTTGATGAACTTAAAAAGACTGGAATTATAGAGATTGTTCTCAGAGCACAGGGAAATTAAATTAGAAGCCAATAACAGCAAGATACTTGGAAAATCCCCAAATATTTAGAATCGAAGCCATGTACCTCTAAATTACTCATAGGTCATGGAAGACATCATAAGGGAAATTAAAAAGTACTTTGATCTAAACCAAAGTGACAACATAGCATGTAAAATTTGTGGGTGAAGGTGAACCCTTATGATTTAAAATGCTCAGTCCGAAAAAAAAAAAAAAGCTGAAAACTAGTTCCTTACACTGTAAGGAATCTCCTCCTCTCAAGATGGACTTACCCTAAAGTTAGTTATGCAGAGGAAATAGTACCAGCCATAGAAATCAATCGAATAGAAAATATGGAATGGAGAAAGTATTAGAGAACCTGAGGGAGACAGAGAAATGATTTAATGTAAAAGAGAATGGATATCAGAACATTTATGACAATATCCAACAGCCCCCAAACCTGTAGAGCTGAAGTCCCAGGAGAAAGTAGAAGAAAAAACCAGTGTGTTAAATATGATGAAAATTCTCATTTTGTGAGAATAGAAATACACACATTCTAGAAGATTTATAAACAGACTTGATGAGAAACACACACACACACACACACACACACACACACACACACACACACAGAGTGTAGGCTCCTCATAGTTGAACTCTTGGAAAAACAAAGATAAAGAGAACATCCTGACAGCAGCCACAGGAAAATGCTAAATTCCAGTCACAGTGACAGTGATTCAAACTCCCAGTGACTCCTCCTCAGTTACCATGGAGGCCAGAAGACAGTGGGGAAACATCTGTGATGTGCTGACTGAGAGACTTAATCCAGAACTTGACACCCAGTAAACACACCTTCAAGCATGAAGGCAAGGGGAATTTTGCATACAAGAGCAGAGGGTTCATTATCAGTAAACTGGCACTGTATGGAAGCTCCGGGCACTTCTTTAGGCTGAAGGGAATTGTCTGACTGCTGGAAATTTTGAACTGTTTGAAAGGGTGAAGAGCACCACAGACAATAAGTGTCTGGGTGGATACAGAAACTGTCACAAGCCAAGTTCAGGAAATGGTAATTATTCATCAATAATCTCTAACAAGTAGTTAAGAAACAAATGTGCCAAATTTTTCTTTACAAACTTTATTAACATTAATTATACATAATAAAAAGACTAATTAGAATATGCATGTATGATGAATTTTGATGATATTTGGCCCCTGTGCTCTCTTCTCTTCCACTCCCAATGGTCTCCTTTCTTTCCCTGCTAATCCTCTTTCCGTGGTCTTTTGATGACTCAATGAATTCAATAGGGTAACTTACAGGAGCATGAAGACCTCACTGGTGGCTCCTCCACTCTATTAACCATTCACTGCATATACATGCTCAGGAAGGAGTGTGCCCATGACAGGATGTGGCTGGATCTGAGCGCGTGAAAGTGATCACAGCTGTTGTGAGTTTCAGTGCATCAGCCACGTTATGCCCAGAACTCTGCATCCATACCTTCCTTTCTCTGGCTTTTACATTTGTTCTTTCCATCTGCCATCATGTTTCCTGAGCCTAGGAGCGGATGACAATGATTCCATTTATGGCTGAACATCCGACAGTCATTTATTCTCGTGATGTTGACCAATTATGAGCCTCTGCCATTACTGCTGCGCACCTCAAAAGAAACCTCTCTGACCAAAATGACAACAGAATGGATCCATAGGCATACACAGAATGATTTGGAAGGCAATTTGACAGGCATATCATTTCCATTTAGCCAAACAAGTAGCTTGATTATAGAGCCTATGCTTTCCCCAGCCATGATAGAGTTTAAAAGTTCATTCAGTGCCAAGCATAAATTCCCTTTTGTGGAACACTCCTCTGGTTGAATCAGAAAGCAGTTGTTTATTCCATAACAGATTTACCACTATTGCGGCAGTTGGTGGTTGGTTCCGGGGCACACAAGGGTCTATAGCTCATCAAGACTACTAATGACAGTTTTCTAAAATGTGACAAATCAAAACTTTTTTTTTTTCAGATAGGAAAGGAAGAAGGAACTCTTTCTAGTTTATTAAAAGGCAACATGAATAAAGAAACCATCCATCTCCCTCAAGAATAGGATAAAATAATTAAAGGTATCAAATCCTAATGAAAATGGTAGGAAATACAATCCATCAATATAGAAAAATAATAACATATCAAAGCCAAATGAGGAGTATTTCAAGATTTAGGATTACCTTGAAAACTCTTCAGTAAGATTCATGACATGAACAGAAAAATGGAGAGAGAGAGAGAAAAAAACCCTATGAACAACCCGGTAGCTGCAGAAAAAAGGCTGTCAGTCTGAGCAGTAGATGTCACTCAGAGGAGTCAAAAACCATGGACGTTCATTCATCTACTGTCCGGGTTCTTTCTGTCAGCTTAGAGTCCCAGAAACCTTTGATAGAAAGTAACTCAGCAGGGGTTCTGTTAACTAGAAACCACAACTATAACCCGGAAACTCTGGGGTCCTGACGCAAGCCATTTGGAAGAGAAAGTAATTACGGAGTAGGACTTGACTGATTCTGATTATCATAAGGAGCCAGGTTTTGTCACCATACTGGGGACAAAGAATAATCATGTTAGGAATCAAAAGAATACCCTCGAGCTGCATTTCTGTGTTCATACTACCAAGAGTTCACTAAGTCCAGGTAACCAAGGGCTTCGACTTCATCCTATCAGAGACGAAACACACAGCAGTCGTAATGGATGCTGTGTGAAGGTGATGATGCACGACGCCCTGGCTAGTATTGAATAACTAACTAGAACAATAGTATCGGCAAAGGAAGCTTCCTTTGCTAACCTTTCCAGAAATCTTTGCAGGAGATTTAAACTTAGCACTCACAAATAGTTATTTAGATCTTTGTCTCCACCCTAGGGGAGGAGTTGCAGGCACTTTGTTCTGATATGAGCTATGTCTTAGTTAGGATTTTACTGCTGTGAACAGACACGATGACCAAGGCAACTCTTATAAGGAGGACAACATTTAATTGGGGCTGGCTTACAGGTTCAGAGGTTCAGTCCGTTATCACCAAGGTGGGAGCATGGCAGCATCCAGGCAGGCATGGTGCAGGAGGAGCTAAGAGTTCTAGATCATCATCTGAAGGCTGCTAGCAGAATACTGACTTCCAGGCAGCTAAGACAATGGTTTTAAAGCCTGTGCCCACAGTAACACACTTCTTCCAACAAGGCCACACCTACTCCAACAAAGCCACACCTTCTAATAGTGCCACTCGTGGGCCAAGCATATACAAACCATCACAAGATATATATATATATATATATTATTATAGATGAACATTCATAGATATATGGCTTAGGCTGGACCCAGATTTTGTGCCACCCTAGTCTATGTGTCCATATCTTCCTCTCCCTGGGCTTCGCCATGTGCCCTGTTCTCCAGTTGAGCATCCCTAGCAAGAAATTGCACTGTTGTTCCCACAGCAAGAAATCCAGATTGCTGTTGCTGCTGTCAGCACCACTACAGATGGAAGATTATAGCAGGTAGTATGTATAACCCGGGGAAACTGGTACCATGCCAATCTATGCCTTGGACACCTAGATTCTATAGTGTTTTTTAGAGGTGTCATGGTGAGGCCAGATTACACATTTCAGAAGAGTAATAGAGTCCATGATTTACAGGGTTGACTTCGACAGTGGGACATGGAGGTCAGGAAAAGAGCCAGCCTGAAGTCTTTCCCATTCCTCTCAATACTTGAACTACTAAGAAAGGCAGATAGGCTAGAAAATCTAAACATGGTCTGTAAGACCGAACCATTGGTTGTGTTTGTTATGAAACATCCCCTTTCTGGTAAGCACCTCCATCTTTTTTTGTTCTCCTTCCTTCTTTGCCTCAGTCTCCCTTCCACTGATATTTCTCCTCAGAGAACTGTTAGCAGATTGCTTCTCCCTCAGACAAGCTGTCTTCTTCAGGGAAGTTTGGCAAAGCCATGCTGCTGATACGGAGGCCGTCGGTGTGGTTGTGCTGAGGCTGGCGAATGTGGTGGTGGTGGAGACTTATGGTACTGTGAATGATGGTGGCATGGATGGTGTAGGTGATGAAATATAAATGAACAGTCATGAGAGGCAATGTGGCATTTTAGTCGACAATGGGCCACATACAGTGGTGGTTACGGAACACGATTACGTAAGAGAAGTAGGATGGAGCCGAAGGATCCCTATTAAGTAATGTTGTAGCCATCTTAGCGCCACAGGGTGGACCTGTGGTGATGGTGGATGGCTTATTATGTCTCCAGTCTTATAAAAACATAACATGGACCCATGCCAAGTGCCTAAAAATTGATAATGATGCACAGCTCTCCTATTGGTTCATGTGCCCATTGCAGTATGTTTTACCATCAGGATGTCCTCCACCTACTTAAAAATAGTTTACTCTAAAACAATTATCACCAGCAGCAGCCTCATTCATTCTGTGTGTACTGTGAATCTTGATCACATAAAAAGGCTGACTAAAAAAGATTCCTCTTAAGTATACTGCTTTGTTCCAACGACCACGAAACTGCCAAGTGACACACTTCTCGGAACCACTTCCTGTCATTAAGTGATGGTTGACTGTGTGATAGGAGCCCGGTTGCAGGCATCACATCCCACTCACTTTCTGTGTCCTTCTCCTTGGTTTTCTTCCTTAGGGGAGGATGTGGTATCCCATCCTTTGGAACCTAGGCATGGCTGAAGGACTGGCTTCAGGTAGCACTTGCTTATCACATGCACTTTCCTTCCCCGACAGAGGGTCGTGTTTTTGGTTGAGGTGCTCCTCTGACCTAGTCCTTGAAGCAGAGCCTTTGGTAACCCATGGCAGACATAAACCATGGGTGAGTGTTTTTTTTTTTTTTTCTTTTTGTCTCTGTCATTGAAAGTCAGAGAGATTCTAGTGTATCCTGACTTCTGTGAGGAAAAGTCACTCCTGAGAACCATGCCTGTGGAACACCAGCGACAAACAGGGAAGACTACTGCACTACAAAGTTAGATTCTGTACTTCAGAGACTGGGGGGAGGATTGTGAGTTGAAGGATACTTAATGAGACCTTTTGTGAGAGAAAAATGAGAGTAGGAGGGATGGAGGGAGGGGAAGGGATCAGAGATAGAGCAAAATATAGATACATAGATGATAGATAAACATAGATGATAGATAGATAGATAGATAGATAGATAGATAGATAGATAGATAGTAGAATATTGTAGTTCATTGGATTTTCCCTTGAAAGAAACTTCCGAAGCTCTTCACACACTTAATAAATTCTGAGTTCTTAATGGAGTGTGCTCCAGCTGCCATGAAGCTCAGGGAAGGAGGATGAGGCTCTCAGTCTGAGGAAGGTGTCTGGTAGCCTTCCCATGTATTTGAAGCCTCCTTCATTCATGTGGTCAGTTTTATCAGTGAGATCTTGTCCTCTCTGCCTTCCTTTCTTCTTCCACTAGCCCATGGGAGTGAGCTCCACAGAGCTAAAGAAGCTTGAGTTAATTTCTCTTAGTGTACTTTATTTACAGGCAGGTATGCTATGGATGACGGGAACCATGATTTCCCCCTATGTCTGTCTGCTGGTCAGAGAACACAGGGCCCTATCCCATGAATGGGGACTCTCTCAGGATATTTAGTATAGAGAGAGGGAATTGGGATTGGATGTGTATTTGGAGGAGGGTGTAAAGAAAGGTGGAGGGATAGAAGCTGGCTCCTTAGAACAGTCATGGGATGGGGACTCAGGAGTGATCTAATTGAGTTTACAGCCTCTTCTTTCTTGCCACCTCACCCAGAATATGTAGTTCTGATTAAAATCAGGAAGTGTGAGAGACAGCACTCTCTGCGGAGGACCTCCACGCTCCCTTGCTAGCAGAAATAAGCACAGTTAAGCCTGCTTTCAGAAATTGGGGCTGCCTCGAGGCATATACTCAAACTCCTTGACCTACATTTTCTTTATAAATGAGTGCGTGTGAGTGTGTGTGTGTGTGTGTGTGTGTGTGTGTGTGTGTGTGTACTTAGATACTGCAAGGTTAAGGATATGCCTTCAAACAACATCCATTCACTAAGCACCTGCTACACTCTGCCCTACTAGGAATGGAAAAGCTCAGAAAGAGGCTATTGAATGTATTACATTGCAGTGTGGTGAGAAATACAGAGTTAGAACAATTAGGTATGCAAATGGGAGCTCCAGATGGGACCCAGCCTTGTCTAGACGGTCAAGGAAGAAATGATGAAGGGGCTATGGCATGGGGAGTGGGGAATTGTACTGCTTACATTCATTAATGGAGTAATTTGATGGTGACACTGGAACCCAGGACCTGGTGTGTGCTAAGCATGGTCTCTATAACTCATGATGTCTCTCAACACCCCACAGAATGTTTCTATATCAGATATGTATCTGTATATGGGTGCAGGATATACATATGTGCAGGTGCACACACAGTAGGAACCTAGAAAACTGAGCAAATGGGTTAGTTCATGGTGCAAAGTTTTTCATAGCGCCAAGTTTATAACCTATTAAACCCCCGATGATCTTTACTGCCAATGAATTAGATGTCAATTTTTAGAACATTAATTTTTACGTTTCCCTGCCCTGGAAGCAGCCTAAGTATAGCTTCCTTCACATGATAGGGTCTTCACTGTGACTCCCAGGGTCACACGGGGCTTGGAGAGAGTTCTTCCTTAGGTTGGATCTGGAGAATATAGTAACTGTATCCCACAGAGATGGCTTCGGTCCGTTTTGCTTTTTGAGTTCTTAAGTCTGCTTTTTATAGTTTGCTGTCTCTTTCTGTGCTCTCAGGCTGTCAACTGTCACTTCCTGCAGCTGTCAGCCTGGCTTTCTCTTTCTTGAGACTCACCACTATCGGCATCTTCCCCGCCCCCAGCGTGCACACTCGCGCATGCACATACACACACACACACACATACACACACACACACACACACACACACACACACACACAGAGGGAGATTCCATTCTGATTCAGGATTACTTAGAGTCAGTGGGCTTGACTCATCCAATCTGTAAAGCAGCCACCCCCTAACCTGAGAGCAGCCCCTGATCTGGTGACATCAGCTTCACCTGGGAACTCCTTAGAGATGCCCGTTCCTCAGGTCCTGTTCCAGATTTGCCAAATCAGAATCACTGGGGTGGGATGGGAAGGGTAGAACCAGCAATCTGTATTTACCAAGCTGTCTGGTGATTTAAGTGTCTCTCAGTTGGAGAAATAGCCCATAAGGAAAGGGAAATAAGGTCCGAGGGAAGGCTTATGGCGCTGCACGTGGTTCAGAGAATCAGTCTATGTTCTGTGTCCAATCTAGAGACTTCTGTGTCTTTCTGGGTTCTGGGCTGTGTTCAGTGCTATTGGACAGTTTCAGGATAGCTGAATTGTAGGAAGGTGTGATGTTGTACATGTGTGTCAGCCTAGTACATACAGAGAATGAGTAAAGGATAGAGAGATAGAAAAGCCAGGCTCTGCAGAGAGGCGTGTCTTAGCTCCTAGAGTCTTCTGTGTGTGGCTTAGCCTCAGAATCCTGGTTGCAATCCACCAGCTCAGAGTCCTACCGGTCTTCAGGTAGAAGGAGGAGCTCCTGGGTCTCGCCTGTGAATAGTGTGCCTAAGGCTCAGACCAAGTGTCAGGAACACTCTGAGAGTTACCAGCTGGTGGAGACTCTGCCAGAGACTCTCCACGCGGAATTCTTCAAGCGGACAGCTGGGATATGTGTGGGAGCCTCAGAGATGCATGGATTTGGGTTTGTAAACACAGGCCTGTTAAATTTAGGGCGGGCCTTGGGCCTAGGAGAGCTCCGTAGCATCATTTGGCAACTGCTGCCCATATTGAGTGGTTTAAAAACCCTGCTTATTCCTTATATAGTAGGAGGCCTGTTTTAGCACAGCTTGTCATCAGAGGGGAGGGTCTTGGCACAGGAGTTGAACACCCACTGTGTGCCAGGTGCTCTGCATAAACCATGCCGTTTTGACTGCTGCGTATTCAGGGGCTGAGGCTTATCAGCTCTGCTTACTGAGAGCAAAGGTCTATACCTAAGAAATCTCAGTCATGGTGTGTTGGATGTGCCTCAAGGATGGATGCAAGAGGACCACCTCCTGTGTAGTGGAGAAGAGCAACCGGCAGATGGCATGTAGTGGTAAGGATCCTCTGTCCATAGTGAGAACCTGATACCATCCATAGAAGCCGGGCCAAAGAACTGGCCAAACTGCCTAGTTTCCTTGTGTTACTGCTTGTCAGAAAAAGACATCTGGAGTATGATCCCACAGGATGCTCTTCAAATTCAAGGCTCTGCTGGACAAATCACTTTGGGAATTGTCATAAAGCTTTATTCTCCTCTTGGAGATAGCGAGTTACTTGTGGTAAGCAGGGTTAACCAGCCAAGCAGACAGAGATGATCACTATAAAGAGATACTGGGAACTGGCTTTGTGGTGGTGTGGGCTGGCAGGGAAAGGCTGACGTCCCAAGGGCAGGCTGCACCTCTCTGCCTGCATCAAGGGTGCTGCTGTCTGTGAGTGGGACCCTTCTACCCACCTTTGTGGGGAGACTTCAACTCTACTGTTAGGGCCTTTGGAGCCACCGAGTCCAGTCAACCCAGGTATCCTTTACTCAAAACTAGCTTATTGTAGAATTAACTACATCTACCAAAATTCCCTGGAAACACCTAGGGAAGCATGTGACAATGGCATCTAAGATTGATCACTACAATTATGGTTTAGACCTCAGATATACCCCAAAGGCTTGTTGAAGGCTTTGTGGCAGTGTTTGGAGCTAGTAGAGTCTTGAGTGTGGAGCTTTGTAGAAAGGCATCAGGGTCATAGGGTTCCGCCCATGAAAGTGTGATTGGCATCTCAGTCCCTTTCTTTTCATCTCTGCTTACTGGCTGCCACCAGGTGAGCAGCCTCCTCTGCCCTGATGATTTCTGCTGCCACAGGCCTGAAGCAAGTGGACTGAGCCACTGTGGACTGAAACCTCGGAATGCATGCATGCATCGAAACAATCTTGTACATTGAGTGCCTCAGGTATTTAGACACAGTGAGACAGAGATGACTGGCCAATAGAATACCAGATGTAGCACAGAAGTCTTCTCCAAAAGACATCTTGATTTTGGCAAATCTCTTCCTTCTTAAAGATGCCCTGCCTGCTCTCCCATTTCACAAACCCGTAACAAAACAGCCATGTGTGCCAGAGTTCCACACAGCACTTAGGAGATTGCTGGCCTGAGCTTCCTGGCCCTATCTCAACCTGAGACCCTGGAAGAGCTCAGACGCTAAACAATTCAGTCTTTGGTGATTCAGGGACACAGTTTGCCAACCCCAATCCCATTGGTATCTTAGCCAGCTAATTCTGTGTCATAGGGCTCACCCTGTGTATTGTGGGATATTTAGCAGGATTCCTGGCCTTGGTCTGATGGATGACAGCAGTACTCCTTCCTCCCCAGCTATGACAAACCATAATGTCAAACGTCTTCTGACAAGTGAAATGTCCCCTGCTGAAAAGCACTAGTGCAAAGGAAGACATTGTGGAATAGCATAGAGGTCCAGGGAGCCTGGCAACCTGAGTTTGAATTGTATCTCTCACATTTAACTGTGTCCTACCATGTTCTGGACAACTTGGAGCAGTCCAGCCTGGGTTGACTAGCTCTGTGTGGGGAAATGACTTTACTTTCATGAAGCCCCATTTTCCCCTCTGTAAAATGATGATCATGATAGGATTTATCAAGTTATTGAGAGATTCATTGGAGTAGAGTATTTAGGCTGCCTGGCTCTCAACAATTATTCTGCATGTGTTTGTCCTTTAGTCTTCTGACAAGGAGGCCCAGTCTCTTGTCTGAATTCTCCTGGGCATCCTGGGATGATGGAATTGCAAGACCATCATCTGGTCTATATTCTAAGTAAGAAGACAAATTCATCTTGGGGTTTGAGGCTCCAGGGCTTCAGACTGGTAACAGTCCCCCACTCAGAGTGCAGATGCCCATGACCCAAAGTTTACAGAGGAACTTCAAGAATGTCCAGAGCTCAGCAGCCTCAGACTCCCTTCCAGGCCACTCCACAGGTTGCTCCATGGCTCCTTCCCACAGGCCACAGATTTATGAATGGTGCACACTGTGTCCTTGCCAGGAGGTTTATTAATGGGCTTTCATACAGCACTTTAGGTTGGTGAGCTCTCCTTGCTCCTTCGGTTCCTGGCCGGATGCGGGGAGATACATCACATCAGCAAAATCTTCCTCTTGACTTGCCAGAGGGGGTGATTAAGACACCATCTATTGGGGATGGACTCTCAGCCCACTCTCCTCCTCCTTTGGCCATCTCTTGGCCACTAACAAATTCCATGGAGGCAGCATCTAGCCCATAGCCATCCTCTGCAGGTAAGACGGCCACCTTACTGCCAGCCACGGGGATGCAGAGCATACTAACTTCAGGTCAGAAGCGTTGGGTTCTGGGCATCCTCCTATTAGGCAGATGACCTGGGAGAGTTGCTGGGCCTCTCAGGGTTTCAGTTTCTTCATCTGGAGTCACAGCCATCCCCTAGCATGGGTGGGAATATTTCCTGAGTTTTAGTTGTGCAAAACCTTGGCCAGGATTAGTGTATCCTCGTTATGGAGAAAGCACACACAGCAAGGGTGGGGTTTGAGTTACTCAGACACCTCAGAGTGTAGCAGCTTTGGAGGGACTCTGAACCATTCTTCAAAAGATGCTATTTTTTCCCAGTTGGGGGGACACAAAAAGAACTTCCATGCAGTCTCTCATACCTGACGAGTCACCTGTGCCTGGTACCTGCAAAGGGCAGGATCCCTCTGAAGAATGAAGGACAAGCCCCGAGGGATGAAGTACCTCTGTCCTCAGGTGTTGTGCAGAAGTTACCTTTCAGCTTTCCATCTTGGGGGGGAAACTTCTTAAGACATGATATTTACAGGGAGATGAAACAACAGGATGTTCTGAGGGAAGGTGAAATGCCCTAGGGAACTTCCTTAAGATAAGAAGCAAAGAACTCAAAATGGTTTCAGGAAGTTCCTGAAATTGACCAGATTAACCAGGCTTCTCTAGTCCTAAGAGCATATAAACAGTAAACTCTGCAGACAGCCACCCTTAGACAGGCCCAGCAGCCTGCAAGAAGCAGAGACCAGCTGAACTGGTGGAAAGAACCCTCCAGAAGGATGCTCTCTGACCTGCAGGCTGAGCAATGTGCCCCAGGTTTCCAGCTTTGTGAGTTGTTACCTATGCTGGGGTGGGCTTTTGTCGTGGTGGTAGCACAGGTGCTTTTGAGTCTTTCTGCTACTGTAAGTAACCCCTCACCTGTATTCCTGTACTTTTATCCAATAAATTGTATTTTATCCAATAAAACTCATTAGTGCGCCATGTTGGAATTTGGTGGCATCTATATTTTGATCTATCCTCATTTCTCTGTCTGAGGTAAATAGAGGTATTTGTTTATGTCTTTTTATAATACTAGGATCACAGTGCTCTACTTCCAGCAGTCCTGACAGAGTGTGAGGGAGACTGTACGTAGAGGTCTGGATACCCACCTTCTGTGTTTTTGACTTTGGAAGTTGGATTAGAAGGGCCATGAGTCAGCATTACCTCTCTGTTCCCAGGTAGCTAAAGTTTTCATGACAAAAATGTGTTTATTCTAAGGGGCAGAGCAGAGGTTACCACTGCTGACATTTAACCCCATGGTCCTGGATGTGATTGGTAGCTTTGAACTAAGATGGGGCCTAGCTCTTACCTTGCCACTTTCCCTTCTATCAGTTCATACAAAGTTGGCATGTTGAGAATCCATTTTCTAAGTATTTTGGACCTCTTACCATTTTGCAGTTTCTTTATCTAGTAAATATTGATTAATCACACACTCCAGGTACCTAAAAACCAGTCACTGAGCCCCAAGCAGCTACAGATACACAAACCAATAAAATCCTTGTGCCACAACAGGTGCCTAATGGACAGACATGTGTTCAGGGTCCCAGGTGCCATCCTTGGGGATGCCACTGGAGGAGCAGATAGGGCCAACTCCAGGGTTCTTTGCCAAGGAAATGGATTTAACTCTGAACCCAGTGCCTCTATGCCTGTATCTAACTGTTCCTTGTCTGGCAGAATCCTATAATCTCACCATTCAGTTTAAGGTTCTGATTTTGTAAAACCCTCTCTGTTATCAAGGTAGTTTATGCTAGCCCTCTGGGCTATCCCTAGCAAGCAGTTGCTGTGCTGTCGGGAAACTCCCTTCTCTCTAGTGAAGTGTTCTCACCTCCTTTCTCCTTGGCCTAACACAATCTTGCTTTTGAGGGGCCCCTTGGGAGAAGAGAGCCAAGGAACTTGGCAGTTTAAAAGCCCTGTAATTGCACTGTTGGTTTCTAGCAGAACCCTGGGCTTCCCAAGTTAAAGAAAGTTTACAAGGCCTCAAAAACAGCTCAAGTGCCAGTGGGCTTTGGAGATGCTGTCCAGAGGAGGAGTGGGGGAGGAGGAGAAGGGGGAATAAAGATGCTTTATGTAGCATCTTTAGGAGTCTCTAATCACTCTTCTCTAATGCCAGGAGAGGAGGCCTACCCAGACTTTAGAACAAGAGGTTTTAGGGATAGGACATTTAAAACAAATAGTAAACAAATTCTCTGGGGATTGTGGGTCTTCTTAGCTCAGTCAAAACTGTTTTCTATGTGTTTGCTGCGTCGTCCTTGTTCTAGGTGACAGGGTTACATCTCTGAGCCAATCAGGTCAAGTCCTTGCCATAGCTAAGCTTTTGCCAACCACTGGGTGATACAAATGAAGCACACAGATGAATGCATATATGGAATATGTCAGAAAGTAAGACATTGGAAAAAAGAATAAAGTAAAGTTGAAATGAAGTGAAGTGAAAACCAGTAAAGATGATGGTTAGGGTATCCCAGGGAGACTTTGTAGGAAGGAAACTTGTTCAGGAAGCTATAGAGAGGAAGGAATGAAGTAAAGAGTTGAGGGAGGGAGGGAAGGAAGGGGTGGAGCCCCAGGTTGCAAATGTGCTTTGCCTGTTCAAAGAATAGCTTCAGGCTTGGTGAGACTGGGGTTGGATGTTACATGTGAGAGAAAGTGGGCAAAGGAAATGGGTTGGGGGGAGTCTGGACCTGATTCTGGGGTGCTTTGTGAAACAGGGGTAACAGTGAAGCCATGCCCTCTCTCTTCTTGCAGAACTGTAAAAGGGAGACCAGAGGCTGAGAGCAAGGTGTGTTGGATTGGGAGAACTACTGGGAAGAACATGAAGAAGGCAGAGCAAAAGAAGAGGAAACAATCCATGGTTATTTCAAAGAGAGACAGAAATTTCTAGAAAAAACATGCCAGGGTTTCTGGTCAGCACTGAAGACCCTTTAAAGCTTGAAGTATTGAACTGAAAGGAACACAATCAATACAGTAATGCTTTTCTCTTTTAAATGGCCAAGATGAGCCGGCCATGGTGTTAGGCAGTTTGTGGAGAGACATGGAAACATTGCTGTCCTCAGGTAGGCACCCTGTCCTTTGTAAAGAGAACCAAGCCAAGGTTACAAGTAACAACAGACCAGACCAGTAGGAGGTCCTTCAGGGAAGAGGTGAGAGCATTTGTGAGCGGTGGGAGGGGCAGGGAACCCCAGCTATCCCCTCATAGGCCTTAGAGTTGAAGACAAGTTGCCAAAGCTCCCTGAAATAGAAGTTTTCTATGTCCTAAAACAAGGATAATTCTTCAAATCCAATGAGACTTCAGTGGTGATCAAATAGGGAGCCAGCAGTGAGTTCTGAATGGAGAAGGAATGTGACAAATGACAGCCACTGCAGCTGTGATTTAGGATGAGGGTTGGCAAATTATGGCCCACGGGTCAAATTTGTTTCACGTCTATTTTTTTCATGGACTATGAGTTGAAGATTTTTGTTTTTTGTTTTTTACAACTTTCAATGCTTTGATGAAAATCCAAAAGAGGAATAATATTTCACGAAACATCAAAACTGCATGAAATTCAAATTTTAATGCCCATAAGTAAAGTTTTATTGAAACTTAGCTATGCTCTTTTGCTGACATGCTGTCTCTGGCTGCTTTTGCTCCACAACTGTAGAGTTTACTGTTTAGTTGTCACACAGACTGTATTTCTCAGAAAGCTTGGAATATTTACTGTATGGTCTTTTATTGAGAAAGTTTGCCAACCTCTAATTTAGTGGAAGGAAGGAGCAAGCCAAAGGAGCACTGAGAACATTTGCTTAAAGCCCAGTCTTGGTGCTGCTTGAGACGGTATGGCTGACCTCAAGTGAAGTCTTGAGGGAGGAGGAAGGTGAGCCTTAGTACTGAGGGAAATACTGGGGGCAAAGTGAACCCCAGGACCACAGACAGAGCTTCTGTGAAAGAGTAGTTTCTGCTGGGATCCAGGTTCTCGTTCTGTAGCAGAGCAAGAGAGGTAGAGGTGGGCAGTACTCTCCAGCAGTCCTTCCCAGACAAGGGCTATGCCTGAGCTTGGGTCCTTGACCTCATTGCCTGGGAAACCAGATACATTAACCTTTCAAGAAAGATCTTAAGAGATAGGCAAAAAAATCAGGGCTGGAGAATCTTTAGAGGAAAAGAGAAAGTTAATGACGTTTTCAACTGGAGTCCCCATTTCCATGGGTGGTGGTCCCTTTCTCTGGAGTTGTCTGCCTTTTCTCTCCTTTAGCAGCTCTGGCTGATGAGCTGATCTCTGACATTCCTCAACCCTCCAGATGGAGTGCTCCATGCTCTCCACTCTGCAGAAGACCCTGACTCTAGCCCCGAGGACACTGAGGTACCTTACCTGAACTCCCTTCAGCCTCTTGGTCTTTGTTTCTTTTCCATGGTTTCTTCATACTGCCCTCAAGGAAGAAAGGTCCATTTCTCAGCCCAGACCAAGCCTTCCACTGTGCTTTGATCTCTTCCCTTCACAGTGCCCCCAGGCTCTTGCTATGTTGTTATGTGTCTTTCTTGTGTTCTCAGCCTTGTGTCCACTGGCATTTTCCCGGTTCCTCTTGTTGCGAAGGCGACTAATATTTAATGAGTTCCTATTATGTGCCAGCAGTCTACTAGGTGATCGTATATGCTGTTTCATTTGATTCTGACAACCGCCCTGAGGTAGGGTATTAGTCAGTCCTTTTAGTCACCACTGAAAGAGATTCAACTCACACTAGTTGTAACTGAAGAGGAAACTTATTGGCTTTCATCACTGGGCAGTTCACCCAAGAACTTCAGACATGGCTAGACCCAGGCCCTTAACTGATGTCCTCAAGATCCTCTCAGGGTTTCACTCCTCTGATTCTGAATTGGCTTCCTTCTCAAATAGGTATGTGGTGTCAGAGATGGCTATAAATAGCCTTAGACTTGATTTTAGCTTTTGTACTAATTCCTAAAGAAGGACATTCAACCACTTTCTTATTGAATTCAAGTCCTGCTCCAGATGGTACCCACTCTGGCACACCATTATTGGGCCAATAACCTTAGACAGGTCATAGCCCCTAAGGGAGAACATACTTCTCTTATTCTGTATTCTGTTAAATGGGCATAGAATTGAACTGACTCCTAATAGCTTACTGTTATACCCATAGATTAATTCTTCTCTCAGTCCTCATCAGAGAAGCTCATCCTCAAATGGGTCATTTACATCATACCTTTTCCTCTGAGGCTTAAGGAATCATTGTGGAAGAAGGGACAAAAGGAATGTAAAGATCAGAAGTGGTGGATGGCTATGGGATACAGTGTCTTCTAGTTATAACAGGGCATGCACACATATGAACTCTCAGCAATTGTGACAGCATGCACAAGACCCGTGCATGATCAAGCCAGCTCAAATCCCAAGATGAAAAGCAGAGATGTGCACCAAGTCCCACAGCTCATGGAGGCGCCACTAGCAACTGACAGCTGCTAGGAGAGGGAGAATCTATTTCCTATGAGTATAGACCCTGGAAAGTTGACTACACAGTGGTCAACCACTACCCCATGGCCACACAGTGGAAGGTCACACATCCAAGAATATGTGAACTTAATGGATTCAAAACAGTAAGTGAGTACATAAGTAAAAGAGGACACAAAGATGGATGAGTAGGAAAGGAGAGGTATGGATCTCCTCCATGAGGTTGCTTCTTGTTCTGTATTTGATCACAGCATCAAGGAAAGTCACTAATAAGCCCCATTTCAACTATTTGCACTAGGAATGGGCATGGTGTGGGCTTCCTAAAAGAAAATTATGATGTTGATGCTAGAAGATAAGAGACTTGTTCCTGGGTTGGCAAAAATGACAGTTGTCCACTAGAGGTAGGTGTTACTATCCTTATATTACAAATGAAGAGATTGTACCCAAAAGAGGTCTGGTGTGCACCCGATTACATAACTACCACTCAGCAGAGATGCAGTTTCAACCCACGTTGAGATCTTTCTATATTCAACTTTGATTTCTAGGCTTGCCAAGGTGCTGCAGAAACTTCAGTTTGGTCACACGGTAGAAGAAAACAGAGGAGAAAAAATGTAAGAGAGAAAGCATTAACTTCAGAAGTAGCCAGGGAGAGAAAAGCCATTGCATGGGGTCACCTCACGTGGAGCCAAGTGGCTGTAACAAGTATATCAAGAAATTGGTATGGGAGATGTCTACAGGGAGTAGACAAACCTGGTCTGTTGATTTGTTTCAAGTAGCATTATTCTTGGCTTGTGCATAGCTTGTTATAGTCAACCTTCAGGTCTGATAAGTGCTGCGGTATTGTACATAAGTCAAGTGAGTTCAGAGGCTAGTACTGAGAATACACATAAGCACTGGGGATCTGCAAAACACGTCCAGAGTAAGGGAGACCCAGAATCCCAAGAACAAAGCCTACACAAGCTGGTATTAGTTGGTAGAATACCATTTGACTAGGTATACAATTCACATCTGCTCAGGCTCTTCAAAACCAAGAACCCTGTGATCAAGGCTATGACAGGTAAGAGAATTTGCCTAGGGACTAGTTTTCTCTTGATTCGATAAATACTGGGGAAAAGTTGTTTTCAGGAAAATTGGGGAGTAAATTTATGTGTGTATGGGGAGAATGGGCAGAGCAAGAACACACAGAAAGATGCCCATGTTGGAAGACTTTATCTGGGGCTTCTAGACTATAATATAAGGAGTGAAGGCTCTGAACAAGGTTGAGTGGGGCTTCTGGGAATTAGAGAGTCATAGAAGACACTGAGCACAAGTTGGAGAGGCTGAGGAGGGGGCACATGGACCTAGAACTGAAGAATTAAAGAACTATGTATATCACCACCTCATAGTTCTGCTACTGATATCTTGAGAGACAGCGATGGGAGGCAAGCCACAGGTGACAGTGAGGACATCTGTAGAGATGTTACGTAAGAGCTCTGCTTTGCCTCCACACCCCCAGTCATAGCCAGATCTTCTGCACTTCCAATCTGAGATCCCAACATGCTTGCATGTTTGTTAAGTACAGAATGTCTTGGGCTCAGACCCTATGGGAGCACCAGAGGCCAGGCAGTCCTGACCTAGTAAGAACATTTCTATACACCATTCATCCTGTCCTCACTAGACAAACAAAACAAAACAAAACAAACAAACAAACAAACAAACAAACAAAAAACCCTCTGACAGAACCCAAACCTGCCTCTAATAACCCCCACACAGCCCAGTTGGGACCATATTAGAGAAACCTGTGCCCCTTCTCAGGTTGGGGCTAATCTGGGAAACGTCTGTGATGCAAGCTTCCTCGAGCATGTGTGCAGGTTTGATGTGTGTCAGGTGACAATGTCTATTTGTTGTGGATGCAGGCAACCCGACTAGAGAGTAAAGAACAGCTATATTTATCTCCGCCTCTCAGGTCCAGGAGCTCCCGTGTCGTGCCAGCACTGGGAAAAAACAAATACACAGGGAGATGCCTTCTGCTATTGTGACAAGTTGATCAGAGGATGTGAGATGTTCAGAAATTACTTTGTTAGACAAATGCTGCTCACAAACCCCATGCAACCAACATTCCTGGGAAGTCATCTCTGGTCTGGGGTTTCCATCACTGAAGGAATCCCAGCTCCCCAAAGCTAAGGTGTTCTCTGGGTACCATGTATGAGCAATGTGAGATAATATGGAGGGTGAGTGTCAAACTTGCAGGGCAAAACTTCTGGACTTGACACTTGAATATGCTCCTTTCTAGTTGCATGCTCTTAAGCAAGTCATTGCAGCCCACCAGGCTGCAGCTTCTGATCCTTGTGCTTTATTTTGGGAAGGCTCTCAAGGAGACATTAACACCACAAAGGTTGGAGGGGCAAAGGAACATGGGTATTACGTGATCCCCATCTATGGAAGCTGGGACCATCAAAGAGCCGTTTCCCAGTAGACAACAGAAGTATGGCAGAGCGCAGGGACAGCAAACGTTCCCTGATGCCAAGGACCAGAGAAGGAGTGTTGAGATCTCCCAAGTCATGTGATCTCTGTGGCAATGATTTGGCTCTGCCACTCTTGTACAAAGTAGCCTTGGAGAATAACTGTGGGAGTGTGTGCAGTCAGCCATGTTTGGATAAAACTGCAGATGCTCTTTGGATTATTTGAGACAGGATCTCATTCTGCAGCCAAGTTGTTTTGGAATTCACTGTGTAGATCATGCTGGCCCTGAATCTATACTGATTCTTCTGCTCCAGCCTCCTGAATTCTGGGGTTATAGGCATGAGACATTATACTAGGGTGCTTTTCTCCTCCTCTTCCTACTATTTCTCTTCTTTTTTTTTCTATTGTTATTTCAAACTCTTGAAAATGTCAAAGCCAGGGCTCGATATGTAACTTAGTGGGAAAGTGCTTGTCTAGCATGCTCGAATCCCTTGGAGCTGAGAATAAAAAACAAGACAAGAAAAACCAACAAACACTTATCATTACAAACACCAACAAAAAGTCCAACCCCAAGCAAAATAATATCAAAATCATCCTTAACTTTTGGGTTGTTGTTGGTCAAACATTTAGGCTGAATTTGGTTAATGATTTATATATACTATAGACTCACAAAGAGAAATAAACAAATGTCTACTTGGGGTATAAGGAAAGGCTTTGTCAAGGAGGGTGAATTAGGTTCTGGGGGGCAGGGCAAAGGCCGTCTTCTAAGCAGAAGGTCTGCAGTCCATGGCATGGGGACATGAATGTGAACTGTGAATTTTGAGAGAAGGAGGTAGGAGTGGGGAGCCCTCATATATCTCAAGGGCCACGTGTCTCTAGTGGTAGTTTCTTGACATTCAGGAAGCGTCACTTGATTACTGCAGAGGGACCAAGGGGGAGCTGTCCCAAGAGATGTAGGAACAGTTGGTGAGAGGCTGAATGGAGGTATGAACAGTGGAATGGAGTGAGAAGATGAGGACAGAGAAGAGGAGAGGCCACCAGTAAGGCCACAGATGCCTAGTGGGGTGACATTTATGGACCATCATATCTTGTGATGTCATGCTGTGATTGGAAGTGATTAGTAATGATGGAGTGAAGTATGACTGGAAAGGGCTGCTTATTGATGGCCCACTGTTACCCAGCCACTGGGCCAGGAGTTTTCTACACATTACTTTGTTTTGTCCCACTGCCACACCATAGAAGGAGCTTATGGCTCTCACAGAAGTATAATCCAAGGTCAGAAAGGGCAAACGATTGGCCTCAGGTTGAATAGCTGGTAGGCAGCAGTATCTTTGATCTTGAGTTACACATTCTCTCTCAACTGTGTAGCCTGCTGAGGTTGTGAGCTTGAAAAGCCCAGAATCTGAGAGAGTGTTCTTATGGGCCCCCTGGTCACAATGCAGCCTTCAGAGGAAAGCATAAAGGAGAGGGAGGGAAGGATTGAGAAGGAGGCAGCAGGGAAGGGGGAAAGAAGGGCTGAAGTTAAGGGACGTGATGGTGGCTGTGATTGAGATGGTCTTTAAGCACAGAGGTGCTGTTTCTTGTCTGGTTATCCTTTCTGAGGACTGAGCCCCGTTCTGGTTGGGAGGAAGCCTCTGAGGGTCAGCTGAGTGGCTCTAGTTGAACATTAGGTTGCAATTCCAGAAAATCCACCTCCAGATATGACAGCTTCCCTAGCTTTACTCCCACTCCTTTGTGCTGCTCAGAAGCATATCACTGCTGCCACTTGCCTCTGATCACACAGATAGCAGGGGACCCCTAGCCACTACTGGACTCCAGTCTTCTTCAAGTCCACATTACACTATCTCTGACAAATGTCATTGGTACACAACCCTGGTAGAACACAGTAGTCTTTTTGCTGAGAAGACACAATCCAGGAGAATGCATTCCTCAGTCACCCAGTTGGGGCTCATCTCCTTCCAGATAGATCCATTCTGATGCCTGGGTAGTGTGGAGACCGTGCAAGCTCCTGCAAGCTCAGGCACAGGTTTGGTGTGGAGGGCTGACCAAGTAGAAGGGAGAAGAAGGGGATTCTGATTTCTGATCGATGGTATGAAAAGGAGAACAAGCATTTATTGCTTCCTGCTCCTTGACCTTGGATGCAATGTGACTGCTTACCTCAAGTTCCTGCTGCTGTATCTTCTTCATCATGATGGATGGTTACCTCAAACTATGAGCCAAAACCAGCCCTTTTCTCTCTTACGTTGCTTCTGTTGGAGTATTTTATTTTTAAATCACAGCATCAGGAAGAGCAACGTAGGTAGGTGGTTTCTTCCTGTAAGTCTTGTCAGTAATTTCCAGGCTGTGGCTGAAAGCCACTGGCCACTCATAGATATACCACCCGTCACAAGCCATTCATAAATACCTTCCTAAGTACCACCTAATCCCCACAACAATTCTGCTTTCTGGTGTCTTCATTTGGAGGATGCAGATGCTGGGGTTCAAGATCCTGTGTGATTGGTCAGGCCCACCCTTCTGGGAGTCTGTCTTAGGGTTATTTCTCCTATCAGGAAGGCAATCCTGTGTTTGGTAAAATGTTCACAAGCATCATGTAACTTCAAGTAGCTTTTCATGTAGCTTCTCCCAGGCTGGGGACCAGGTCTTTAGTTCTACACTTCTGACAATGCCCTGTACTGTGCTATATCTTCAGGCATGTCTCATGGTGAATCAGGTACCCCCCGGAGGGTAGAGCCTCTGCTTACTGTGTGCCAGAGCCTGGCATGAAGAAGAGCTTATGTGTGCCAGTCACTGGCACAAAGTAAGCACTCAACATTCGCCTGGTTATGGCTTTCCTCTTCCCCATCTTTTACTTGTTCTGTCCCAAGTCATGTTGCTTTGGGGATGGGCAGAGATGAAGCACTGCCAGAGTTCTTTTGGGCTCTCCTTCTCTTTAGGTGTATTTGAGGAGAGTTTCCATAGCTGACCTTGAGAACTGAGAGCCAAGTCATTCTATTTGGAGCACCTATGTCTCAACTATATTCATTCCTATGCTGCATTTTTCTCATGGCCATGGAACACTGATGTTTCTCCTGCAGAGAAGGAAGGACACTGGTTTCTCAATCCCCAAAGGGTAGCAGATGCTAATTCTCTGGTGCTAATTTCTTATCCTGGTCTTGCCTTACTATTGCCTTAGACACTTGCACTTGGGGGCAATGCTCCTCTCTGTCTCAAGGTTCCGGAGATGCTGGTTCTTGGTAAATTATATTCTACCCGCACCAAGTTTCCCTGCCCCATCTCCTTATCTGCTTCTGCTTATCTTTCTTCCAGATAATGCTTGCCACCCTGGCATGAAGGGTGCTGCTGGGATCTGGGGAGGCCTAGGCTTCCAAGTTCTCGCTCCTAGCAGGAGGGCACAGTATTTGCTAATAGGTGTTAAATGGGAACATCAAATTTTAATCAGCCTCTTAATGGAGTCTGGGGACCTGCAGGGGTTCTCAAGTCCTGCATTATGCTGCTTGCTGGAGCCAAGCTGGATGCTGTGAGTGGAGAAGATGAAGTAGGTGGCTTCTGGAAGATGCTTGGGTTATGTGGTCAATCAACAACTACCTGCATCCAAGACCAAGGGCGGCACAGTTCAAGTGGCTAGAGTTATCACTGTAACTGTGCATGTGACCTGCCCACTCTTAGCTTCTTCTTGATGGAAACAAAATAAAAGGTGTGTGAATAGAGGATGCCCTGGAATCAGGTGAGCCCTGTTCATATCCTAGAATTTTCAAGTTAATGAAATGACTGATATGATGATTTACTTTCATGGTGACCATCTGTGAATCACTTCTTCAGGAATCACCACCTATTTGAACAGGCTGTTGTCATTCTTCCTGCTAAGAGGTAGAGTATATTTTCCTGCTTTTTGATCCTGGGATGGCTGGTGGCTTCTTTGACTACCAAATATGGCCGGGGAGTCATGAAGTAAGTCAAGAGTATAGGACTTGATAAGTCTTGCAGGATTTCTTTCCATTCTCTGCAATAAGGGACTGAGACCATGAAAGAATGCCCATGTGGCCTGAGAAATTCAGAGCCCACGTGGAGGAGTAGCCTGGTGCCACAGATAGCAGGGGTTCATCCGGTTCACCTGAAACCCCATCTCTGTGTGGGGTGATCTTGATGAGCGGGATACAGTCTCCAATGACTGTAGACATATAAGTGAACTCAGGAAAGGCCTTCAGAAGAATCCCATGCATGACTGTAAACCCACAGACCGTGAGAAATAAAACATCACTATCTCAAGGGACTGGGTTTTGAGGTGCTTCTCTGCTTATTAATAACAGGTAACTGAAGTTCTCTGTTTCTGGGGGCTTGGGCTTCTTGGGAATGTTGGTGACTTTCTTTCTGTTGAGAGGTGAGCCAATGTAGAGTGGCTGGGTAGTGCCTAGGATTCTCTAAGTCAGCACCGCGAGAGGGCTGGGAAGGAGATGAGGTCATTAGGAAGGGATTCAACTGCCACAGTGAGATGCAAGATCCTGCAGTGGGAGGGGAAGGAGAGGAGAGGGATGATGTGCAAGACTTTTCAGAGACAAAACAACGGGGACTTGATGAATGACTGCCACGAGCAAGAAGGGATGAGTCAGAGAGGACTCAGAGGTTGCCAGCTTGGGTAAGGGAGTAAACAAGGCAGCTGAGAAAGGGCGGAGCAAGCCTGAAGGTGAAGATGAACTAGCCTGATGACAGACAAGGAGGCTTCTGGGTCTGAGAAGGAGCCATAGGACACAGTGGGATGCATGAGGCCTGGCCAGAGCTCTTGCTGTGAGGCTCCCTGGAGCAGAGAGGCACTGTCACTTGGTGAACAAGACACAGGATGGTGAACATCAGGGAGCTGTCCTTGCATGGCTTCCTAAAGACCCTTCTACAAAGGGTTAGGTTGTCATGGCTTTATAAAGACCAACTCTACAACGGGTTAGGCTTTTGGACATTCTGGGAGAAAATGTGGATCCTCAAGTGAGCCCCGTATATCAGCAGATTCCATCGAGCTGCTGGTTATTTAAGATTTCAACCCATACCTTAATGTCAAAAAGCTCAACTTGGGAGTGTGGAGGTAGCTGGTAAAGCACTGGCCTTGCAAGCATAAGGACTGGAGTTTGATACCCAGAACGCACATAAAAATCTGGGCTTGTAATATCAGCAATCAAGAGATGACACAGGTAGATCTGTGGGCTGGATGACAGGCCAGTGAGAGACCCTGTCTCAAGAAAACAGAAGGTGACCAGTCCCAGTGCAGTGAGACCCACAGTTCACACACACACACACACACACACACACACACACACACACACACCCCTTACCCCATATCTGCACACAAATATGCAAACACTCAAATAATAATAGGCACATCTATAGCTCTCAATGCAGGTATATGAATTGTAGGGCCCTCCCAGCTGAGGATTAACACATGCCATCTCCTCTCATTTTTCACTTTTTTTTTTTGTTTTTGGTGCATTCCAAGTTTTCTATAATGAGCATTCAACATTTATTTTTATGTTTTCCTTTTGGTATATAAAACTTTGAAAGAATTCAATACCTTTTGCCTTCCGTTTTTTGGCATATAATACCTTGAAAAGAGAAAAACAAAGAAGTGAAACAAACATAAACAAGAAGATTAAGAGCTGAAGGCCCAGGGAAAGGGCTGCTGCTGCTCTCAGATACCAGGTCACTGCAACAGAGCAAAGTCAAGGGATGAAAGACATGGGACTGAACATGGCCAGTCTCCACCGAGGCTGCAGACCTGCATCCCATGTCTCAGGTCTCCTGGAAGTCTAAGAGCAGCTGAACAAGTATGTTGCCTGCTGGGAACAGGATGGTAAATGAAACATGCCTTGGTGGATTTGTGGGAAGGTTGTTATCTTAGAACTGTATTTTTCTTTCTGGGGGTTGAATCCAGGGTCTGTGTTGGCTAAGGCAAGCACTCTACAGCTGAACAATATCCCCAGCCCAGGGACTGAGTTTTGAACTGATTACAGTTGGGGTGACCATGTTAAGAACTTTAGCAGTCAGCAGATCAAGAGGGCCAGGTTCTAACTTGTAATCTTCAGCCAGAGAGAATGGCAGGCACCAACCAAGTCTGAGAGTCTTGTGACCAGGCTTGTAGGCATGGGGTCTGAATGGAGGAAGGGCTTCTGGGGCAGTGTATGGAAGTGTAAAGCTTTGCTCAGGAAGGTGTGTGTGTGTGTGTGTGTGTGTGTGTCTGAGTGTGTGTGCCAAAGGTCATTCTACCATTTTCTTTAGACAAAGCATCTCAAATTGGGATTTGCCAAGTAGGTTAGGCTAGCTGGCACCGAGACCCAGGAGTTTGCTCGTTCCTGTTCACTCAAAGCTGAGACTGCAAGTGTGTCCTACCATGCCCAGCTTTTCACATGGGTGCTGGGGATCAAACTCAAGTCCTTGTGTTTGTAGGCAAAGCACTGTTGTTACTGAGCTGTTTCTCCAGCCCTGTTATAGGTTGAGATGCATGTTCTGGACAGCAAGGAGGAAAGAGAAAAGGCTAGGCCTAGAAATGAGGTAACCGTAGTGTTCTGAGAGTAGGGCCAGGTCTTAGAGAGGGAGGCCGAATCTTTTTTTTTTTTTTTTTTTTTTCGAGATAGGGTTTCTCTGTATAGCCCTGGCTGTCCTGGAACTCACTCTGTAGACCAGGCTGGCCTCGAACTCAGAAATCCGTCTGCCTCTGCCTTTTGAGTGCCCGACTGGGAGGCCGAATCTTAACAGCTTCCTCAGAGCACCTACCCCAGCTCACCATGTCACTTGGTACTTACTAGTGTACACTGGCTGTTTGCATCCTATTGCTATGTGGAAAGAGCTATTGCAGCTGATACATTCCAGTCCTGCTCTGGATACTCAGGGTAGGTTAGAGCTGTTAGTGCTGGTAACTAATGAGAGCTGGGCAGACAGGCAAGTTTAACTAGGAGGAAGGATATGTTACCTAGAATCCCTCTTCAGTTGATAGGGATGTTGCCCCTGCTTCCCCTTGTCAGTACAAACAGAAAGCAGGAAACCCCCTCACCTCATTGCCTAGAAAGGGCCTTGTTCTTGGAGTTTTGGGAAGATAGCATCTCAAGGCATGGGAGCTTGCTATAAAGAAAATGATGGTATGAAGACTGAGTGTCCGGTATACCCCGGGAAAGCCAGCATGCCATTTTCATTTTCCTGCCCATGTTTCCTGCTGGTCTGTTGTAAGTGGTGATCATGACTATGGAGAAGGGCAAGATTTGTTAATGCTCAGTGCCTATCAGGTTTCTTGTAAACACGACATAGGTACCCTCTCTTTTGTCCTTATAATCATTGTACTGTTCCTATTTTACAGAATAAGAAGGAAGTATCTGGAGAGTCAGCATCACACATAGTGGTTCTGAAAGATATGCAGGGGAAGGTCTGTTCCAAAGGCCACACTATACATCAGTGCTATGTTCATCAAATCTCTAGCATGCCGCACTTAGTAGGCACTCATAGTTGGAATAAATGAAATCTTATTGAGATTCCTAATATGTATCTTAGGAACCAAGACTCGGGAGACACTGAAGTGCCAGCTGTGAAGCAGGAAGACCTGATTTGGATCCCTAGCACCCACGTGAATCCTGGGCATTGTGATGAGCGCTGACAATGACAGTGCTATGGGGTAGGAGACAGGAGAACCCCTGGAGTTCTCTGGCCAACTAATCAAACAGAATGAGCGAGTCCTACATCTCAGTGAGATGTCCCGTCTCCAAAAATTATGAATTTGAAATATATGAATTTGAAAGAGAGTGGGGAGGGGTGCATGGGAGGGTTTAGAGGGAGAAGAGAGAAGGGAGAAGCATAATTGTACTATAGTCTCTAAATAGACAGACAGACAGATAGTCAGACAGACAGATAAAGTAGATGGGTCCTGAGGAATGCTACCCAAAGTTGACTTTTGGCCTTTACAGACACATGTGCACAGGTAACATGTGCATGTATGCGTACCCACACACATGGGAACACGCTGTTCCCACATATAACACAATCCATTTAAAAATGAACTATCTCAAGAACTTGATCTCTTTTAAAAACATGTTTGGAATCTCTTGTTACTAGGAGGAAAATGGAAGGGGAGAGTGGGTAGGCTTTCAATCGAGATCCAAAATTTCCATTTCTGTAGCTGGTGCAGCTTGCTGCCCTCTGATCCTAGCTCTGCTCCCACCACCCTTCTGGCTTGGCCTCCTGGGTACTGAAGAGGACGGCAGGCTCACGGTGGCAGGCGGGAGCAGGGGCAGAGCAGAGATCAGTGCCCTTTTTGCCGCTGGAGCCAGTGAGGCGGAGGCCAGACGAGCTGGAGCTGAATGCAATTTTTGTCAGTGTTCCCTTCCCGTCTATGAATGCAAATCCTGAATTACAAACCATCCGGATGACAAGCTGACATTTTAGCTCCAAACATTCTCCTATAATTAGCAGAATCTAATGCAATACAGGGAATGGCTCCATTTTACACACACATTATCGTAATGCCTTTAAATAAGATAATTGATTATGCCTCTGCATAAGAAAGTGAAATATTCGGTGTAATTAAAACCAGCATTCCAATCTTGGCTCCCTGACAGGTGATCCACGTGTCAATTTATAAACTCTTAAGGCAGTGCTCACACCCACATTCCAATTTTTAAAGTTTGTCTTAAAAAAAAAAAACTTTAGAGAATTTGGCTTTCTGACTTTCAGTTTTGGGTTTGGAAATTGGAGTGGGGGTGGCTACTGAATCCGGGGTATTTCCGTACTCCCTTGGAACTCCATGACACCATCATAAACTGTCTCCCTATTAGAACGCTCTTTCAGAGATGAGGAAGTTGAGGCTCAGGGAGGTGGCTCCATTGTGTGACTGAGCCTTGGACCATAATAATCTGTCTGTCTCACAGCTCTTGGAATTAGATTCTAATTTGAGCTTTTTGTCGCTGAAAGTGGGAGAAAGTGTGGTTTGGGGGACAGAAAGTAGGAATGGGCTCACAAAATCTGGTTTCCATAATTTAAATCTTCCTGGAGCCTCAGTTTCTCAGTTGTTCGTGTGTTGTGCAAGTAGGTATAAAAATGAGAATATATGAAGTGAGAAATCTTAACAGACATCTTGTAGGTAGACCAGGGTGGTCTAGGGCAGGGGGATACGGTTAGGAGATTACTTGTATGGAGAGAGAAAAATCAGATATGGATGTGAAATTTTAGTCATCTTGAGACTTGAGGGTCCCCAGAGATGCTCATTCCTTTGGAACCCAGGATGTTGGACTTTTGATAAGTTGTGAAGCTGTTGAGACTTGTGAGGCAACTCTCTGACTTGCTAGAGCAGGGGATGGATGATGCTACAGATATCTCAAATGGTGTTGGGTTGGCCCTGTGTAATCCTGCCTATTTCATATCTCTGCAAGGTATAGTCTGTGCATGTTTTGTGGGACAGCTGGTAGGTGTTGGTGAGTGATCTGGAATTGGGATGCTCAAGAGCTCCACTTGGTTCCTTCTGAAGGGGCAAATGGGTGGTTTCACTCTTATTCCCATGAACCCACCCACAACTCTCTCAATAATTTTACACACCCAAATCCTAGCTTCCTACAGATATGTTAACAATGTACCTATGTAGGAAAACTTCTTCCTAGTATAGTTTATGCTGGTGCTAGTGTCCCATTGCTGCCATTACAAGTTGCCACAGACTTGGTGGCTTAAAATACATATATTATGTTCATTTTATAAAGATCAGAAGTCTGAACAAATCTTATTGGGCAACCTTAAGGTCTCATCAGAGCCCACTTTCCTCCTGGGATTCTAGAACAGAACAATTTCCATTTCTTCTACCAAGTTTCCATTTCTTTGCTATCTACAAAGCCAGCAAAGGTGGGTTGAGTCTTTCTCATGGTGTATGACCTAACTGTGACTGTTCTGTTCCTTTTCAATCTGCCAGGGGCCCTTGACATTATACCGAACCTATTAGGATAATGCAAGAAGCTCTTCTCAAAATCCTCTACACAAGTACATCTTCAATGTCCACTGTGTCATTTAAAGTAACATATTGACAGGGTCCAGGGACTGGGGTATGGGCAACCCTGGGAGCTCAGTTTTATGCTTGTTTTAGTACCCAATACCCAAGACTAATAGTAGTAGTGATCTCTTCTTAAATTACTTCAAAATTTAAACATGAGGCAATATTTCAAAAACTATATGAAATTATCCTATCTTAGGGTCTCTGATGAGGCTGTAGTCAAGGTGAGCTGGAACTGTTATTAGCAGGTTTCAACACTAGGCTTACTGGGAAGCCTACTTGGATTGTCTTCCAAGCTCATGGACGTGAGCTCTGGTAGCCCTTAGGCATTGTTGATCATTTGACTATTGTCTTAGTTACTTTTCTATTGCTGTAATAAAACATCATGGCTAAGGCAACATAAAAAAGAAAGGGTTTTGTAGGGAAGTCTTGAGTTAGTGAAGTCCAGAGTGAATGTGTGTTGTTTATACAGGTATGGCCATGTAGAGAACTCCAAGGCCTCTGATTCTTAGGAAATTGGCATAGCTGTTACCTATGTGGGCCAGGCCCAAGAGGGGGACAAAGGATCTCCTCTGGGGTCCCAGTACACTTATGAATGAGTGACCAATGTGTGCAAAGATTAACAACTGTAGTTCCCTCCCTCCCCTAGGATGTTTACAGGCTAAGACCACTTACTTTACAGAGACCTTCTACTGGGACTAGCTACCCCATCCCATACTGTGTTGTAGCTCATAAACACATCGACGTTCTGGGCTCTGGAAGTAACAGCTTCCACCCGATTCCAGCTTTCCTGGAATCTGTGTGTCTGTCTTTTATCTTCATTCTCTTTCCTTCCCTAGTCAGGTTTGCAGGACCCAGTCCACCTGGATTATGGTAGGGTTTATTGGGAGTGCAGTTTCAGAGGAATGAGTTTGTCACCATCATGGTGGGGAGGTATAACAACAAGAATTAGGTGTGTGAGCAGCTAGCTGAGAGTTCACATCTTGAACCTCAGTCACGAAGTTGCAAGAGAGGGCAACTGGAAGTGGAGGACATCTTTAAGCTCTCAAAGCTCACTCCCAGTGACATAGTTCCTCTAACAAGACCACACCTCTTAAAACCTCCCCAAGCAGGGCCACCAGCTGGGGACCAAGTATTCAAATACACAATGAGCTTTGAGGGTACACTCTCACTCAAACTACCACAGCTGGACATATTCATTTCTTGCCTCATCGGCAGCTCCATCTGTAGCAAACACTGTGAGAACACACGTGAAGCAAAGTGGGGCCCCACAGTGGAAGCTGAAGCTTTTCCTATTAATCAGTATTAGAAGAGACATAGCCTCACATGTTTCATGTTGTTCATTAGAAGTGAGTCACTAACTCTAGCCCACATTCAGGGAGATGGGGTTACGTAGAGTATGACTACCAGAAATATGAATCAAATTCTTGGGCCTTGCCACAGTTTTAATGTGTCTTCTAAATGTTAATATGTTGCATACTTAACCTCAAATATCATACATTCATAATATTTGGAGGTGGGTCCTTTGGGAGTTAATTAAGAGAGGTCATAAAGGTGGGAACCCCATGGTGGCATTAATGACTACTAAGAAGGAGAGAGACCCAAGCTAGTTCATTTGTTCTGTCTTATCATAGGCTGCCCATCACAATGTCTGTAAAACTTTCTTCATTCTATGCTAGCAATTTTCAAACTCAAATTAGAATAATCTGCAAGGTGTAGTAAAACCCTAATCTTAGTCCCCAAGCCTGTGTGTTCTTATTTAGTTGAGCTGGAGTAGAACTTGTGTGTTTTCACAGTTTTCAGTCTCAATGGTTCTGACTTACATCAGACCTCAAGAAACTGATTTAAAGAGTTTGCTGATACCTAAAAGAGGCGGGGGGGGGGGGCAGGAGACATCATGGAATATTTTGACTACTGAGTCTTCTAGATGAGGAGGGTGAGGGTAGTGATGGTGAAAATTATGGCATCAACTATAGGAGAGTTGTTGTTTATGTGAGTACTTAATTCTTGGCAGGCACTGTGCTAAGTTACTTATCTCCAGAGCCTCAGCCTCTTCATCTGCAAAAGGGGTGGGGGACACTCACTGGGAGATTAGATAATGGGTGCCAAATACAGTTAAATATATAGATAGAATATGTTCTGTGTTCTGAAGTACCAAAAAAGGACAAAAGTTCTTGTTATACATTTAATGAAGATATAGATGAGAGACACCTGAAAACTAATGACTGTGATTTGATCAGTGTGTGCTATATGCATGGGTTGAAATACCACATTGACATCATTCATAAGTGCAATCAATACATACTAATTAATGAAAGATTTGTAAAAAGGAATAAAGTAGTATCCAACAGATATGAGGTCCAAAAGATTTAAGTTTGTGTAATTTTCAGAACCAACTGTGGCACCTGCTAAGTTTGTGACTTACATCACCTTTTCTGATCCTGGCCATTCCTGCACAAAATCATAGGACCTGAGACACAAGGAGGCTGTGATCCCAACCACCCAATTGTACTTGTATCCTGGAACTGCCAGAAAGGCTAAGTGGACCCAGAAATACCAATGGAGGACATAGTGTAGTGGTCACAACATGATGGACTACATTGCCTGGGTTGAGGCTGGCTGTATGGTACCCAGGTCTTCCATTAAGAGGATCAGAGCAGTGTCTTAAGCCAAGAGTGGTGACTCTGAGATATTTTGACCTGCGTTTAGAAATGGGTCTATTCTCTGTAGAGGGACTGTCGAGGGTACAGGAGGCTGTTCCTTTCAGTTTTCATTCATTTCTTTTCAATGACAACTGAGCTTGGTGGACAATTATTCCCAGAATTCTCTCACCATGAAGGCATCTCTAGTCCTGCCCAGCAGCTTTGCCTGTAGCTAAGATGGATTAGTGGGCAGATTTTTGGCCTCCCCTGTTTAAGTCACAACTTCATTCTTTTGGTACAGTGTGTATTGTCTCTTCTAGTAGCTTTAAAGAAGCAATAGCAAGGGCTGGCAATTTAACTCAATGTAATCTACTCTGTTCTGTCACTACCAGGGAAACTGAGGCAGAGCATAGGGCCTTCTCTGCTGGGTGATGGCATCTCACAATTCTTGGAAACTTCAGTCCAATGAGAATGATCATGAATTCATTTGTATGGGACTTCCTTGAAGGTGAAAGCAGCTGTATATTGTGTGTAGCTGTATACCCATACTCTGAATTTTGGCATTTGGGATTTTAGACTTTATTTTTAATTATGTGTGTATGTATGTTTACATGCACACTTGCATGTGTGCACTCAGTCAGGTGCTTATGGAGGCCAGAAAACAGGTTTGATTTTTCTGGAATTGGAGTTTACAGGTGTTGTGATCTGCTTTTCATGGATGCTGGGAACTATAGGGAGTACTGTAGGCATAAACTTCTTTTCAACTTACTTTAATAAGGGCTCAACCTCTCCTCTACCCCACCACCTACCTGAGGTACTGGAAGAGAAAAGTTATTAGGGTATGGGGGAAGTAGATCTGTTTAGAAATAGTTCTTTGAGGTTGAGTCTAATCTTCATTGTTAGGATATCGCAGTTCAGTCCAGTAGCAAACACCACATATGAACCAGCAGCTGCAGTCCAGTCTACTTGGCAGTCACCACATACAAACCAGCAAGGGCAGTTCAATCCAGAAGAAAGCACAAGGCTTGCCAACTGGCCTGAGGCTGTGGAAGTGGCAATAAGACACAAGAAGCAGCAGGAACCTCATGAGAAGTTCTTTGGGGGAGTTTTTCTTTATGAAGTTGGCATAAGCTGAGCTCAGGAACACAATGTAAGGCAAACCAATACATGCATGCTGTCAGTGAAGAGTAGCTAGGTAGAGCTCGACTTCCCATTGTCTGTGGGGTCATATTTATATTCCTTCTAAACATTATACATCCCTTTTCATATCTACTTTAGCAAGACATCCTTTTAGCTGTGTGCCCCAGCAAAGATATCATTTGACATAACTGACTTTCCAAAGAAACCAGAAGTTTACACTTCAAGGTACAGAGAGAGGTCTTTGTACTTACTGGGGGAACCACAATGTTAGAAACACAGGGTTTTCTCTTCAAAGGGAGAGAGGCATAATCTGTATTCTACCCAGAAGACTGGGAGCAGATGTGGTTAACAGCCTGGTGACCTTTGTGCTATTTCTGTGGCCACAACGAATCTTCTCCCAGTTCCTTATCTTGAGCTTATTTCTCAGTTAATGTATAGAACCAATCTTTATGAAAGTTGTCACATGTACTTTACAAAATAGTAGTCTTGTGTAGGAGTAGTCTTTGATGTAGCTTTGTCTTAAGCTTTGTTTTCCGCACAGGATTGAGTTAACTATCATCAGGAAACTTTATTCCAAATTATGCTGTGCTAAAATAAACTACTCAGGGTCAGAGTCAACACCAGAGACTGAGTCATGTTGAAACGGACTGCCTTCTTGCCTCCTGCAGACTGTTACTCTGTTGGTCATGATATTTGAGGAGACTCCTGCAGGGAACCACATTCATGTTCTCTGCAAAAGCAGTGTGTGTGCTTACCTTCCCTCTAGTAGACACCACATTTGAGATTTTAAACTTTTTTTGAAAGCAATTCCAATCAAGGGAAGGCCCCATGTCCTTAACCTTCTCTGTGGCTAGAGATGGCCCTCTGACAATAGGATCTCAGCTATTTGGTGCTCACCTCTAAGTGCACACTCCTCTGTCATTCCATGGAGAGTCTAGCCTGAAAGCTAAAAACAATATCCTCTCCATCACTCTGTGCTTTGCAGCTGAGAAGGCTCGAGTACCTTGTCTGCTTTGTCCAAGGTTCCTTCAAATGGTAAGTGGCTAGATTCATACACAGGTCTCTTGTTCCAAGCCAATGTCTCCTTTCACTTCACAACCCCAGTCATGGAGCTGTTTCCATTTCCTTGATGCTGGAAGAGAATCTTGGACATTCAAGTTGTAGAAGCAAAAGTGATGCCAGGGAAGTGATCTAACCCAACTCATTTTGCAGAGGAAAGAACTCAATTCCCAAGTAAGAGTGGCTTAGTAGCTCATGACCTGTCTCTAGCCAACGAGTTCCTTTCTTTCCTTGAGACAAGGTCTTACTATGTAGCCCTGGCTTTCCTGGAATTTACAGTATAGACAAAGCTAGCCTTGAACTCACAAAGATCTGCCTGCCTCTGCCTCCCCTGTACTAGAACTGAAGGTGTGCCTACCACACCTAGATTATTTTACTTTAATTATATTCACATGTAGGTGCCCACACAGGCCAGAAGAGGTTGTTGAACCACTTGGAGCTTATAAGCAGTTTATGAGCCTTACAATGTGTGTGCTGGGAACTGAACAATGGCTCTGTGAAAAGAGCACAAGGAGTACATGTAATTATCTGCTGAGCCATCACCCTAGTTCCACACAAGCTCTTTCACGTCCTACTTCCTCCCCCCAAGTAGTTCAAGCCATGACGATATTTTCTTTATTTCTGTCCAGTTGGTTGCTGTCTGTGAACATCTCATCCTTGTTTCATAGCATCACCACCCAGACACTTCTCTGATCATCTTGTCTCTTGCAGGCTAGGTTTTGTGTTTTCTACTCATGTGATATACTGGACTTTATTGCCTTTAGGATATTACCATGTACATTGCTAATAGCTGGTTGACTCATACCAGAGCTTCCCACCTATAAGGAGAGAAATAGAGTTTGTTTTAGTTTTTGTTTCCTAGTACTAGGTATCAGGAGATGTTTGTGGATAGAAAGAAGAGAAGAGGAGAGAGAAAGAAGAGCTTCCCAGCATGGCTCTCCACCACTGTGGCAGCTCTCTTGCAGATGTTACCAGTGGTGGAGAGTCCTGGGGGCTTCTGTTCAGTTGGGGTCTTCAGAGCACAGAGATATCGTCTGGTTGCTTTTCTGGGGCCAACCCCATGTCTTCTGAGCTCTTCTTATTCTTCCCAACAGTCCCCGGAAGAGGGAAAGGAGCAGGATTGAGGGGGAGAGAAACAGATTGAGGGGGAGAGAAGAGAGGAGGCTGTGCTGCTCCAAAGCAGGGGAAGAGCACTTAAAAAATGTCACTTAGAATCCCTGAAAGAATAAGCTGTAAAAACAACCACCCATTCTCTGCTGGATGACGCAAGTCAAAGAGAAACGCAATGCAATTAGTCACTGGTTCCAAGTAGGAGGCGGGTGGTGGGGGAGGGAGACAGAACTGGAGAATGGTGAAGGGCTGGGGGACTTGGGGGGGCCTCCCCCACAAGCTCTGCATTCTTACCTCTTAACACCCCCATCACTCCAGGGAAATGCCATTTCATTTTTTTCATCCCCCATTTACTGGTTAGAGCCTCTTTCCCAAGAAGAGGCATCTCCCATCTTTGCCAGCATAGTAAGGTTCGTAAGTCTAGAGCCAGGGAGAACAGCCTGAAGTACCTGGAAACTCTGACTAAGGCAAGGAGGAGGCTGGGAGAATAGGGAGAGCGTGAGAGTCTAAAGTAGGAAACTCTTGACCCTGGGGTCTCTGTTGCTTCCATTTCCAGCACCCAACGTCTTGCCCACTTTGGTATAAAAGGGAATGTAGCAGACTCTGGTTTCATGGTCCTCACAGCTTAGGTGGAAGATGGTAAGTCGAGAAGCAAACTTATTAGACATATAAGTTCCTGGGCTCTGCCCAGACCTCCCAGATTAAAGCCTTATTTTAGGGCCTAGGGGGTCAGGCTTTTGATAAGACTTCCATACTGTTTCATTTTGTGTGGAAGTTTGAGACCCAAGTCTGAAGCACTCAGATCCCAGCTGTGTCTGTAGGAAGGTCCTTCCTTTGATTTTTTTTTTTTTTTTTTTTTTGGAAAAATTCTGAGATGTTCCTCATCAGCAGTAGATTTGATTGGATGAGAGGAAACAATTCATAATTCCCATGACCTCTCCTGGTCAAAAGAACCCCTGGCCAAAAATCAGCAATTGCTTCTTCAGCTTTGATTTTCCAGTTGTGATGTTTAAGAGGGTCTCTTTCTAGTTGGCCACATATATCAGAGTCTTGAAAGGTCCACAAGTGACAAATAGGAACAGCATTTGCCTGGACATCTCTTTCAGATGAGCCTCCCCCTCTGTGCTAATCAATGGGCATCTTAACCATTCTTCCTGAGTGCAGAGACCAGCAGACTGGACAGGGGAAACAACTGGAAATTCCACAGCTATCTGCTTTCCACTTTGCATCTGTCATAGCAATCACCAGGACAGCCACCCTTGGATCATCGTGGTCTGTCACAGCAGCATTCCTGCTTGCACCTCTCACCTTGGGGTGCATTTCCCAACAGTGCAGGCAGCATGGGTCCCTTTGTTCTTAAGGAGTTGCTTATGGGGCTGAAAAGAGGGACACAGAAAGTCACAGGTACCACAGAACCAAAACCCTCCATCTAGATGCTACCAGGTTGATTGCTGAAGGTGAAATACTTCTCATTTGGGCAGAGTCTTAGGCCACCATGAGTAAGGACAGAGTGGTGAAACCCTGCTTCATGGCTTATGGGATGCTGTGATCTAGGTATTGGAGTAAGATACAGATGTGGAGACTGGAAATGTCACCAGATGTTTTTTTCACACTACAGAAAGGCTATATCGCGTTACATCTCTCTGTTGCCTTAGACCTTTCACATCCACAGCAGAGTAGGTCACAGTACATGATGATGGATAAAATATACTTGGTTTTATGGAAATGATCTCTGTGTCCCATGTAAAAGATGTGATGAAGTCCCTTCAGCTCTAAGAGTCAACAGTTTCCACACATGCAAAGTGGCTAGTGGTATCAACTTCATGGGTCAGCTGTGGGAGTCAGTTAGATGATGATGATGATGGTGATGATGGTGTGTGTGTGTGTGTGTGTGAGTGTGAGTGTGTGTATGTGTGTGTTTGTGTTTGTGATCACTGAGGCATGGCACATGATAATCTCCCATCAAAGGACAGCATAGTACAGTGGGAAAAAAAAACCCTCTGGATCTGAGGGTGAGACAGTCACAGGTACTGTTTTAGTCAGGCTTCTCCAGATGAACAGAATTTACAGAATAAATGTATATATGTATCATCTATCTAAATCTATCTGTCTGTCTGTCTATCTATCTATCTATCTATCTATCTATCTATCTATCTATCTATCTATCTATCTATCTATCTATCTGCCTGCCTGTCTGTCTATCTATCAATCATCTGTCATCTATAGAAAGGAGATTTATTAGAATGGCTTACAGGCTGTGGCCCAGTTAGTTCAACAATGGCTGTCAACCAACAGATGGCCCTAGAATCAGTATCTGTTCAGTTAATCCATGAAGTTGGATGTCTCAGCTCCTCTTTAGTATACATCACAATTCCAAAGAAGTAGGCTCAAAAAACCAGTGAAGGAATGAACTTGCCAATGATAGCGAGCAGGTAAAGAGCAGAAGCCTCCTTCTTCCATGGCCTTTATATAGGCTGCCAGCAGAAGGTTTGGCCCAGATTTAAGATGTGTCTTCCTGCTTCAAAGATCCAGATTAAAAGTGTATCTTCCCATTTTGAATGATTTAATTAAAAGAAAAATCCCTCATATGTGTGCCCAGTCATTTAGGTTTTATCTCATTTCAGGTGTAGTCAAGTTGACAACAAAAAATAGCCATCACAAATACAAATTCCCATTTTCCTAATACCTTTCCCAGTAGTGTAACCTTAGGAAAAGGCTCAGTACAGAGCCTCATTTTCTCATCCAAACTAAGCTAAAAGAATATCCACATGCATTCATTTTCCATCACTGCTGTGATGGTTTGCCATAAATGTAATGACTTAAAACAGCACAGAGTTCTTCTCTGACAGCTCTTCAGACCAGTAGTTTGAATGTTAGGGCTTGGGAGATGATTCTGTGGTTAAGAGCATGTTCTCTGAAATCATGAGGACCAGTGTTTGGATCCTAGCACCTACATACCAAGCTGGTGGGCAACCTCAGCAGACATCTGTAACCCCAGATCTGAGGGGTATGGAGACAGAAGGATTGCTGAGATCAACTGGCCTTTCACCTGGTGGAGCTTCAAGTACAGAAAGATACCCTGTCTCACAGGAAGAAGTGAGGAATGATGGGAAAGGAAGCCTAAAGCCTCTTCTGGCCTCTGTGTGCACACATGCAGATGTGCACATCTGCACACATGGGTACACATACACTGACACAGACACACACAGATGAGTGTATGCATGTACATATACATGCAAAGTAAACAGATTCAAGTCAAACTGAAGAAATCTGAAAGGGATCAGACTTGATCCAAGTGTCTGTGTAGACAGGGCTGTGTTTCTTTCTAGAGGCTCTAGGGAGAGTCTCTTTTATTGCCTTTCCTAGCTTTTCTTGATGAGCTTAGCGTCCTTTCCTTCTTCAGGTCAATGATGGCTGATTTCATCTTTGTTACATATCAGGATACCTTTATTCCTTGCGTTTTCCTCTTTAAGTGCCCACCCCCAACCATTGGATCATTCCCCGCAACCCAGGATAATTTTTTAAATATTATCTAATTACTAACCTTGATTCCACACACAAGTTTTATTTTTCTTTCCATGTCACAAAACATACTCATAGATGCCAGGGATTAGGTTGTAAACATCTTCAGGGTCATTATTCTGCCTGCCATACTTCCTCAGAGTCTTGTTGGAAAGATTAATGAGACAATGTATGTAACCTTTACTGCTCAAACGTACAGAAACTCCTCATTTACTTTATCAGGTTTATTCCAATGAGACCATCATAAATCAAAAAGGTGCTGAATATGCCCTAAGATGCTGCATAGGGCAGTCATAGTAGCTCAGCCACAGAGCACACTGTTAGCGCCTTGGATTGCGGGTCTGTCTGGCAGCTGTGGCTTGCTGCCTGTGCTTGTTTAAATGAGAAAGGGGAGGTGTAGCCTTGTTGGAGGAAGTCTGTCTCTGGACATGGGCTTGAGAGTTCAGAGCCTGGCTCCACTTCCAGTTCATTTTCTTTGCTTCCTGTTTGTGGTAGAAGATGTGATCTCTCAGCATCTGGTTCTTGCCTGCTTGCTACAGTATTTCTCTGCCACGATGGACTCATCCTGCTGGGTCCATAAGTCAAAATGAACTTTCTATAAGTTACCTTGGCCATAGTGTTCTATCACATCACCAGGAAAGTAATTAATATACTACATTGCCCTGAACTGAAGGGCAATGTCAGACTATGTATCACTAGCCTGGGGATATAGAAATTCAAAGTTAAAAGTTTATTTTCTACTGAGAGCCTATAGCTTTTGCACCATGACAAACCTGAAACACAGTATGTCAAACCATAATAAGTTGGGGACTATCTATAAAGCAAATTGTGCTTGTTGCTGGACTGCTGAGAGAGCTCAGCAGGCAGAGGTGCTCAAATGTGATTGCCATTATCATTAGTAATGGTTAATGTTGACTGTCACCTTGGCTGGATCTATAGTCATTTAGCAGACATAGCTCTATGTATGCCTATGAGGGCATTTTCAGAGAGGTTTAACTTAGAAGGGAAGACCGGCCCTGAATATGGGTCTCATCATCACATCGGCTGGGATCTGGAGAGGAATGAAAAAAGAGAAAGCCAGTTGGGTACCAGTGATCATCTCTCTGCTTTCTTGCAAAAGCAAGGTGACCAGGTTCCCATTCATCGGCCACAATGCTTTCCTCACTATTAGGGACTGTCGCCACAAACTGTAAGCCAGAATAAAACCTTCCTTTTTAAAGCTGGGTTGTCAGGTACTTTGTTACAGGCAGTTAGAGAAGTGATACACTCATCCTCATCTTTACCAGTCTGTCAGCATCTTCCAATCCATTGCTCTGTGATGGGACATCAGTGCGGCCCCTGAGAATGGATCCCTTGTGAGGACCACCAGTCAGTCTACTAGGGGATATCTATATCTCTATTTTATATCTATCTATCTATCTATCTATCTATCTATCTATCTATCTATCTATCTACCTACCTACCTATCTACCTACCTATCTACCTACCTATCTGTCTATTGTCTATCTATATCTTCTAACATTCAGGCTCACAAATTCCCTTCTTAATCTGAACTCAGAACCTTCCTGGAAGCAGAAGGACATCAGATTCAATCAGCCAGACAGTTTGTCTGTCTCCCCCCAGCCTTGCTCAGTACAACTCTGGACCTTGGCTGAAGAATGGTTCCTGGACAGGGCAGATAGTTTGTGAGGCAGAGCCTGACAGCTCCCTTATGATCTTCCTGGCCATGTGAGAAGCCTCCATTCCTTCTAAAGACAGCTTTATTAGGTGGTTTCTTATGCAAGTTTTTTTTTCTAATAAAGATGGAACCACACATTAATCAGGCAAGGTGTGGGATGCTTATCACCATCCTTCAGTAGGGTGGAGGTGAGGTGGGTATGGGGTGGGTGCGGGGAGCATCCCTGGACTCCAGGACGTTGGATGGGGTTATGCTAATGCTCCGCTGTAAAAACAGGACTTATGTCCTCCTGGACTTTCAGAGTAATGGATTGGTGCTGACAGTGGCCCAGAGACATCTAAAAGCTGGTCCTTCCCAGAGCTGCTTCCCAGTACCAAAGGCAGAGTGCAGCTCTTTCAACACCCCTAACCTCCCAGAGGCCACCAGAGGCAGAGACATCAGTGCCTGCTGCTGAGCACTTCTAGGAACCTTCTCTCTCTGTCCCTGGATGCTAATTCCATTCCTAGGTAGACGGGGAGGAGACTGGAGAACCTGATTGTGTTCTTTCCTCAGTGCAGCAGCCAGGATGGGAGGAGGAGTCCCACCAACAATGAGAGTCAATGATTTTTTTCCTATCAGGCATTTTCCAGATTTTCATTTCATATGAAACTGGTACTGTTTGCAAGCAACCAGAGGACTTCTATATTTCTTGCTCATTAACTTATGGACAGAGAAAGATCAATGTCGAGAATAAATCCCAAAGGTAGCCATGCTGGAGTCAGTACACCGGGGAGTTTGTCCAAAGTTGGTGATAACTGTCATTGCACACCCCATGCATATGCTCTGCAAGCTGTTCTCATGTCGCCAAAGTCCCTCTGCAATTGTTTCCCATTTGACATAGCCAAGGCTGAGGCTTATGTGACACACCAAGGTCATGTAGCGAGTGATGAATGGATATTTGATCCTTGGGTGGTGGCTTGGCACTGGATCCTAGCACGAGCTGCAGATCTCCGTGGGAGAAGTGGAGGAAGTGGTGTGGTTAGTGACTTCTTCCTTCTGCTTACCTCAGTGGTGTCCTCTCTTTGTCATTTTCTAGAGCTCAGGGAAATGGGAAGGTCTTGTCCGAGGAAGGACTTGGAGGAGTACAAAGAATTTTCTGCCCTTTGCTTTTTTTTTTTAATCCTGTCTGCCAGGTTCATCATTTCAATAGAAGCACTGTGCTGTGTGGCAGGGTGTTCTAGAGGACTTGGATTAAAGGTGAGCTTGTTAGCCAGGACTTGTGGCAGAGGCTGTGCAGAGTGAAGGCCTGCCCAATTATCTGGGCCCTTGGACCTTTTATTCCTCCCCCCATGATGAATCCTGAATGCATGCATGCATTCACACACACGCAAATACACAACACACACATACACACACAGGGACAGAGAGAGACAGAGACAGAGAGGGAGGGAGAGAGAGACACACACAGAGAGACACACACAGACACAGACACACACAGATGCTTACACACACAAATAATTTTCCTGGCCAGGGCTCCTCAGAGGTGCTCCGTGGACTCCTGAATGTGGAGGAAGAATACACAGACAGAACACTGGTGATGAATCACTGTTGCAGAGGTGACTGAGGAGTGTGTCAGCATCCCCTGAACAGAGTTGATGCCAGAGGGATAGACAGGCCAATCAGCAGGGTCCCCACCAACCATTTTCCCTGGGGTCAACCCAGTGTGTGTGTGTGTGTGTGGTGGTGTGTGTGTATGTGTGTGTGTGTGGTGTGTGTATGTGTGTGTGTGTGTGTATGTGGTGTGTGTGTGTGTGTGTGGTGTGTGTGTGTGTGTTGATTTCTGCCCCAATCTCTGGAACTCCCAGATTCCCATGAGTTCTAATCTTCTCCCCAAACACTCCTTTGCTGTGGAAGACAGACTAACCAGAGTTGGCTTTTATTGTATGCAATCTAGAACGTGCTGGGCACAACTCCTGTGCATAAAACTTTAGGGAGAGTGACTAGCTGATCACTTTCAAGTTCCTTTCTGAGTTCCCAGAATCCTCTGAGGTGTGACCTGTGCCATGAATTGTCTTGTCTGCTCTCTTTCCTGCCTTTCTGGAAGCTCTCTGTCTCATTTAGAAATGTGTTGTCTGTTTTGTTTAGGACTCGCATGTTTAGCTTGGCATCTTGGAAACACTTCGGGGGTATGCCATGTTAGAAGAAACCTTCAGCTAACAGAGTATGGCTTGGCTTCCTCCCTGCTCGTCCACTGACTTGCTAGTATGGACAAACCTTTAAACCTTCCTGGGTCAAGGTCTTCTTATCTGGAAAACAAAGGTAATAGCATCTTCCTCAGAGGGCCAGGGGAGGATGAAATTCTGAACTCCATTATGAAATGACTGGAGGCTGTGACCATTATCTTTAGGATCTTGCATGCCAAACATAGAAGCCAAGGCATGGAAGAAGGAATAGACTTCTTTTATAGCAACTAACCTTGTATGGTGGTAGCCAACCCAGTCTTATGAGAACCACACCAACCCTGTGGGGTGTTACCTCCACACTCTCTGTCTCATAGTAGTCTCATTAGCTTCTGGATGTGCTGTTGAAAAATACACTTCTAGCACATGGAAGCCTAGGGAACAAGCTCCAACCATATGCAAACCATAGAGAGTTTCTGGAATAGAATAGAGCCCTGGAACAAGGAAGCGAGGTGTTCAGGAGAGTTGGCACAAGGTGTGCAAGCACAGAGGAGCCTTGACAGCTGTTCATCTGCTGCTGGCAGCAGTGGGTCAGTCCCTCTCCTGCCGACTAATGCCTTATGTTCTGGACACCCTGGCTACCTTGACATTTCAGCTTTCCTAGGTCAGACTCTGATCTATACCAAGATACTTTGGTACTTTCTTTTCTTTCTTTCTTTCTTTCTTTCTTTCTTTCTTTCTTTCTTTCTTTCTTTCTTTCTTTCTTTCTTTCTTTCTTTCTCTCTTCCTTCCTTCTTTTCTTTCCTCCTCCTCCTCCTCCTCTTCTTCTTCCTCTTCTTCCTCTTCTTCCTCTTCTTCCTCTTCTTCCTCTTCTTCTTCTTCTTCTTCTTCTTCTTCTTCTTCTTCTTCTTCTTCTTCTTCTTCTTCTTCTTCTTCTTCTTCTTCTTCTTCTTCTTCTCCTTCTCCTTCTCCTTCTCCTTCTCCTTCTCCTTCTCCTTCTCCTTCTCCTTCTCCTTCTCCTTCTCCTTCTCCTTCTCCTCCTCCTCCTCCTCCCCCTCCCTCTCCCTCTCCCCCTCCCCCTCCTCTCCCCCTCCCCCTCCCCCTCCTCTTCCTTCTTGACAGTGGCTTGCTGTGTAGCTCATGGTCCTCCTACCTCCATCTCCCAATTGCTGTGAGTAGAGGTTCAGGCCACCATATCTGGTCCCAAGACCACTTTGGTAGAATATTTGAGGTCCTGGGCAGGAAAAGGAAGCATCTGAGCGAGCGGCATTTTCTGACTCTATTACTTTACGATAATGGGATCACATCCATAGGAGCCTTGAAACATGGAAGTCGGGAAGGGGATTCATCACTGACTGGACTGCGGAGAGAACCTTTTTGTCACTATACTTTTCTCCAGAGCATGCTGGAAGGCCTATGCTCATGTGTAGGTGCTGTCTCCTCCACCCTCTCCCACCTCCCCTATTCCCTCACACTGTCCTGAGCAGTCCATAAACAGTGGGGTGATGCCCTTCTTCCCTTTGGAGCACAATACTCTGAAGCAGCACTCTTTCCTCTTCATGCCAGTAACCCCACCTCTTCATGCCCATAGCCCCACCTCCATACCTGTAGCCCCACCTCTTCATGCCCTTAGCCCTACCTCTGTGCTCTCCCTCTGGGCTGGTCTAACCATGAGACTCTTGGAATGAACTGCAGTATGGAAAGCAGACATATTCTCTGGAATGAATTCAGCTGACTGTTAGCTTTGGGTTTAATAACTTATTTATCACTTCGTCAGAAATCTAACTCACAAATAGATTTCTTAGCTGAGCTTGCTATCCAGGGTCAGACACTTTAGAGATGTGGAGGAAACAGTCAAATCCACAGCTATCACCACAAAGTACAACCAAAGGAGGGGTTAGACTGGTAGGAGAATGAGGAGAGGGGAAACTGATTCTTTTTTGAGTGTCTCTTCGGTGTACAAGGCAGTGTACATCCCTAGTCTCTTATGGAATGTTCTCAGAGGAGGAAACAGGTTCAGAGAGGCTGTGGGGGTCACACAGCATGGGAATGCCAGAGCTCAGAACCCAGACCAGGTCACTCTGCCTTTGAAGAGCGTGAGGACTTTCCAGTCATGATATAGTTATGTTTCTGGACAAGAATTTGTGTCTGGGAAAATTTCATGAAAGGATGGGTTGGGGTTGAGGAGATGGTTTACTAGATAAAGTGTTCACCATCAAAGTGTGAGCACTGGAGTTTGATTCTCCAGAACCCATGCAAACTCTGGGCAGTGCAGCAGCCTACCTGCTATTATAGCACTTGGTAGGTGGAGGCAGGGACTCCCTGGAGAGAGACTAGCTGAATCTGTGAGCTCTGGGTCTAACTGAGAGTCTATGCCTCGATGATGAAGGTGGAGAGCAATTGAGAAAAGTATCCAATGTCAGATCAGGCTTTCCACATACACACCAGTGCACACACACATCTGTGCACATGCCTATGTATGTATGTATGTATGTATGTATGTATGTATGTATGTATGTATGTATGTATGTGTACATGTATACACATTGGACATACATACACATGAAAAGAAGAGTTTCTCAGTTTTGTTTTCATTTCTTCCTTCTTTTAATCAAACGCCTGTTTTCTAGTTTCTCCCCATTCCTTCTCCTTTCCCATAACCTCTCTTTTCCCTCTTTCACTTCTATGGTTGTTCTAGGGCATTGAATTTGCTGGGTTGAGGCCCACATTGAGTGTAGTGACCCAGGCAGCCATTCTTCTGGTGCCAGCAGTGGGCAAGAAGCTGAGGTTGGCTGGATGGCTGGTGTAGCAGAAGGGAGATAGGCCATTTTAGACTTGGCCTCAGCTGCTCCTGGCTGTGATACTGGCTGACTGGTGCCTCTGGCTCTCTCTGGCCTAGGGATGCACACCACATGGAAGCACCTAGTGGCTCTGTGATGGAGAACTGCCCACTACACAGCATGCTAGGCTTCAGAGAACCCTGGGATGCTTTTGGACTAAAGCAACCCTGGTCCAGGTGGTGGGCAGAAAGAATGAGGGTATCTCCAGGGAGCTAGGCACACTGAGCCATAACCCATGGAGTCAGTTTTCTATGCTCCTCCAGTATTCTAGGCTAGTAATTAATTTACTTGACAGACACTCCCATCTTCTGAAGGGGCTGAGTGAACCCTGGAACAATGGGATGAACATGAAAATCTTAACTTGTAGTGGAAGAGAGAGACAGCCAGTGGGCCCGGCCTTCTACATGGAAGGAGGCAGAAGAAAACTGGCTGCTCTCACTTCCAAAACCTTCATTCATTTCCATTTGCACTGGCCTCTCTTCTTATTTCCTACCTGGTGTTAATTATCAGCAATTACAGGCTGCTGCCAGCATCAAAGACGACTGTGTGGCTGATCAAAGATTCGGGATTTAAACAAAACAAGCAGCTTATTGCTGTATTTCAAAATTCAATGATATTCTGGTTCCCAAAGGGCAGACATTCATGCAGTTCTGGGTCTTCAGGACCATCCACAGCCCCATGCCTGAGCGACGGCATGGTCCGTGAGTGACAATCTTCAGAAAGTAATGCTAGCTGAAGGCCTTCAATGGGGAGGCTTTTCTTTTTAGAAACAAGACTCACCGAGTACTCAGAATGTTCTATAAAATGACCAGGGAACATTGTGGCTCCTGTTTCCTGCAAGGCGTCTGTCTGCTCTGATGTCACCAGTCAGGGTCCACTTTGGCAGGAGCAGACTATAACTTCTCTGTGATCTTTCTGAGCCTCAAGGACCCCTGAGAAGCAGAGTAGTTGAGACTAAGGGTGGAGTCTTTCTCTGGACATCTTGGGTTTTGCAACTTATTCCTTGCCTTTAACTAGGCAGTAAATTTACCCATGAATTTTGGTTTCTCCATTCTCCCCCTTCAAAAAAGCACATAAAAGCACCTCCTTCATTGGGTTGTTCTAAAGATTAAATGGAAAGGCAAACCATTTCAAATGTAAACTCTATCTATGAGATAATGGTCAAAAATAGCATTTTAAACTCTTCATTTAGAATGAAATAAAACCTTCTAGGTAATTTATTCCCCAGATCATAAATGGTCACGACTTTCCTGTAAGTCTAGCAGTCATTTATGATGGATTGATTTTATATATATATATATATATATATATATATATATATATATATATATATATATCATGTCCTTCCTCAAACACATAATTCAGTAGCAAGTTCCATGGCTGACTTCCTGAATGTGTCTTGAATCTGTATTTTCTCTTCAACTTCACTGCCACCTATTGTGCCAGTCTTCTCTCCCTTCAGTTTTTTAACATGGGCCTGGAGTGCACTGACATTCCTGGCTTTAAGAAGTGAGGTTGGGTACCTCTGGAGAGCGGGCCCTGAACCCTGCTTGGGCAGTACAATGGAGCTGGCTCTGACGGCAAAGGTAATGTGAGAGCAGGAGGTCTGGCCCAACCCCTCACAGGCTGCAGCACTTAGCGGGGTGGGCTTTGCACCTTGATCAGGCAACACAGTGGAGCTGGCTCTGGAGGCTTGGGTACCCATGAGTCACCCCGAGGTCATGAGAGTGGGAGAGCTGACCACGCCTTCTGTGAGCATTGGCTAGCTTAGCCAGATCAATGCTTGAGAGCTTGTCCTGGCAGTGTGGTTAAGGGAGAGCCAGTATGATGACCAGCTCAGCTACCACCCAGGCCCACATCTAGAGCTTTGAGTTCGTCCACTCCAAAAGCAACATCATCTGTGAACTGTTGGATCATGTGAAAGGGCTGGTCCTGCTGATCCAAAGCTGCAGGGTCTCCATGACACAAGGCAACAACAGGTTAGCCAGGAGGAGTACCAGTGAGGATCCAGTACTGATGGTGTGACAGAAGTCAAAGGCTATAAACAAGACCAATGACTCATGGCAACGAATATTTGCAAGTGAAGGTATTTGGACAGAGGGGTATGCTGGGCGACACACTGTGACACATTACAGCTTCCACGATGAGATGCTTTCTGTGTTTTGTTTTGTTTTTTGTGTGTTTTTATTTCCTTTTTGGGGGGGATTGTAAGGGTAGATGACAGATATGAGGGACAGGGAGATAGATATGAGGAACTGGGATACATGGTGTGAAACTCACAGAGAATGAATAAAAAGTTAAAAAGAAGGAGGAGGAGCAGGAGGAAGAGGAGGAGGAGGAGAAGGAGAGGGAGAAGTGAGGTTGATCTCCCTTTTCTTGAACCAGACGGGTGTGAAACTTCTCTCACCAGGTCATCATAGTGGAAGTGACGCTAGTGAAATCTCACCACATAAAAGCTGTCTCTAGAACATTCTCTGAATGCTCCCTCTTGGACCTGACCAACCATATCGAAAGAAAGCCTCAAGGGGCCATATTTTTGGTTTCTCCATCAAAAAAAAAAAAAAAGGCATAAAAACACTTCCTTCATTGCTGAGTCCATTTAAGGATTAAAACCTGGCTCTTGCCATCCGCAACCATTGGAGGCTTCTCAGTTAAGGTTCCAGCCATCACAAGATCAAAGAAGGCAGATGCACTTTGCCCTCGCTGAACTATGGACTCACAAATTAGTGACCATAATAAAATTGCTATTGCTTGAATGCTCCTGAATAGGAGATGGAGTGTCACGCAATGGCAGATGGGATAACACTTTCCCTGTCTACTGCAATACTTCTCCGGTCTGCCTCTGATTCCATTGAGCTCCATTCTCACATAGTCGACACTGGGATTCTCTCTCTCTCTCTCTCTCTCTCTCTCTCTCTCTCTCTCTCTCTCTCTCTCTCTCTCTCTCTTTCTCTTACAGAGCTGAGGACAGAACCCAGGGCCTTGCACTTGCTAGGCAAGTGCTCTACCACTGAGCTAAATCCCCAACCCCTGGATCTCTTTAAAGTATAATAGCATCACTTTGACACACAAAACACTTATAGGCATTTACTTTCTAGGTCCATGAGGTCTGGTCTCTGCACCTGGTGGGGTACTTCAGTCTTCTGTGGGAGATCAGATGCTGATAGGACCTAAGAAACCCTGTTCCACCTTAGCATTATTTTCCTCCCTTGAGCGGTTGGGTAGCATGTCCTGGGTCTATGAGGGTATTAGGAGCCCAGGCCACTGATCACAAAGCCTTCACGGGCAGTCCTGACTATCCTGGATCTTTTCATCTGTAACATCTCCCTTGACTTCTGCCGTTATGATAGCTCCCTTTCTTCCTTTGAAATGCAGCCATATTTTAAAAACATGATGAAACATTTCTATGTGTTTGTCGCTGGAGGGGAGAGCTGCATCAACTTAATAGGGCATGCTGCAAGAAGTCTTAATACTATTTATAGGTAATATGATCGTGTACTTAACTCAAGAGAATCGGCTAAAAGGCACTTGGAAATGAGAACAGTTGGCAGGGTGGTCAGATATTAGATTTATAAACTCAACTGACTTTTTGAGAAAAATAATGGAGTGAGCATCTGTAAACCTACGTTGTTCTGAATACAGACAAGATCCAAAATTCCCCCAGATTGTGTCTTCTTGACATTTCTTGCTCTCATTCAATCTCTTCCTTAAATGTGACCTTTGACTACACTGACCTAGGAAGCAAGGGATAAGATGACATCACAGGCACACAAAACCAATGAGATACTGATTGCCTTTTAAGGAAATTTCTGTATCTATCAGTTGATGATGTAAGGAAAAAACAAAACCAAATAAAAACTGTAACTCTGAGCTTGACAACGGGACTAAATGTTGACCATTTTTTTCCCTTGGTGTTCCTATGTCAACAAGTCATTATTTTTTTTTCCTTTGGCTCAATTTGATTCACAATTATGGACAATAGTTACTAGGTTCCTGGGTTTACAGAAATAGAATGGAATTTTTTGCTCATACATTGAATTTTGTGGAGATGGATGTGATCCCACATTCCAACAGACAAGAGCATCGAAGATTAAGTTAAACATTTCAACATAACCAAGCTACTCTTATTACTTTGTGTGTGTATTTGTATTTCTTTTTGCACCAAAGTCTTTGTGTGTCTAAAAATTAATTAAAAAAAAACCAAAACATTTCATACTTTCATGAAACTCATCTATTAACTAAAACCAAAGGTCTGCTTGGATGGAAGGAAAGAGTATAGTCAAGAACACTTCCCAGGGAGATGATAAGTAGACAACCACTTGCTTAGCTGATCCGAGAAAGAAGGATCCTAAAATCACAGAGGGGAAAAAATCTAAGAACCAGCCAGGACTGCACAAGTTCAGAGACTGATGGCAGAAATATTTGGAACTGAAGGTGTTGGGTGGAGGCAATAGGAGGGATGCTGATGAGGTGGTCAGGAATGGGGAGCTACTGCCTTATGGGTATAGAGTTTCTGATTGGGATGACAAAAATGGAAAGATACAGTTGTAATGGCTGAACAACACAGAAAATATAAGTTCTATCACTGAATTGTAGCTGATCATGCTTAAAACAACATCTTCATGGTCCATGTTTACAATACACTTGTGGACCATCTAGATGTTTGTCTTCATACCATCCTCCACCTTTCCTGCAGAGTAGGAAGGCCTTTCCACCCTGGCCATAATATGGGTGGTTTCAGATAAAGTCTGTGAACAGGGGATATCAGGCACATGGTGTCAGAGGTGTTATAGTAGAAAGAGGGACAGAATGATTGGATGCAAACTGAGTGCTCAACTTCCAGTGTCACCAACTTCTACTGTCCCCTCCTCTCCTTGGGTCCCAGAATACAGACCAGTGACATCTTTTAAAAAAAGATAAAATAAGATAGAACAAAAAACTAACACATCAGAATTGGACAAAATAAACCAACAGAAGGAAAAGAGCCCAAGAAAATTCACTGGAAACACAGACTCACTGACCCATTTGCACACTCAGGAATCCCACAAAAACACTAACATGGAAGCCATAATATATATACGTAAAAGACCTGAAGGTAAAAAAGAAAGAAGAAAAATATAAATAAAATAAAGTAAAAATAAGAAATAATGAGATAAAGATTTTTTAAATTAAGATAAAAATATTTAAAAAGGAAAAACCCTGAAAGGACATTATGAGAAAGGAACCTCTAAAAATGCCCTTGAGTTCATTTCTTATTGACCATCTACTGCTGGGCATGCATCCTAGTCTTGAGAGTAGTTTGTTTCCCCAGGGAGACCATCTTAGAGGAAACTAATCTTTCATTTGCAAGTGGCTACCAACTTGAGATTGTTTCTGGATCAGGGATGGGACATGTGGCTGCTTCTCCTTTTAGCTCTAGGACCCTGTCTGGTGTAGACCTGAATAGGACCCTGTGCATCCTGCCTCAGTCTTTGTGAGTTCATATGTGGGTTGATCATGTTGATGTAGTGGGTCTTGTTTTCTTGGTGACCTCCATCCCCTCTGGCTCTTATATTCTTTCCTCTTCTTCTTTCACAGGATCCTCTGAGTCCTGGGAGGAAGGATTTTATTGAGACATTCTATTTAGGGCAGAATATTCCAAGGTCTCTCATTCTCTGCATAATGTCTGTTTGTGGGTATTTGTTCCCGTCTGCTACAGGAGGGAACTTCTCTGGTGATGGCCGAGTGAGGTGTTGATCTGTGAGTAGAACAGAATGTTAAATTAGAAATAATTTTAATGCTATTGTTCTTTTTATTTGTTTTAGAACAGTAGTATTTGATTTTGCTCTAGGTCCCTGGCCTATCTAGTCTCAGGTTCTTGGACACTCAAGCAGTGTTGGGTGGTTCCATCTCATGGAATGGGCCTTCAGTCTAATTAGATGGTTAGTTTCTCCCACAAGCTTTGTGTCTTCATTGCCCTAGCATATCTTGCAGACAGAAAAGCATTGCAGATCAAAGGTTTTGTCGCTGGGTTGGGGCAAAGTATCTTTTATTCTCCTGTAATAATTGTTGTTTCCAAGGCTTACTGTCCCCATCTGCTAACCTAGGCCCAATTCTGGAAGCTTCTATTCTCTGTACAATCTAATCTAAGCCTGGAATGTTTTCAGCCTCTGAGACTTGCTGCTGAATAAGCTCACCCTTTCTTGTTCTTTCTGAGTTCTGGCTGGATGGTTCAACTCAGCTGTTCTGGCTCAAGCTCCTCTCCAAGCTGACTGATTCAATCTGGCTTTTCTCTTGACCTCTGACTGAATTGATCTACTTTGCCTCATACTAAGTTTGGCAATATGTTCTAATCTTCTGGCTCCTTCTCATTCTCTGGTCTAGTTTGTTCTTGCTCTGCAATCTGTCTCTCTATAACTGTGCCAGTAAAACTGCCTCCTCTACTTTTCTCTGCTGCTCTCTCCTAAGTAGCTTCACTTTCCTTTCTCTTTTTGTGAGAGTCAGGCATATTCTATTCTGTCAAATCTTCCTCTGATTCATCACTTTGCCTGCCACTCATTTAGACATCACTTTCAGATGTGGGTGCTTCCTTCTTCAAAGTAACTTTACCTTCATGGTTTGGGATTAAAGGTGTGCGTTAAAGCTGAGCCACACCACAGTAAAACTTTTATTTTTCAACAACACAATTTCATGGTTCACAGTGTGATCACATATCCTGCCATAGATATGGAGCCTTGCCATCAGTTTGTGGAAAGCAACCTATAGTTTTGGCAAGAGCCTGCATTGTTTGGGGGTTCCCATGGGGCCCCTTTGGCTAACAACTCAATTATATATAGCCTGATCCTAGTACAGGAAGCTTCATTTGGTGATAAGAGATGGCCACTTGGGATCTGTTTTCATTATTTGGTGATTTCATTTATATATATATATATATATATATATATATATATATATATATATATAGTATTAGGTTTCCATACTACCTCTCACATGGCCCTTCATTTTAGCTGTCTCTCCTCATTTTCCTTCTATTGACCCCCTCTTCCCTCTCCTTCTCTACTTGTTCTTCCTATTCCAGCCATCCCACCTCTATCCATCTATAACTATTTACTTTTCCCCCCATTTTCTAGGGAGATCTATTTGTCCCCCAACTAGAATTATAGTTTGGTTATCATTGACACAACTAATATCCACATATTAATGAATACATATCACATTTACCTTTTTGAGTGTGGGTTACCTCACTCAGGATTATTTTTCTAGCTCTATCAATTACCTGAGAATTCCATTTTTTTCTTAAAATGGGTGAGTAATACTTCATTGTGTAAATGCAGCACATTTTCTTTATCCATTCTTCTACTGAGGGATGTGTAGGCTGTTTCCAGTTTCTGGATATACACAACAGTGATATCTTAACAACAGGTAGAAGAATATGCTGGGGAATCTGAGTAGCTCAAAAAGAAAAGCTTAAAGAGATTTAAATAGCGGCTTCCTAGGAAACTGGAGTCAACCATAGTACTGAATTGTTCAGTGAACAGCCAATGAGTTCCACAATGCACTCAGAGCTTCCAATAAATATTTTAGGAACTGGTCTTCAATATCTCCCCTTTGGACTAAAGTCTCCAGTCTGAAAGGCTGAAATCTAGGCTGTGTTCCTCATCAAGCTACAGAAAGTCAGATTTTCTCATGACAGGGACCAAAAAAAAAAAAAAAGATTTTGAGGGAAGCTGATGATGTCAGAAAAAAAAGGCTTATTAGGAGTATTGTTAGAGCTATGAAAGGTGGTATCTGTGAAATGAGAACATGCTGCTATCAAGTAAGAACAGAGAACAAAACATACCTTTAGAAATGAAAATAGTGGTAATAGAAATGAAGAGCTCAACAGAGGGGCTGGGGACAAAGTTCACAGATGCTATGCCAAAAGGACAAGAAAATGCAGAACAGAAGAAAAGAAAAGTATAAAGTTTTTTGACATAAGACTTTAAATATCTGAGTAATTAGAGTTTCATAAAGATAAAGAGAGTGAACAAGGCAAATTCATCAATGCAATAATTTAGGGAAATCCCCTATACTTTAAGAACATGGAAGTAAATCCTAGTAGAACAGGTCACTGTGATGTTTCTGAATAACACTGTATTAGTTTTCTATTGGTTTTTAATAAGTTGCCACAGGCCTAAGCAGCTTAAAACAACATGAGTTTAGTATATCACAGTTTTCAAGGATCAGGGTTTTGCACATGGCTTGGTTGCATCCTTGGCTAAGGATTTTGGAAGCTGCATTCCAAGCTGTGTTCCCATCTAACTAAAGCTCCAGGTCTTCTCCCAAGCCCATAGGAACAGGACTCAGCTTCTTATGGGTGTAGTGGATTCCTTTCTTGGGGACAGATTTTAGCTTCCAGAATTCCTTTGCCACAAAGCTTTTTATAGATCTTGCTTCATCATGACATCGTCTTCAAAACCCCTCATGCCAGTCTATGACATAGTCTTGATACTGCAAATAGCTACATCAGTGAGTGTCTCTTACCTTTCTCATGGAATTTAATCTAGTTATTTCTTTGGTTAATGTCTAGATGTATATCCTCATTTTTTGTGTCCATTCTAATTACACTGGGCTGTAACTAATTGGGGCAGGGGTGACATCTTAGACTTCTGCTTACTACGACTATGAAGAAAAGCTCTTAAAATCTCTCCGTGAGAAATAAATAGGTTCATATGAATGATAGGGAGTAGAGTGGCTCAGACTTCTCAATATGTCGGCAGTTAGCAGATAATGAAGTGGCATTATCAAAATTCTGAAAGGAAATGATTTCCTACCTATGGTTTTATACCCATCCAAATAAGCTCTACCGGTGTGAAAATAGAATGTTCATATCTCCGGAAATAAAAAGTCTCAACTATTCACCTCCCTCACACTCTTTCTCAGAAAGTCACCGAAAATTATGTTGTAGAAGCCAAAGGAGTAGCTAATCGAAATGAAGATGTTCCATCCAAGAAACAAAGGGAGTCTCCACGTGAGGGTACAGAGGGGAAATCCATCAAGATGAAAATGATGGATGACGGAAGTGAGCGAGAGTGATGGGGAGAGATCAGACAACTGGTTGGAAGCGTTTGGTTGGACACAGCACAGAAAGTAAGAGAACAGTGCAATGGACATTTATTACCTCCCAAGATGACAGAAATATTTAGGAATGTATACGGAACTGCGGTTTACTAGAGGGCTTAGTTTTGAGTAACTTTAGGCTCATTATAATGCAAATACTGAATAGCAATCAGACTGGAGTGTAAAAATAAGATAGAGTCCTGAAAGGATGTAGCTTTGGGTTAAATTGTGTCCCCTTCCCTGAAGGTGTTGAAGTCCTTTCTCTGGCACCTGTGAGTATGAGTCTTTAGAAATGGGGTCTTTATAGGTGACCAAGTATATGTCTGTTGCTTGGGAAGAAAAAGGGGCTTACACTTCATTCTCTTTAGTGGGAAGTTAGCAAGTCATTTCTATAAATTACGGATCAAGACGTTACAGGATAAACATGGTATTTAGAGGTCTCGAGGCAAATAGCTAAGGGTCATTCACAAGAGTTAAAGGCTTCGAGGTTGGGGTAACTATTTAGGGAAAAGAAGGCTTGTTTGGAGCTTAATGTTTATTTTAGGAAAAGTCTTTAAACCAGAAAACTATTTATATCTTGTGTACAGATTGATAAAAATAAAAGCTAAAATTTCTAATATATCAGCAATAATTAACCAGAAGTTATAATAGAGGGGGGAAAAATCCCATTGACAAGGGCAATAAAATCGGCATAGAGTGAATAGGACACATGCCAGGTCTTTATGGGCAAAACAATAATGTTCTACTGAAGGGCAAAGATAAATAAAACCCGGCCTCTGTCTTAAATAGTGCTTGGGGTAGAGGAAATGAGAGGGAAACAATTACAAGTCAATGTGCAAAGAACCATTGAGAGGGGAGAGAACACTGGATCCCACACCAGGGAGTCAGGGATGCTACAGGAGGGGAGGTGGATTTCAAAAGAAAATGTGGAATTTTAGGGAGAGTGGTGAGACCTTCCAGAGGATAACAGTTGACCTGGTGGATGATTGCTTGGGCAGCAATAGAGACTTTTTTCCCCCTATGGTGGAGCTGGTTGGGGTGAAGATGGACAATGAGGCAGAAATCTCTCGGAATCTGGTAGAAATCTGGACAGCGAGGCGGCGGTGAGGCAGATGCTTCTCAACTCTTTATCTTCCTACCTCCATTTCCCAAGTGATGGAATTACAGGTTTGAGACATCAGACCCCACTTTATGCAGTGTTGGTGACTGAACCCAGAGCTTCTTGCATGTTAGGCAAGCCCTCTACCAACTGAGCTACATCCCCAGTCCATCTCATTTAATAGTTCTGGGTGAATTTAAAGGATTTCAAGTGAGAGTGAACCAGAAGGTAGCTTTCCCCCCACAGAATAGCTGTATTAGTGACTGTCTTAGGGTTTCTATTGCTGTGAAGAGATACCATGATCCTATCAACTCATAAAGGGAAATATTTAATTGGGGTTGGCTTACAGTTTCAGAGGTTTAGTCCGTTATCATCATGGTGGAAGGCATGGCACATGCAGGCAGACTTGGTGTCAGAGGAGCTGAGAGTTCTACATCAGTCTCTGCTGGAAGGCAGCAGGAAGAAAGACTCCAGACACGCTTCCTCCAACAAGGTCACACCTCCTAAAAGTGCCATTCCTGTTGGGGGCATTTTATTCAAACTACTACAGTGACTTAGCAATAAAAGATGTCATTGTGGACAGATGACTCCACTACCTTGAAAAGTCTTCAGTCAGGCTTCTCTCAGGACACCATCATCGTGTCCCCCTATGTGCTATCTGTAGCAAGTACCCACAGCCAGGGTGGCTCAGAAGCAGAAATTAGTTTCTTACAGTTCTGGAGGCTGACTTCCATGTCCAACGTGCTTGCCATTCTGTTGTCTGGTAAGAGTTCTTGTCCCAGTGTTTCCTCCGCCATCTTTACATTGTATCCTTACGTGGCAGAAACCCAAGAGGGTGCAGAGTACTCGCCCTACAGTTCAGGCTCCTCCATCACCATCTAACTCAGCTTAGGATAAGTCCCTTCTTTCCCCACATCAACCCAGCGGTGTGTTTCAGTCACCAGGTGAGCCACACACCCAACTCCCACTCCAACGTGTGTACCAAGAAGAGACAGGGCCTATAACCCCTGCCCAAGACACTGACCAAGAGCCATCTCTACCCCTTTGCCCATCCTACCTCTGCTTCTTTACTTCTGTTGTACTTCAGGATACCTTACCAGCGTCTATACTTCTACATTTTGTTTTGCTTTTTGTGGCTCTGCATCCCTATCCCTCCACAGATGGATAGTTCCCCATGGGTGGGCGGGGCCTACCTCTGTCTATTTCCATGTGGTTGATGTTCCCAGGAGCCAGCACGACATTTGGCTCATAGTCAAACCTCCGTAAAATAGGTGCCAGACGAACTAGTGCTCAGGCAACAGCGCTTTCACTACACTCTGCTTGTTAGGTACTTGAGCAAAGTCCCCGTGATTTCTCCTGATTAATACGTGGCTCGCAGGCAGCCTGTGTGGAGGCTGATCTTGTCGCCCCTTGCTCTAATGTTTCTGTGCATGCCCTTCTTCCTCCGTTCTTGAGGATTGTCATGAGCAGTGTGTGAGCAGCCACCTGGTGCTGAGCACTTTGACCTTTTGCAGCACGCCTCCTTTAGGAATGAATCACTGCACACAGCACAGCAGACACATCTCCTCAGCATGGTTAAGCTTTCATTATTTTTACTTTGAATACCAGCACAATTGCACCCTTCTATGCCGTTGCTGCCTACTCTGTGGATACAATGAGATTAATAATACGTGCAAAGTGATGTGAAAGAAGGTAGAACTCTAGCAAGACTGCCGTTTAATAACTTATCAAGGATTCTATGGTTCAGACAGGCAGGACCCCCTCCCCAAGCTCTTCAACTGTCGCCATCTGTTGGTGGGAGGCCAAATCGATGTGATTTTTTTTCAATATTGTAGCTTTGATTTGTTTTGTATTTTTGTTGTTTCGTTTGTATGTATAAAAGTTTATAACCTGGAAATTCCTAAGTAGAGAAGTCTTATTTTTTTAAATCTGTAGTTTGCTATCTATAATTATACATGTAAACCCAGACCATTATTTATTAATTTCTTATCACAGTAGAAATTCAAAATTCATATTCACTCTTTTGTGTTGCATTTCCAGGGTCTGGTGATTGAAAAAAAAAAACAAAACCTCACCTGACTGTTGTTATAGTTCACATTGTGTCACACTGTGCTCTGGTGAATATTAATAGGTATTCCATCTCGAAGACTGTCTGTGATAAAATAGCCCTGCACACCTTGCTCCGTTACATCCAAAATACATATCTCCAGCTGAAAGTTTCTTTATAACCAATGTGTATTTCCACTTAACTTTTTTTTAGCTTAGTGTTTCTGAACCTGCTTGAGAATACCCCACCCCACCCTACAGAATACCTAAGTTTACAGTATTTTTATAGAAATGCTGAGATACATATCTATCTGGTAGACCACAGATGTTTTGTTGGAGCCAAGACTTGGTCCCAAAAGGGATTGAAACCATCCTCAGAGCTCTCCTGACAGAATGCTGTGCACAGCTCATTCCAGCCCTGGTGCACAACACTTTAAAGCAGTGCAGCCCCTGAAGACAGCATCTGCTAGACTTCTGGAAAAGGCTCTCACACTGTCTAGTTCAGGGATGCTGAACACCTCTTCTCAGCAGGTAGTGCATTGTCTCTGTAATTATCAAATTTTGTGCAAGAGAAACATGAGAAGATCCCAGCAGTTTGAGGGAAGCTTGAAACACCCGTTTTTGGTTTTTGAGTAGGCTCATCTCGGCTTCTGTTTGTCTTAACATGAGTAAGAGATTATTCACAGTGTGGGTGTGGTAGCTCGGCAGGACATGGTAGAGGCTCCAATTTCATATTTTTCTTTACTTGACGCCCATCTTATGCATTCAAATGAGAACAATGTTCCAGTGTCTTTTTCTGGGAGATCAGTTTGGGAAGATTTCTGTACTTGGGTCTTCCTTCAACACTAGCCGTGATATCAATATTCTGGGGTATGTTTGGGAGTAGGGGGTGGGGGTGGGGAGATGGCTGGGGCTGGTGAGTTGTGAGGTGTAAGGAAAAATCCCAAACTGTTTAGAATGTAGAACCAAAGGCCCCAAATGCAGAGAACCTCTGTGGGGAAGATGGCTGAGCGTTTGCAGGCTCACGTTTGATCATCCTCTATGGGTGACCTTGAGCCGTGGCTCAGTTTGGAGTTCTCAATCTCTAGCTACCCTGGGGACATGGCAGGGGGTCAGGTGGCTGTGTGTATCGTTGTTGTTCTTCCTAAGGCTTTCAGAGCATCCTCCATGTTCAGGGACGTGGTCTTGTGAGGTCTCATGGTGTCATTCCTGCAGGCTGGCCACAGAGCGACTTGTTTGATTCGATGCTCAGTATCTTTTAAATACATTTGTTTAAAAAGTTCAGTATCTAGCTTACTTACTAGTGAGCTGATGATAGTGGATGAATCCAGAGGATGACCCTTGGATGTGTTCAATTCCACGGTGACTATTTTTGGAAATATTATTGATAACTTTCCGTCCTTGACTAGGTCTTTGGCACAAAGTGTCTTAGAGATGGGTTTCTGAGGATGTGGTCCAGGTCTTTCCTAAGAGGCTCTTGTGCTGTTATCAGAGTCATCAGTGGCAGCACCTTTGCCAAATCGCCCATTTACAAAGCTGCCTTCATCGGGACTTGCTGCGGCACCCGATAGTGACTGAGTTCAACCAGTCTTTCTCAGTAAATAAAGATAAAGCTGAAGCCAGGCAATCCCCCATCTAAACAATGCATCCTCTTTGGTCTCCACTAGCCTTCTTTAACTTTGCTTCATAGCATAACAGCATCTGTATAATATTACATATTAACTTGGTGTTTGTTTATTATAAACCATAAGCTCTCTGGGGGTTGGAGTCTTCCTTTTGTTTATCACCAAATACCAAGAATCTGGGTGCAAAAACTTGGAAATAGGCACAGAGTATAAGAGGAGCTTAATAATTATCTGCTGAATGAATGCAAGAAGAAATGGAATCATTTATCATTAATTTTTCTTCACTCTGCTTTTCTCTGTATCACTTTCATACCCTGGACCACTACTTCTTTTGTAGAGGCAAGATGGCTTCCACAAGAAAGAGAACTTTCATTCAGTAGAATAAGTCTTTGCTCACTGGCTAGCATAGGCCATCTTAAGCATGGCCAAGAAGATGGACTTGGAATTAGCAAAACAGACACTCTGAGAAGGATACAGCCTGGACATGCATAAAGAAGACACTTCAACTCTGACATTACTTTATTAATCACTTTCAGCTCCATGTTATCAATGGAACCTCACTTTATGAGGAAAGTAGTAGGGGAGGTATTGGCATTCCCACTGCACAGATGAGAAAACTGAGGGAGAGTTGGTTTCTTTAAACAGTTTGGAAGCAATGGGGTTCCCTCTGGACCTCAAGTGTTTTTAGATAGCACACAATTATACAAGTCAGATCATCTGCCAGGATGGATTAAAATGACAGCTTTGTTTTGTATCTTTATAGAAGGGGGTAAGAAAGTGGCAGAGTTCCCCCACTCTCATGCGCACGCTCACACAAGCACAGAGTTTACTTCTCCCTGGCTGCCAACTTGACTTCTGCTAATAACTGAATGGCTTTGATGACCACGTGGAGGACCAGGACTCAGAGTGGTTTGGAGTGAGTGACAATAATCCTGATAACACGAATCAAGAAAACATAAATGACATTGGATTTGGACAATTCATTATCCTTTCTGGGGAGCCACACCAGAGTATAGAACTTCATCTTCCTGGGGTCTAAACACTTCTACCATGCCAATGCTTTGTGATGAGGGAGGCCTCGGGCGTGTCTGGATCTACAAATCCCAGCACTGTTCACAGCCTGAGGAGCCAACCTCTTAGGGCGTCCATCACACCTGCCTCCTCTCCTTCTCTGTTTCTCCTTGCTGCCAGGGACTGGTTTTCTTCCTTGCTCTCACTTTGGGTTCAGCATCAAAATGCGTCAGAGTGTTTAAGAGTTTGCAGGTGGAGTGTGATTGGGACTTATCACTCTTGTGTTACACACTCGAAGAGCTAGACTGGCAAAGGGTAAAAGTTCAAGAATCCATGCTGAGCCAGGTAGTAATGGTGCATGTCTTTAATCCCAGTAGGGATTAAACTCAGATCTCTGAGTTCCAGGCCAGCCTTATCTACAGAGTTCATTCCTAGACAGTCAAGGCTAGACAGACAAACCCTGTCTTGAACCACCCCCTTCAATTAAAAAGAAAAAAGAAAACAAATATAACAACAAAACCTGTTCATACTGATAAGCTAAGGGATGGAGTCTTTTCTTAAAAATGTTTTTAACCTTTAATGTATGTCTTTATTTTCTTATGTGTGTGGGTGTTTTTTTCTGCATGCAAGTCTGTGTACCATGTTCATTCTGTACACTTAGAGACCAGAAAAGGTTGTCAGATCCCCTGGGACTAGAGTTCCAGATAATCGTGAGCTGCCATGGGGTTGCTGGGTCCTCTGAACGCACAAGCAATGCTCTTAACCACTGATCCATTTCTCCAGCTCTCAAGGGCTGCAGTATCAAACTCAGACATTCAGAATTGTTTTTAGCTTTGAGTTATTTCTAGTCAATTATTCTCAGCCTTGACTGTAGCCCACCCTTGAGATTCAATGAAATTGGTTTAAGGTGTGGTTGAGGTAGCTGGATGTATGCAGCCATGGTTGATAAGCCACCAAGGTGGGGGTGATAGGAAAAACTGCTATTTGTTTTAAGAGAAGGTAGGGGTAAGGTTGTAGTAAGTGAGATTATAGGAAAGACCTGAGGATTATAGGTGTATTCATTAGTTTTCTCATTGCTATGGCCAAATACCTGAAAAGAAGCATTGCAGGGAAGGGTTTATTTGGCTTACAGTATAATGAAAGACAGTCCATGATGGCTGTAGGAACATGAGCTAGCTGTTCACACTGCATTCTCTATTAGGATTTAGCTGAGATAGGGTACAAACTGAGGAAACAATTTAGCTTAAGTCCAACTTTGTGAGCCAATGGTTTTAGTGGTGTCACTTAGAAGAATATGGGCAATTCAACAGCAGCATGGCCAAAAAGCCAGCCCAGCATAGGCAATGACTGATGCAGGTTGTATGCTTGGAACTCCCTCTCCAGCCAGCCAGAGCCTCCTCTCCTGAGCAATAGATTCTGGGTTTCCTGAGCCTTGTAAGTTTCATAACTTTCTGAATTCTGTGAGTTCCTTTCTACCCTCCAGGATGGAACTTTCCAATGCTAAGAAAAAGTTGCATAACAGCTGGCTTCTCCCTTCTCACCTCTGGGTTCTCACCTGTGGGTGATAACACCTACATACAGGCTTATCTCCCCACTGTACCTCTCTGTGAACACCCTCACTGACACTCAGAGGTGTGTCTCCTAGATGATCCTAAGTCCAGGCAAGTTGACAGTGTGGATTACTCATGATACTAGGAGAAGGGACTACGTTTACTATCTTTATAGGAACCACCAGCGTGGGCAGATGGGGCAATCGATATTGATTTCTTAATGCAAGCTGTGATGGCTACAGGGCCTCTGTTCTCTCATAAAACACATTAGAAAAATGTCTTCACTAAGAAGACTCAAAGCTGCAGTTGCCCAGGTTGGCAAGAAGATGGTCACCACCATGCGAATTTAAAAAGAATCTCTCCTGCCTTAAAAGATAGAGTCCCACAGGAGGAACACAGTCTAGTGAACAGAACCAAGACTTTGTGTCTCCATTTTCTACCTGGGATGGTTTCCTATGCAGTGAATAATCTGCATTAGAATTATATCAGTGTTGAGTAAGGAAACATAAACCCCTAGACATTTCATTGCATGAGTAGTTGAGTGTTTGGCACTTGGTGGTCACACCTTACATTGCAACTAAATACATCTCTGGTGTGTGTGTGTGTGTGTTTGTGTGTGTGTGTGTGTGTGTGTGTGTGTGTGTGTGTGTGTGAGAGAGAGAGAGAGAGAGAGAGAGAGAGAGAGAGAGAGAGAGAGAGAGAGAGAGAGAGAGAGAGAAATATGCAAATAAATATGGCCCCAGCACTCCTCTCGTTGTCCTAATAAGGAGAAAATGGTCTGTCGAGTCTGTGAGAAGCTCTCTTACTGAGGGGAGAGCTCACAGTCAGATTGAAGAAGTTGGACTTCAGAAAGAAAGGCATCCCATCTACAGTGTGGAACTTGGACATAAAGTGATTCAAGAGAACTGGAAGTTTGTCAAAATGCAACTCTTAAAATGGGTTTTCTTTAAAATAAAGTTTTTTCTTGTTATGAAAGCGATCTGAACTAATTGCAAGAAAGTGTAGAAAATAGAAATGAGCCCAAAGAAGAAAGAAGTCATTTGAAATCTGGCTACTCAGAAATAACTGCTAACAGTTTTGTGTTTGTCCTACCTCAAGCATCCTATTCTACAGACACGTTTAGAAAACATTTATCCCTGTGACTATTTTGTAACTTGCTTTCAAATGGAACAATAGTCTTCTAATACTTTCTATGTAATAATACCATTAAAATTTAATCAATATTTTGGAATTTGCACTATCCTCATTAAAATATTATGCATAGTGTTTGAAAAAGTGTGTGTGTGTTGCATGGGATTAACCTAGGCCCTCATACATGCCTGGAAAGTACTCTACCACTAAGCTACATCCTTAGTATCCTATTTATTTATTTATTTATTTATTTATTTATTTATTTATTTACTTACTTACTTAAATGTATTTATCTGTTTGTTTTTGTATATGTATGCAGGTGGGTGCATATATGTGTGTAGCACATGAGCACATTTGTGCACATGCATGTACAGGTCAGATGTTAATTCCAGGTGTCTTTATCTTCAGTTACACTCTACTTTTTATTTTGAGGCAGGGTCTCTCAGCTCCACCTAGAGTTTGCCAGTTCTGTTACTCTGATTAGCCAGCTTGCTGGTGTGGCGGGCACTTCTGTCTCAGCTTCTCAAGTGCTGGGATTGCAAGTGAGCCATCATTGCTGAGAAACAATTATGTGGATGTTGGGACTCTATGATTCTCATACTTTGGTGGCAAGCATTTCCCCAGTATCCCCTCTGTCTTAGTCAGTGTTCCATTGCTATGAAGACACACCATGACCGTGGCAACTCTTTTTTTTTAATTTTTAATATTTTTTATTACATATTTTCCTCAATTACATTTCCAATGCTATCCCAAAAGTCCCCCATAACCCCCCTCCTTCCCTACCCACCCATTCCCATTCTTTTGGCCCTGGCATTCGCCTGTATTGTGGCATATAAAGTTTGCAAGTCCAATGGGCCTCTCTTTCCAGTGATGGCCGACTAGGCCATCTTTCGATACATATGCAGCTAGAGACAAGAGCTCTGGGGTACTGGTTAGTTCATCATGTTGTTCCCCCTATAGGGTTGCATATCCCTTTAACTCCTTGGGTACTTTCTCCATTGGGAGCCCTGTGATCCATCCAATAGCTGACTGTGAGCATCCACTTCTGTGTTTGCAAGGCCCCGGCATAGTCTCACAAGAGACAGCTATATCTGGGTCCTTTCAGCAAAATCTTGCTAGTGTATGCAATGATGTCAGCGTTTGGAAGCTGATTATGGGATGGATCCCTGGATATGGCAGTCTCTAGATGGTCCATCCTTTCATCACAGCTCCAAACTTTGGGCAACTCTTATAAATGAAAATATTAAATGAGGCTTGCTTATATTTTCAGAGGTTTAGTCCAGTATCTTAATGGTGGAAGCATCGTGACAGGCAGGCAGACATGGTGCTGGAGAAGGAGTTGAGAATTCTACTTTTGGATTTTCAGGCATCAAGAAGAGTGAGACCCTGGGCCTGACTTGATCATTTAAAATCCTGAATCCCATTCCAGTGGTACTCTTCCTCCAACAAGGACACACCTATTTCAACAAAGCCACACCTCCTAATAGTGCCACTCCTTGGCATGATCGAGCAATCAAACCTATGAGCCCAAGAGGGCCATTCCTATTCACACTGCCACACCCTCTCTTATTTTTTATTTTGAGACGGAGTTTCTCTGGCTGGCTTTTTATCTTGTGGTCCTCCTGCTTTACAACACAACCTTCATAGTAGCTGGGATTGCAGGTTGGAGCCAATAACTGATGTGCATTTTTTTTTGAATGTTGATTTGCCACATGTATTAAGATTCTCCAGAGAAACAGGACCTACTAGCTAGAGATAAATATAGAAGAGATTTATAACAAGAACTGGCACATACCGACTGAAAATCCCATGGTATGCCATTTGCAAGTGGTACCAGGAAAGCTATTGGTATAGTTTGGTCTGTATTCCAAAGTCTGAGAACTGGGGGACAGATAAGGTAGGAGCTTCTATCGTATGTGCTGGACTCTGAGGGGCTAAGACGCAGGAGCCAGGAACTATAGCGTTCAAGGGCCAAAGCAAGTGGATGTTCCAGTTCAAGAAGAGGCTGAACATTCCAACTTTCATTGACTTTTGTTCCTTCCGGCTGTCAGTAGGTTGGGTGAAGTCTGTTCATCTTGCTGAAATGTGTCTCTGCTTTATCCTTCTGGTCCTAACACATAGCTCTTCTGGAATCAGCCATACTGAGAAACCTTGTTTTACCAGCTTTTTGGGTATCCCTTGACTTGATTTAAGTTGACACAGAATTAGCTAAGATACGCCTTCCTAATTTAAGTCTTAGAAATAGCCTCAAGGTCACACAACAGCAAGATTGGATCACTTTCAGCTCCCACCAGCCATGGCTGAGAGTTCAAGTTCCTGGAAGCCCCAAGGCGATGGGTCTGAAGTTGCTCTGATGCAGCAAGTCTTCAACTCTTAGTGAGATCTGACATGGAGACCTTCGGCGGATTGAACCTTGGAACTGGGAACTCCTCAAAGGCTGGGTCTGTGAGTCTGCTACCACACAGCAAGGGTTCAAACAATTAGGGGATGAAGTCACTGTGGGTATGTGGCTCTCCTCTTCTCATCACAAGACCAGAGACAAAGATGCTCCAGGCTTTCGTTCATTCTCTCTGCAGACCTGGCTGCCCAGTGATGTTGTGAGCTCAGTGGGAGGGAGGGACAGAGTAGAGTGGACCTGCCTTTGTAGAAGAACAAAAAGTGCTGGAGGGAGGCAAGAGCTCCCTCCCTGGGAATGCTGGGCGGCATCCAACACACTGCCAAGTGAGGAGGATGCGGCTTCTTTTCTTAGAAACGGCTTTCTTCTTTTTTTGGTAATAAAGTTTAGCTTTTCATCATAAAGTATTGCGTGCTCACTAACAAAAATGTGGCAAGTCCGGGGGTATAAAATGAAGTCACCACTGTCCCACCACTCAAGGATAAATATTGGCTCTGTCACTCCAAGCATGTGCGAGGGAGCGTTTATTCACAGCTGTCCCTTGTAGACAGTTGAAGTCACGCTGTCTAAATTATTCTACACCCCCTTTTCACATTTTTTTTTGCAACTACATAGTTTCAAGAATTATATTTTGGTGATTTCGATTTTAGTTGTGTGGATGACCCAAGACTTATTGTCTAATATACCTCAGTATTTTCATTATGGTTTCCAATTTTGCAGATGAGGAAACTGACATCCTCAGGATTTACCAGACTTGCTCAACATCACAAGATAGGTAACAAATGAAACTACCACTTCACCCATTCCATCTAATATTCAGTCATCAAACATTTATAGAACATAAGGCCTTTGGGAGGTAAGCACATGCGTCTAGCTCATGTAATGTTTATAACTCAATGGATAGTGTAGTCTTGTAGAAGCTTTTACAGTGGTTTGATACCACTGGAATCTAAAGAAGAGGCACCTAGCCAGCCTGAGATCCACAACACAGAAGAGGTAACAATGAAGCTCGCTGTTTTGGGAGAAGTAGAACTGGGCAAGGAAATAAATTGGTGAGCGATGGGAAGTGTGGGCTTGCTTAGGGGAAGGTGTTAGGGATTGAAAGTGGAGATGGGCAGGTTTTTTTGGTGGAGACTATCCCCCAATTAGCTTCTATTTAGACCTTTCCCTAAACGCAGTGGGTGGACAAGAGACTTACAAAAAATCACTAGGATTTTGGAAGAAACCCAGATAGCTGTGTGGGATGATTAAGGGACTGGATCTATGGAAAATAGTTGGGTCAGGATTATAAGAAGGAGGGCAGGGCCCTGCACTGATGCCGAGTAGGTAGGGTGGAGGGGGAGGCATCAATTTAAGTTGTCAGGAGGTAAGGCAGAAAGAAGATATGAGTTAGTGGAGTCTGTCCAGAGGTCAGGGCCCTGTGATGACTTGGCCATCCATAAAGACAGGAGACATGGGCTCTCTGTTGGAGTTCCCTCATGGATGTGTTTTGGGATGCCTGTGATGCTCCTCGGAAAGTTGGGAGGAGTCTGAATGGAGGCAGATTAGGACTAGGGAAAGGTGGGGAGGCTGTGCAGGGGATCAAGAAGGGATGCTCAAGGCCCACAGGATCATGGGTCTTAACCAGGAAAGTGGCAGAATGGTGCTGTCACCTTCCGCCAGTGGTGAACGTTTCACGAATCCTGAGAAATCCATAGACTTCAATCTAGACATGAACAAACAGAGAGATGTTTATTAAGTTTAAATAATCTAAACTTTTAAGTTAAATAATTTTCTTGGAGTTTATAGGTACCCTGAAGGTCACCCCTCAGGATATGGAGAGAAAAACACAGTTGAAAACAGTTCTGAAGAACATGGTATTTTAGGAGAGCATAAAGGAAATCATCAAAGGAAATGGGAAGAAAGATGCTTGAAGGGGAGTTGAAGGTGGAGGTAGCAGGGAAATTCTGTAATTTCATCTCTTGGAAGGTGGCAGAAGGAAGGCCAGCCTGGGCTACATGACTCTTCTCCCCCAGTTGCCCTATCAAACTCAAAGGGCACTGGGAGGCAAAAATAAATAGATAGATAGACAAATAAAAAGAAGCCCAAAGTAAGTGGTGTCAGCATTAAGCTTAAGTTCAGAACAGATACTTCCAGTAAAATAAAAGATTTCCAGTGAAATCTGCATCCAGACAGATCAAGAATGTGGCAGTTACAGTTTTAGTAAGCGAAGGCACATTTCTTTTTTTTTTATTAGATATTTTCTTTATTTACATTTCAAATGCTATCCCGAAAGTTCCCTATAACCCCCCCCCCACACACACACACACCCTGTTCTCCTACCCACCCACTCCCACTTCTTGGCCCTGGTTTTTCCCTGTACTGGGGCATATAAAGTTTTCAAGACCTAGGGGCCTCTCTTCGCAATGATGGCCGACTAGGCCATCTTCTGCTACACATGCAGCTAGAGACATGAGCTCTGGGGGTACTGGTTAGTTCATATTGTTGTTCCACCTATAGGGTTGCAGACCCCTTCAGCTCCTTGGGTGCTTTCTCTAGCTCCTCCATTAGGGGCCCTGTGTTCCATCCAATAGATGACTGTGAACATCCACTTCTGTATTTGCCATGCACTGGCATAGCCTCACATGAGACAGCTATATCAGGGTCCTTTCAGCAAAATCTTGCTGGCATATGCAATAGTGTCTGGGTTTGGTGGCTGATTATGGGATGGATCCCCGGGTGGCACATTTCTTCTCCAACTCCACTCACAATCTCAGAACCTCGAGGTCAAGGAGTGAGCATGCTTTCATCCCAAAGAGCCACTCTTTGTGTCCTACAAGGCCCATTTCCAGCACATGGGCTACAGAGGAGGAACTTGCCAGCACCTGACAGGCTCAAGGTGCAGGTCTGCCATCACCCCATCACCGCTTTCAGCAGAGACACCGAATCTGTGCATGCGCTTTGCTAGCAGCTTTGTCAATCCTCTCACAGAAGGGCAAGAGGAGACTGCCTTGCCACTTGACTCTGCACAAAGCCACGTGGCTGCTCTGGCCGGGTGATGCAAGCTGCCACTGGCCATGCTTCATGCCCTTTGGAGATTATGTCATTGCCTTGAGAAAATCCTCCTGGCTGGCTTACTTGTCCCATGAGGGATGCGTGAAGCAGAGCCAGCTCAGGCTGACCTTCAGACTCGCAGTGAAAGAAAGCAATGCTTGTTTTTGTTTGCCACTGCGACTTCCAGGCTTTTGTTTGAGAGCGCCTGAGTTGTACAATATTCTCTCAGTAAAGACTTGCTGGCTTCACAAAAGCTTTCCTTTGCCCTACTGCTCCTGGCAATAGATCGGTGTCCCACTTCCTGACCTCCAGCTCAGTCATTTCTTCCCTCCCAGAGACTCTCAACTTCCAGGACCTAATGTGGGCAGGGTGAGGGAAGCAGTTTCAGCTGCACCTTGCAGTTCAAAATCCAAGTCCCTTTGGAGGCCCATCCAGTGCAACGAGGCACCCAGGTAAGCATTTGGTCGCTCACATCTGTATGCAGTCCTGATCAGCTATTCCTTCCTAATTGCAATGCGTTCACTCACTGGGTACTCTCCTTTACTCCCCCGTCCCCCAACCCACTCTCTCTTTCAAAATAGGATCTAATGCATCCAAAGCTGACCTCAACATCATTCTGTAGCCAATGACATTTTGAATATCAGATTCTCCTTTCTCCACCTCTCCAGCACTGTGAATACAGGTATGCATCATCCTGTCGTTTATGTGTGCTTTGAGATTGGACCCAGGGCTTCCTACATGCTAAAGGAGCACTTTCTCAACTGAGCTATATCCCCAGCCCTTGTCTGCACATCTTATTTATTAGACAGTATTTAGCTATGGCTGGCATGACTGTTACCACTCACCACCCCATGGGTTCATATGCTGGAAACTTGGTTTTCAGTGTGGTGGCATTAAGAAGTAATGGGACCTTTTCAAGATGGGGCTTTGTGCAGGGAGGACATTAGGTCACTGGAGGCACACCTTCAGAAGGATCCAGAGCAGTTCCTCTGTGTGTGGCCCATGTCTCTATCTGGAGTCTTATCTTGTCAAGTGTGACTTAACTTCCTGTCATTGTTTTTGTTGTTGTTATTGTTTTGTTTTGAGACAGGGTCTCACCATGTAGCCTTGGCTCTCACTCCATAGACCAGCCTTGAAATTGTCAAAATCTGCCAGCCTCTGCTCCTAAGTACTAGGTTTAAGGCCTCTACCACCACACACAACACATTTTTTTTTCTTTATAAAGTTTTTCATCTCAGGTATTCCATTATAATAATCGAAACAGACTGATAAGGTTATTATGTTTAATTCTTCAAGGGCAAACATCTACTGTTTTCATGTAAAATACCCATTGCAGGGCCTGTAGCTGGCAATCCCCTGATGGTAAACAGGTTGCTACTCCAGACACTGCTGTAATGAGATCTTTGTGCATAAATTTTGACTTCCATTTTTAAAGACATTCTTATATATTTTTTTGATTACAGAAGGAACACGTGCTTGTTTTAACAAATTAAAATATCAAATTGCATTTAAAATTTAAATTAATCGACAAGCACTCAGTTTGTGCTGTCTCCTATGGAGCAGTGGTTCTGGCTTGTATCCTGTGCTTAGCTCTGAGCACGGCTCAGGGGACACTCCTCCAGCAGGTGGAATGGGGCTGTTACTCTCCAGTTGGGGGTGGCTAAGGCTCCTGCTGGGAGCACTGAAATGGCCTCCTAGTGGGGCTCCCTTCCCCCCAGTCTGTGTACCACTGCTTGATTAATTAATTAAGTCCTGATTAATTAAAGCATCTCTGATCCCATTTCTTGGTGCTCCAAGCCCTTCAGTGGCTCCCCCATTGCCTTATGGAATCCTCCTAAATTGCTGTTAGGGTAATGAACTGTACCGTGGAAGACATTTTCCAAAGCTTTCATCATCTTCCTTCCTATGAACCCCCGACACTGCCAAACTGTGCAGGCCCAGCACTCTCTGCCTGGCTGCCTCCCAGGCTCAGCTCTCACCCTCTGGACTTTCTTGGGCATCTCTTTTTCTCGGCTCAACTAGTCCTCCCAGACCGTTCCTGTGAGCCTCCCAGCATCCCCTTCTCTGCCAGCCCTTTCCCAATGTCTTCATCTAGAGCCAGTTTTGTTTTCCTCCAAAGGTGATGGCATCATTGCCTCTTTGCACTATGATGTCTCCCCTCCAGCCTTATTGGGACTTGGGGATGGGTAATAGCTTACACAGCCTAACAGAATCCCTGGTTTCTGTACACTAGATGCCCCTTCACTGTGACAATAAAAGCCTGCAGATATTGCCCAAAGTTAGCTGGGAGGCAAATTCTCCCCTGGTTAGAGAACACTGACCTAAGGTGATATTTGTGCAACAAATCCTCAGATATATTTGAAGCTTGTGTCTTGCTTTAGAAGTCAGAGCCTAACCCACCAGGTCCCTTAGTTCTCCGACCTTCATTTACAGACTGCTCACCCTGCTTCTGCTCACTCCCCTCTGACTTCAGTTTTCTTGTCTCAGTCTTCAGGGTCTGGGTGGGTGATGCAGCCTCTTTCTGTAGCCTGTTCCCATCTGCCTCTCCTTTCCCAAGGAGCACATAGACCGCTCTGCTCCTCAATTTCCTCTGTAGACCCTAGTCTACAGCCCTTAGCAGCCTGTGTGCCACTTTAGAAAGAAGACTGACATCTTTTGAGGTAAGAACTCAAGAGGCTGAGCCTCCCAAGAGGTACCAGGGCACTTTTTTCAGGATCAAGGGACAGTGGTGGCTTTCATGGCTGTCAACTTGACTGCATTTGTAATTAACTAAAATCTGAAAATGGCAGGCACACATGTGAGAGGTTTTTACTTCATCTGAAGTAGGAAGATCCACTTCCTATCTGGATCTCTGGGGTAGGTAGGGAGACTCACCTTTAATACAGATCTTTTGAGAAGAGAATAGTCACGCCTTTAATCCCAGATATTGATCAGGGAAGACACATCTTTAATCTGGACCACACCTGCTGGAAACCTGTATAAGGTGAGGACGGAGGAAGCTTTTGCCTTTTGCCTGGTAGTTCTCACCCTTGCTAGCATGTCCATTTCTTCCCTGGCATTAGAATGACATATTTGGGATTCCAGTATGTCCCAAAGATCAGCTGAGACATCCAATCTTGTCATGGACTGAATAACTCTTGGACATTCTATTCATAACCAACTACTGTTACACTAGATGTACTGCAGCCTATAAGTAATTCTAATAAGTATATATTCATATCTATGCATACATTTTTATATAGAATCTATCTATCTGTCTGTCTGTCTGTCTTTGTTAATTCTATAAGTCCTGTTACTCTACAGAACCCTGACTAATACAGGCACCAAGTCCAGGCAGTGTATTGGAATAATTTAGAAATTCTAGAGCAGTGCTGTCCCAGCTGAAGAGTGGGCTAGATTGGTGACTTTGGATGCTATATTAAGCTTCTCAGGAGCCTTAATTTTTCCTTATTGTAAAATGACATGATAACTACATCTATCTTACCAGGTCATACCTAAGGTTTTGCATGTTAATATATGCAAAACACTTATAAAGTTCCTGGCTCAGGGCAATGGTCCATACATCTTCAAACTAATCGAGGCCGAGTGAATATTGAACTGGACAATGAGGGGGTTCAGAACTCACAGGCTGGGGTCCCCTCTGTCTCCGAGTACTGGCCCTGAGAATGCTCTCTGTTCTGGTCCTTCTTGGTTTCCTCGTCTACACACACCACATCCCCTTGCTTGGCCTGCACACTGACCAGCAAAGGTCTGGGGTCATCCATGGAGCAGACACTGTCACCTTGCTTTGCTGGGAGATAGCCAGGCTGCGCAGAGCAAGGACAGACATTAAAAACCCATTTTCTCACTGGGCATAAGTAATTGGTAAAAAAAAAAAAAAAGATCCAAATCCATAGCTGTCAGGTGAAGTCATTTCCAAGAGAAAAGGATGGAGGGAGAGAGCTGAGAGTAAGGTCCAGGTGGGAGCCAGAGTGGGGGAAAGGAAAGCAAGCCAAGCCAAGATGAGGCCAGGGCAGACATTTTTCTGCTTCCTGCTCCTAGACCAGGCTGCCCTCTTCACTTCTAACTCTTTCATTTAAAAAAATTTTTTTAAACATTTTTCTAAAGAAATTAAAAAGAGGTTTCTAAGGTGATGACGGCAAAGAAAACCATCTACAGGATTATCTAATGAGCCAGAATGAATTGCGTTTGAAATCATTTAAATGGGATCTGGGAGCATTTAACTGCAGCCTGGGATCTTAACTAGAGTGGGGAAGATCTTCACGCTAATTGCTGGCAATGATATTCCTATGGAGAGGAAGGGGTAGTAGCAAGCAATTAGCAGATAGTGGTTTCAGAGTCTGCACTGCTTGGTGGGGAGAGTAAGAACCTTGGTTCCCTGGGGACCAAGACCTCCAGTAGGGGGCAGCCCTGTCGTGGGCCTGTAGGGAGGGGCAGTGTGATAGGATGGTTGGGTGCAGGGGTTTCCAGAGGTAGGGGCAGAGGCAGGTAGCAGGTCCCCGGAGGCCAGGCAATGAAGCTCCTGTGGATCTCAGCGCCCCAGCAGGCTGGGGAATATGGATTGCAAGTGGGACAAATGGAAGGTGCAATTGCAGGCTGGAGCTCTACACACAGGAGCCTTTGTGGGAGGGGAGTGAAGCTCACCCACTCCCAAGAATAGAGACAGCTCCAATTCCACTTATTGTTTAATTCCCCTGAAACGGAAATTCCTCTCTGTCCATTGCTCTGTCCTAAGCACCATGCTGGCTCAGATCTTATGCCGGGATTGACCTCAGCCTGGGGTTGGGGATAGCAGACCATGCATATAAACGTGAATAACCTGGGACTGAAAGAGGGCTCCATTGATGAAGTGTACACCATACAGGGATGGAGACCCGACTTTGATCCTCAGGACCCATGTGCACCTGCACTATCAGTGCTGAGGAGGTAGAGGATCCCCGGAGCTTGTTGGCTAACCAGTCTTGCTGAGTCTGTGAGCTCTGGGCTTTGTGTTCAATCATCTTTCCAGTGCAGCCCAGCTCCCTCCCCCTGACTGCTGATAGGAGAGAAGGTGACCTCCGGATGTGACCCAGGAGCAGGGCAAACAGGACCTGTGCAGTGAGGACAGAGTTCCAAGTTTGACTTCAGAGTGGGGACAAGAGTGGAGTCTCCTAAGTGACTTTGGTTGATTTCTACCCTCCAGCACCACAGTCCTGCATCCTCCCTCCAGTGCCACTTGCTCCAGGAAGACTTCCCACACCTCCTCAGCCACCTGGTGCCTCTCCAAGGACCAGCTTCCTAGGATAGCTGTCTATACATGGATCTATCCCTGCTTTGAATGTACCACACAGAAGACCGGCAGAAGCATGTTAGGGAGCAATTTGTTATTAATTATTTACATCTACCACATGCTCAGTTTGCTGTCATTGCTGGTTTGCTTGCAGTGATTATTAGTAACGCTACCGCTCACTGTGTGCTGAGTAGCTCAATATATTATGTCTAATTGCCCTCCCCCCTTTCTGGTGGAATAGAGCTGTCATGATTGTCTTTTCTAAATAGTCATCTTGTGGTTGGAAGAGTAATGATAGTGAACCACACTGAGTGTGTTAAGTTTGGGGACTGGTCCATCTAAAGGCTTTTGAGCATATCAGCCATGGGGGTGGGGTGGGGTGGGGAGCTTGATAAATACTCTGAGCACACAGCTTTCTACAGCTCCAGGCACTTGGCAGAGCACTATGGGATAGAGAGCCTACATTTAATATTTCTTGAGTAGACAAAGAGACTATGGAGCAAATGCTATTGCTCTGTGGTCTTCCAGCCTATAGGTGGAGCTGTTGGACCCCAGGAAGTCTCAGGGCCCAGTTGCTAATGATGAATAACCTGGCAGGCAGGGTCCCAGTTCAGATCTCTGAATGGTAAGGCTCAGCAGTGTTCATACAAAAGGACCCTGGAAATGGCCTAAATGACCACTGAGATGGGTTTGGTTGAATAAATTATGATCCATATACAAGAATGCCATGCAGCCATTAAACATCATGGCATAGATTTATGTTGATTGATAAAGATATCTCTCTATACATTTTATTGAAGTGAAAGCATGCCTTGGGACATTATATCTGTCATTATCCTAGAGATAGAAAATTATGAAAGAGAGAGATAAAGATGGACAGAGAGCAGATGTCCCCAAAACTATTCGCATTGACTCTTTAGTGTGATTTTCGCTTTAACCTTATTTGTAATGTGTGAGATTTAAAAAGAACAAGTATGCTTTGTCTTTATCATTGAGAAAAGTCAGGTTGGTTTCCATTTGATAATTTAAAAACCAAACCATGCTGAAGATCTTGTTAATGTTCCCTAAAGATAGTCCCTTCAGAATACAGCCTCCTCTGAGGTCTTATGTATGTGCCAGTGACCAAAGGAGTAAGGACATCTGTCACCAGTGTCAGAGACATAAAAGGCTGGTAAGGCCCTTGCTGGGGTAGTCTCAGGCCACACTTCTCAGCCCTGGGTGCAACCTAGGAGGTCCAGCTGAGCTTTGGCTACACATTCTCCACATTCCCTCCCTCCCCATTCTCACCCTCCTCCTGGTGTCTCAGCTTTCATCTCCACAAATTCTATTCAGCAGTGAATCCCTGAACTTTCTAATTGAGATCAGAGATAAATATAGTGGGGAAGGCAGGCGAGAGAGGGAGGAGGCTTCCTTTTAATTTGCCACATTTCCCATTAATAACAACTTCTAATTAAAAAGTCTCCATCTCCCAGCCCAAGTCCAAGAGAAAAGCCTCCACAGGTCTGCCTGACTGGGACCTCTGTGCCAGTGAGTTCACAGTGCAGATTTCTGTACCAGCTGAGCCCTCATTGTCAGAAGCCATAATTAATCTGGGGGAGGGAGAGATATCACTGAAGACCACAGTGATCCTCCAAAAGGAGCCACACACTTTCACTGGGCAGTGGTACCTGCTGACATTTTGTTAGAGTTTGTCTGGCAAGGATGAACCACAAGGCAGATGTTCAGGGAAGTAGGGAGTATTTCAATATGCTTGAAGCTTAATGTTTAGGGGAACAGGAGGGCTGAACAGTACTACAGAAGAGGCAGCTTGTTCTTATTATTCTAGGGTGCATCAGCGTCTCTATTTCTTTTTCTCACAGAGTCTCCTCTTTAGAGACTCATGTGTATGCTGTGTGTGTGTGTGTGTGTGTGTGTGTGTGTGTGTGTGTGTGTGTGTGTGTGTGTGTAGGACTGGCTGTGTTGCTGATGGAGGAGCAATGGCTGTTAATAGTCTAAGACAGTGGGACGTGCCACTTAGTATTGATCTAAACAGGAGTTAATTTTTTTCCCTCTAGAAATACTGTAAATGCCTTGGTTACTTGCTGAACTGTAGGAAACACTCTAAATAAGCCGCTGTGAATAAATGAAGGCTGAATGAACAGAAAGATCCTTTGTGGACTTTCAGTCATCTGCCAACATCTGACTCCTCAGCACCCCCCCCCCCCCCACCTAGCAAGGGCTAGGTAGCAGGATCTCAGATCTAATCCACCCAAATACAACTTGGGACCCGTCCCTCACACGGCCCTCTTCTATCTCAGTTCAGAAGACTTCTTATTATGCTTAGCTCTGTTCTTCATCTTGCAAGTTGCCTCTGTTACCCACAGGATATCAAGTTGACTCTACATTCAAGATACATCCAGAATCCAGCAGAAGTCTCTCATCCTTTAACTGCTGGGACCCTAATCAGCATGACCATCATCTTTCTGCTCTGGTACAGCCAGGCACTTCTGTATGACAAGGACATGATCTGGGAGATGCATCACTGGGAGATTTTGTCATGGGTTTTCACTTACACAGTCCTAGACAGTATAGATCAATCACTCAGTGCATCTTGATGCAGTCAAGAGAAGTGCCAAACACAAGATGGATGAGACTGTGATACATGCTAGGACTTTTACAGTAAACTCTTTATACAGATGCATCCATGTGTATAGAAGGGGCATGCTAAGTGAATATAAAGAGTATGATGTAGTAAAAAACAAAAACAAGTAACAATGTAACAATGTTATATGACTATTACTGTTATGCCCTATGTATATTCATAATTGTCAGTGTAGTGGGTGTGTTTTTTATCTGCATCACCACATACATGGATTACCTTGTGCTGTGATATTCAGCTGGCTACAACATCATTAGGTGGTAGAAATAATTCAGATTCATTAACATGCTTTAGGACACCCACAGCTTGTTCTTGACCAGAATGATACATGGTGAACTCTGCATTTCATAGATTCCTAGCCATACTGTTTCCTTCCACCTTTTTTCATGAAGTCCATTTTTAACCCAGCAGTGGGAGGGAGCCATGTAAAGCATGATTGACATGGTGTTCCTCTTATGCTCAGACCCCTTCAGCAACATCCCTTCTTACTAGAATAAAGTTTTTCTTTGTTCGCTAGCCTCTTTTTCAGCCAACTGGTCTACCTGTCATTCCTTGACTTGTTCTAGGCACATCCCTGCCTCAGAGTCCTGGTACTTTCTTAATCTCTACTTGGCAGACTTTTCCTCCAGATGCCTGTATGGCCTAATGTTTGCCTCCGACAAGCTACCTTCCAGCCAAAGTCACTCTGGTCACTCCACTTAGTGTTACAACTCCATTCCACTCTCACAAACAACCCCTTTCCTGATTTACTTTTCATGGGACTTGACACCTTCTGATTATTTTTTCTTATCTCTGCCTCTCTCTAACACCAGTAGAAGGCCTGTCACAAGGGCAGAGATTTTTATATCTACTTCATTCAGCACCAAGAACCAGGCCTGGGTACATGTAGATGCCATAGAGCCTTTTGTTGAATGGATAAACACAAGGAAGCTGAATTGTCAAGTTCAACTCAAGGCTTACCTACCTGGGAAGCACAGCAAATGAGTCCTAGCACCTGGGAAGGGAACAGCTCTTCTTAAAAAGGACTAGATTCTGAAATCTGGCTTTGTCATTTGTGAACCACATGACCCCAGATATTTGCAACTCTTCTAAGCTTCCACTTGCTTCATTTAGAAAATGGGGATAATGACAGTGTCTTCCTTATAGTGCAGCGAGGTAGAGACTGTCAAAGCAATGGCACACAGTACTTACCAGAGCCCAGTTTATAGAAAGGCAGCAGGAAAGTTAGTTGTAAGTAGAGGTATGATTTTGTTGTCAACAAGAAATACCCAGTAAATCAGTAGACATTGTTGACTCTGAGAAAATGAGTGTAATTCTTCTCTGCAGAAAGTGGACTTAGTACTAAGAAGAAATGAGGAGATTCTGGTCCAGACCTCACAGTAGTGTTGTTTTGGATTCACTCTTAATAAATAAGTATGAGAAAAACTCAACATTTATCTCTCTCTGCTTCATGACTACAGAAACAATGTGACAACTACCTCACACTCCTACCATGAAGGACAATATTCCCTTAAAGTACAAATCAAAATTAAACACACACACACACACACACAGAGAGAGAGAGAGAGAGAGACAGAGAGAGAGAGAGAGAGAGACAGAGACAGAGAGAGAGAGAGACAGAGACAGAGACAGAGACAGAGAGAGAGACAGAGACAGAGAGACAGAGAGACAGAGAGACAGAGAGACAGAGGAGATAAAGAAAGGTGAAATGAGCATTAGTTAATGGAACTGCTAAGGTGATGGATGACTCAGTGCCATTCCTCATGGTGATCACTGGTGAGAGCTGGTTTGTTTGGCATCATTCTGAGGTTTGACACAGTGTGGATTGGCAAACTTATTGGCTCATAGTCAGCTATGTAAATATTTCAGGCTTTTCAGGTCCCTGCCATAACTACTTAATGATTGTAGCATGAATGGTTCCAAAAGCAAATAGGTATATTTGTGTTTTGATAAAACTTTCTTTATAAAACAGGTTAGAGGGACAGATTTGTCCCCAGGGCTGTGGGTTGCTGATTTCTGGCTCATGGAATTCTTTCTAGAGATGGCTAAAAGAAAAAGTAAAATATACAAAAAGAGAAGTAGAAGTTGGAATAAAGGATATAAAATCTTATATCTATAATTGTTGTTCCCTTTAAAGAAGATGTTTAACCAGTAATGGCTTCTGGCTGAGTCTAGTAGAAATCACTGCATGGAATAGAAATCTATCAGCTTTCACCTACAGATTTGTTTAAACAAATCTAGGGCAACTTGGCAGAGACATCAGAGGGTGTGTTCACATGTTGGATAAATGGTTGATTCGGTTTGCAGGGACTTTCAAAATCCCTGTTTATTGGAATATTCTAAGGTATGGGCCTGTTGACTTTCAGGAAAGCAAAGTCACAGATTTGGTGTGTCTCCAATACTGGAATGTGCATTGAAATGTGCACACTGAGGACATTTTACTTTCTAATTATATTGCTAAGCCTATAGTGTGTATGCAGCCACAGGTGAAAGTCAACAAGGATGCATTGTCAACTTCACTTAGGATGCAATCCATCTCTGTACTCATCTGGGTCTCTCATATAGACCAGACACTCACTGTCAGCTGCAGCAACTGTCCTACTAATCAAATAGCATGAAGAATGTATAATTTATTTTCCATTTAGACAATAATGGCAAACATCTGGCACAGCAGCCTCTACTTCTCTCACCTTTGTGTGTCTGAAAACATTACTAATTGATTCCCACTGTCATTTTTTCTGAACCTTGGCCTCAAATAGGTAAGCTTTGGGATATTTATAGTTAGTAGGCACTGGGTCAGCTGCTTAGTTAGAGTCAAACTGAATGTGATATCAAAGAATGGAGGCAAATGATTAAGAATGCCAAGACCTGAACCCTACACCCTTCTCGTATGTCAGTATCCCAGCATTCTTGCTAACATATTGCTTCATGTAGCGATCATTAGTTTCTTGGAGTTCATCATTACTGATTTAGAAAGTTCAAGGCAATAATGTACATTTTTTATAACTTTATAGAAGTTTATTAGGGGACCATAGGCAGACTGTTGGTGGTCATGCAATCTCTACTTTGTATCCTGCCCAGAAAGACTCAACAGAATGTCATTTCTCAGTATCTTTGACATTAAAATGATCCTGTAGCCCAGTAGTACAGCACTTGCCTAGTACATGTGAGGCCTTGGCTTCTATCCTAAGTACCATAAAATATTCTATGACATCATAAGGAGATTAGATACTGGAAATGACTTGAATCTTCTGGAGACAAGCACACCATAAGCCAGGTATTAGAAAATATGGAGTGATTAAGTTGATAGCCATGATTCATCCGATATTTACCTGTATACCTGGCCTACCTGTGTTTATGATCAAGTGGGGCAGTAAGGCTGAAAGACTGGTGTGTGTGTGTGTGTGTGTGTGTGTAATTCTGGTGAGAGCAGAAGAGTGCCAGTATTAGCCATATTAATATGTATACACTGTATACACTGAATATGGAATCGAGGCAGACCAAGGCTAGGCTCTTTAGTAGGTATGCTTGCAGAGTTGGGCTGAGCCCATTTGGATCATCCTGTAGAAGAGTAGCCTCCACATAGGAAGATCTGTGCAATAGCATGGGAAGAATCAATGTCCTGTCACAGAAAACGGTACTTAATATCAACCCCCCAAAAGCCAAGGTAATGTTATGAATGGCAAAGTAGGCAGGTGGATCAGCCATCAGCAGTGTTGTTTATATGGTGGAATTCAGTAATAGTGTGCTGATTAAGGAGTGCAGTCCCTGAGTCAGACAAGAAAAAGTGAAGGTCCTATGTCTGCATCTTAGTTCAAATGTGAAGACATCACTGTAGCCTGGGGTTTCTCAGCTTGGCTTGTTCATGTGCTAGACCAGATAATTCCCCATGTGGGGCTGCCCCATTTATCAGCATTCCTGTTTTCTATACACTAGATATCATGCATACTTGCCCTCTCACCCCTTAAGTGTGATGACCAAGAACCCATATATTACAAATATCTCTGGGGAGCAAATCACCCCAATTTGGAAACTATGACATAGCTTGTTGAGCTGTGGTACACAGGGTTATGGGGGTCCAAACTGGAATAAACAGAAGACTCCTGTGGCTGTAAGTTCCCCCAGGCCCAGGCTGTATTCTTGGGTCTGTGTGCTCAAGGATCCAGGATACTCCTGGCATGCAGGAGTTGCTTAGATTGTGCACACTCGTAGATGAAGCCGTGATTTCAGGATCATCCTTTGGACCTCGAGTCTCGCTGATGGATGAGAGGTGCAGAGCATGAATCATCAATATGGAAGAAGGAACTGGAAAACTAGGAGTTATGGAAAAACAAATCAGACTGAGAGTCAGGGCCCTGAGTCATGGATGCAAAAGGCATTCAGGCTTGGGCCAAGGGGATTGAACTTGGATTTGAGATGGATCCAGGAAGCCAAGTTGCCTGGGTCTCGTCTTGGCCTCACATCCTGCTTTCCTCTGCACATATGAAGACAGGCTACCTTCACAGTTTCACTTCTCCCAGACCAGCAGTTGGGAGTACACCCACCAGCTAATGGAGCCTTTCAAAAGGGGACCCAGCACAGTTCCTTACCAACTGAGTGGGTGATTTCAATTAAAGGACCATTACTCTGAAACTCTATCCAGGCCCAGTTCCCATCTGCTAGCAGGAGGCTTTTCTTTTTCAGGTCTCAGGCCCTACTCTGTGGTTACAGAACAGGCCTTTCACTGGGGCCCATCGCCTTCACTAAAACACAGCAGATGCTGCTAATAAACAAACATATTGATCATACAGATATGGGATGTCAGGGACTTAATTCATGAATGAAGTGAGCTTTAAGAGTGCCCAGTGGGAGTTGGCTTCATTTAAAGGGCCGGCAGCTACTTGAGTCTTCTTTTAAGCCTACTCTGAAAAGGCAGGTTAGGACCATTTTCTCTGCCCTTTGTCAGCCCTGTTGCTGCGAGATGAGTCTGGGGTAGACTAGGTTCTAACAGCATAAGAGCTGGGCTAATGTAGTGGAAGAGAAAGGGAAAGGGTCTTCCTCAGGCTGCCTAACTAGGCTCCTTACCCAACTGACTAAATAGCCCCCATCCTAGCAATCAATCTCCCCCAGAAGCAAATAGCCACATGTGGCTATTTAAATTCTAGTGAAAGAAAGTGAAAGAAAATTGAAATTTTATATCCTTGGTCACTTAGTTGCATGCAGCGATTATGGGACAATAGAACATTTCCAGGTCTGTGAAAATCTTGTTAATGCTACCCTAGAGATTGTATTAAAAAAAAAAAAAGAAGGAAAACTACCTCTACTACTTGAAAGTTTTGCTATTCAGTGGGTGACCATGGGTAGTTTTCCTAGGCATGGAGACTCTAAGGCCCTAACCTAGACTAACCGAGTCTGAATATACAGTTGGACAAGATCCCTGAGTGGTCAGCATGCAGCCTACAGTTTGTGCAACGCTGCTATAGATCTCTGGTAGAGAAAATGGAAACAATGCTGGAGAATTATTAAATGAGGCACCCTGTGAAAGTGCTTGCCAAGTAACAAGTGCCTGATCAGGATGATTCCTTAGTCAGCATCACCTGCTTCCACAGAAGGACAGAAGTCTGCTTTTATGTTGTGGGCCCAGTGTTTTCTGGGTACTCAAGGGTGGGACTTGCTGTTCTTTACTAAAGGAGACAACATATGATCAAGATGGGTACCTGCCTCTGCTCTGGGCACATAGGCATGTTCTGCTGCATCTCAAAGCATGAGCTGGAAAACAGCTGAGATGACCATCAGCTGATTTAAGTCCCACATGTGAATAAGAAGCTGGGACTCTGCATTAAAACTTTGTGTAGGATGCACTGGGTCAAAGTACGAAGATGAGTGTGTATCCTGCAGGGGAAGCTAGTGGGAGAAGGTACGCTCATTGGAAAGGCAGCCACGAAACAGATCTGTGAAAAGACTGTTTGGTTAAATGCAGTGTGGCGAGGAAAATGGAAGAATGGTTATCTAGTGGTGGTGGGAACCAAGAGCACATGTCTAGTATGGAAGGGTGCCAGGAAGGCGAAGTCAGATGAGAGATGCTACTTGGCAAAGGCTAGGAGGCAAGATGCTGGTGTACAGAGTGAGCCGGAGTGCCTTGTGTAGCAAAGAGGGGTGAAGCTATAGGATGGATTGGGCATGCATGGAGCTATTCTTTTTATGGTTCCATTCGGATTCAAAGGATGAGGGAGGGCGGGGTGGGGAAGTGTGGGTCGTTGGGGTTAGGAGTGGACAGGAGTTCAGTCTCAGGATTGTATTTGTCATGGAAGAAAGTTCCCCTGTTCTGAGAAAGTTACCAAAGGGGTTCAGGCAGAGGAACTGTGAGACTGTATTTGTAAATCAGAAGGAAAGCAGGAGCCACTTTGTGGTGGACCACCTGGGAAAAGCGTGGCGTGCTAGTCCACGAGAGAGGGTGCAAGTTGGCAGGCACCCTGCAGGGGGAGCTAATAGGAGAAGCTAAGTTCTAGGAAAGGTAGCCATGAATCAACGCATTCTCTCTGTGTTCCCCTAGTTTTCAATTTGTGATTAGATTTTTAAGGCTGGATTTCAAGTGTGCTTGTGCTTGAGATTTTCTTCATACAACGTAAAAGTCCTCAAATCCATGAGACACAGTGACAGCTGCTACTGAGGACACTTTGTTGCCTGACGCGTCTTCATTATTACTTTCGTCAGAGCTCCCTGCCTCCAAAGGCCGATTTCCATAGCTCATCTGAAGAAAGTGGAATAGGAACAAGTGAATAAACCAACTTAAAGAAAAGTAGAATGATATTAATAAAGATAAAAGACGTAATGAATGAAATTAAAAACCGACGTACACTAGAGAGTATAAATAAACTCTGAAGACTGTTCTTTGGAAAGACTTGTAAAATATATGAACCTGCTTCGAGTGTCTGATTAAGGGAAAGGAGCGATATTAATGAGAGAGAAAACAGAGATGGTGTAAATTAATTGCCTCAACAAGATCATCGGGAGTAAATTATAAACACAGTCCTTGAGATTCAAGAGCCTCTGGTCTCCTTCCCACACTGGTAATGGATCTGGAGTCTCCAATCTGTGCTGAACCCTCCACTCCCGCAAGCCGGAGGGGGTCAGCAACCTTTTATTACTCTCAATCTTCTCCCCAGACTAAAAATTAATTTTCATTTCTATCATTATTAGTGACTCCTCTTTAATACACTTTTCTTCTGTATGCCGGACATTGCTAACTATTTTGTACATACTTTATAGATTTAATCCTTCCCTGAATCAAACCAGGTGGACCTGGACCTTTTACAGGTGAGAAAAATCAAATTTAGTGTGACAGATTAATTTGGACCAGGCCCTGACATTTTCTAAGAGGGAGGCAGCTTTTATATGTGGGTGATTGCTTCTTGGGCTGGTATACTCACAAACCTCTATGTGGTTTGGCTAGCACCTCCCCCTGCACAATGGCATCCTTTTCCTGAGTGTGTTCACAACTTTTAAAGTTGCAAGCATAGGACCAGGGTGTCCACTTTGAGTTCTAGTCATGATCTTGCCCCTTAGATGCCAACTCGGGGAAGTACAGACGTTCCCTTTATCTGACATTTGTCTCTTTAGTCTTTCAGTGACTTGCTGTTCACTGGGGTCCAAAACTATTGAATGGAAAATTCCAGAAATAAATTCACCAATTTAAACTTGTAAACTATGCTAAGCAGGATAATGAAATCTTGTTCTATCTTGTTCTATCACATCCAGAGTGTAGGTCTTCCCTCTTACCAGTGTATACATACCATGTATGCTACCCTCCTTTGAGCCCCTTCTAGCTCTCTTGGTTGTTACATGTGGTATCTCAGTGTTCATGTATCTAATGTTATATCCCACTTTCTTGGCAACTCACCTCATTCCATCACAGAGACGTCATCATAGGACGGGTAAGTACAGTACAATACCATATTTTAAGAGTAAAAGGGACTACATTCGTATGATTTTTATTACAGTGAACTATTATTGCCATTAGTCTTACTTGATTTATTTATTAAACTTTATTATAGGGAAAAAAAGCATAGTATCTGATGGGCCCAGTACTATCTTCAATTTCAGATATCTGTTGGGAGTCTTGGAACATGTGTCAGTGGATTAAGGGGGATAGTAAAACTTCCAGGAGTTCAGTTTATTTTTCTTTAAGGGACTTGGGGACAAAACAAGAGGTAAAGTGTTTACAGTGCAAGCATCAGGATCTGAATTTGATCTCCAGTGCCCATGACACCAGGAAGGCAGAGACAGGTGGGTCCTGGGGCTAACTTCCCAGCTAGCCTGGCCTGCGTAGTGATCTTCTGGTCTCAGTGGTAGGTCAAGTTTCAATAAACAAGGTAGATGTCTCCTGAGGAATGACTCTTGAGGTTGACCTTTGGCCTCCAGACATATATCCCTGCACGCACGCATGCACATAATTCCTGAACACACATACACATACACAGACACACACACACACACACACACACAAATACATTAACATACAGGAGTTGGATTGAGCTTCTGTGGTTTGGAATTCTTTTATATCTCTCTTTGTGCATGCTAGTTTTCAGTCCTTGTCCCTAATTCAGACAGCCTGGCATTCAGTGTCGGTTAGGCATGTGCACTGCATTGATGTACTTCTTACCTGCATGGAAGCTCTAGATGCCCCTAAATAAATAGAGCAGCACATGAATTACTATTGGGGAAGCACAAATTAAAGGCATATAGCAACCCAGGTGCCTGTCCTAGCTCTTGCCCATTCTGGCCTTCTCTGACACATCTCTCTCCATGGGGTCAAGGCAAATACACCTACAGGGATTTATAATCTCTTCTTGGCCATGTTACCTGGATACCCAAAGCCCATTTCTAAGGATCATTCATTCATACGCCCTTCATCTTCTCTCCACAAATTGCATCCATCCCATGAGCATATGCAGCCCAGAAGGATACTCTGGATGTGAGACACAGAAATTTGTCCATTCAGATAGGACAGAGAGGGGGGGGGCATGGAGAGGTGGAAAGGTGAGAGACTTTTGAACTGCTCTCCAAAGTCTGTATCCATCTGTATTCCTATTGGTAATGGAGAGGAGTTTCGACTGACCCCAAACTCTGTTGATCCCATATCTGCAGGTTCAATGCATCTAGGACTGAAAATATTGGGAAAATTATATCTGTATCAAATATGCACAGATGTTTTTCTTTTTCATTTCTTCTAAACAATAGGGTATAACAGATATTTCCATAGCATGTTCTATAAGATGTGAGTAATATAGAGATGTCATATAGCACATGCGAAGATATATGTGGGTTTTGTACAGATTTCATACCTCTTGCATGACACAGAGTTTCTTTGAATTTTGGTATCTGGACACTTGGAGGATAGCTGTACTTCCTGCCAAGTACTTTTGAGCCATTCAAGTGGCTAAAGATGATTGGAGAAAGTTCTAGGCAGCTGATATAGAATGTTTCACTGGCATATGAATTGAAATAGAAGACACAGGCAATGGGTACAGTCATGAAGGAGAAAAGATATTAAAGGGGGAGATGGCTTAAGGTTGGACATTTAGGAAGTACAAGCTAGGCAGACTAGGATGCTCTGAGTGACTAAAAGACAGTTGGCAAAATTGTAGGAGAAGCTCTGGAAATGTGTGAGGCTTGGCAAGAAAAGGAAAAAAAAAAGTAGTGGTGGGGGGAGGGGACATTTCAGGAAGGGAATGGTTAAAAGATTCAGATGCACTTGGGAGCACACTTAGATGGGGGCAGAATAGCCTGCTCAGACTTAGCAGACTCATTGACTTTAGCAAGAGCTACTGACAGTGGGAGCAAGGCTGGGATTCACACTGTAACTAGTAATACAGGCACATGGGCATTAAAAGATTGAAGTCTGGACGCATTGGTTGATAAATAGCTACCACAGAAAGCTCCACAAAACTCTCATCTCTCTGTTCACTGTCTTCCCTCCTTAGGTTACCCAAGGAACTCTCTGTGGTCCATTAGTCAAAGAGAACCTTTCAGTCAGCCAAGGACTCTTTCAGTTGGTTCCTTAGTCTGCAGGCTATATTGACAGCTAAGTAGCCTTGCTAGAGAGAAGCCATCTTGAAGTGGGTTGAGGAAGGATTTGTAAATGGGGAAACCGAGACAATGATAAAGAATAATTCACTATACAGCCTGACTTCCAAAAGGAAGGAGAGAGAGAGCTGAGGAAGAATCTGGTGCCAGGTCTTGGGAGTCTTAGTATGTGTTTGCTCCCTTTTTGTAGCTGAGGGGGGATACTTGAGTTTGTTTAAATGCAAGTGGAAGAATCTCAACCAACCACACTTGCTCTAGATAGGCAGACCCAGACATCTAATTTCTCTAACCACTGAGTTTTAAATGTTTTCTGTCAAATCAGTGAGTCTAGTTTGGATATCCACCTGAAGAACTCATTGATGTAAGTTGTATCCAAGTGAAATTTAGATTCTGAGAGTCTTAACATTGAGTTTCTAAGCCTCTCAGCTTGGGGAGCAGATTCTAGACTCCAATGAGGTCATTGATCTACTTGATACATCTGGATACCCACTGGATGACCTTCAGTTAGCCCTCCCAGGACTTATTCCAACTTTCCTACTTGACATCTGTTGAACGATCTAAGCATCCCAATTTAGGCCAACCAAAATTACTAGCCAGGATCCGCGACATATTAGCTAATTTGTTAATTTGACAGGATTCCCTTCCTGTATGTCTGTGAGGTTACTGTTAGATTAACCAAGGTGGAAAGCATCTCAAATGTAGGTGACACCATCCCATGGGTTGGAGCTCCAGACTAAATGAAAATGAGAGAGTGAACTGAGGACCCAAATTCATCTCTCTCTGCCTCCTGGTAACAGATGGCTGGCAGCACATGCTCCCGATGGCTTCCCTTCCCTACCATGATGGACCACACTCTCAAATGGTCAGCTAAAACAAATCCTTCTTTATCTATGCTGCCTTTGTTGCATATCGTATCATAACAATGAGAAATTGTAAGTAAGAAATCACAGAACAAACCACACTTGCTACCTGTGGACCCTGGAGATGCTGTACAGGTCAGTGAGTATCAAAAGGATACAGACCACACCCTCAAGGACTCATCCTGTAAAGGACAGAGAAGACACTGCTAAACCAACCTGAGCAAATACAAAGCAGACTGCACCATGCACCATTGTAAATGTGAACAGGACAGTGGGAGCCCAGAGCAGAGGAGACAGGTTCTCAGGGGTGACAGGCACTATCTACAATGTAATCTGACATCTGTCTCCCCATCACTCTGTGCAAATGCACTCACAGTTCATATGTAAGGAAGCTGCATCCTAGAAAGGTACTTCTGGACATGTCTTCTTACCTGTCCAGCTGCACTGGGGTGGGACTAGGTCAGGAAAATACCATTTCTAGAACATAAGGACCAAATTCTAAATACAATTGTATACTTCTTCCTTTAGATCAAGATTTCTTAAACTCTCAGCACTTGAGACCCCTTTATGCCTGAGAAGTCAGTGTATGACCCTGGGCATATAGCCATGTAAATCAGGCATAAAAATAAGATATTTACTGATTGTAAATCATAAATAAAATTACTTATAAAATATTTGGTATACATGTATTTTTACCACTTAAAAGCAGGAACAAATTTGTACATTAATGATATAGATGTGCTTGTTTATTTTTGTATAAAAGGATGAAATCTTGGTTGATTTTTTTCATGGTATTGGCTATGGAGTATCTTTGAGGTATTGTTTTGAAATGATCAATTTTGATTTTATAGTCATCAATGCTGAGAGCACTACTTTACATAAATACATAGGACAAAATTGTATATTTAGATCTATTTTAGAGATTATTGGAAATCCTATTCTAATTCTATGCCAAAATTCAGTGGATGATTTTTTAAAAATGAAACTCAAGTAAGTAGCAGTCCTTACAATAAAACATTCTAATACAATATAATCAAAGATATATGGGTTTGGTTACTTACATACTGAGATATGATGGTAGGAAAATATGAAAAGACATTGTTTCCCATAATCAGTGTGCTTCTCTAAGATCAGAAAATTTATCTGTATAGTAAAAGGACATAGCATATGATATATTTTAAAAAAGATTTATTTATTTTATGTACGTGAACACACTATTGCTGTCTTCAGACACAACAGAAGAGGACATCAGATTTCATTATAGATGGTTGTGAGCCACCATACGGTTGCTGGGAATTGATCTCAGGACCTCTGGAAGAGCAGTCAGTACTCTTAACCTCAGAGCCATCTCCCCAGCCCATCATATAATAGCTCAAAGCTGAGCCAAGTATTCTTAGTGCTGTGTGGCATGGCGACTTGTATAGTGCAAGGACTGCATGATGTGTGTTCAAAACCCAACCGTAGTGAAGTCACAGGATGCAGTTTGGGGAAGAGCTGCCAGAAGCCTCTAAGATGCATTGTGTGTTTGAGCTTGGATTATTTTCTTTTGTTGTTGATGCACAGAAACCTTGTGCTGTTGCCAAATTCTTCATAACCTCCCATTCAGTAATGTGTCTGGGGTCAGGGCCCATATTTAAGAAAGGGCTTAGGTCTCTCAAAACAGAAAAGGTCCTTAGTGGTTTTTTTGGAACGATCAAGGATGGTCTGTGCCATCCTCGCCAAGGAAAGATTTCTTTGCATTATGAGGTTCTCCATCCTGACTCTAGGCTTGTTAATTACTGCAATTAGAACTGGAGTGTTCCTCAGCGGCCAGAGTGTTAGACGCGTTGTCCTCAGCGTGGCCTACTGAAAAGGAGTAGAAGACAGGGCTCAGTGGGAGGTTTGGGGTCATTGGGACTGTGTTCTCGAAGGAGATGATGAGACTCTGCCATCTTTCTCTGTTGTTCATGTCTCAGGCACGAGGTGAGGATTTGTTCCACTATGTGCTCCCACCCTGGATGCATTCATTGCCTCACTACAAGGTCAAAAGCAGTGGGGGTGGAGGGGTCAACTGACCGTGGACTGATACCTACAGTACGATGAGCCAAAATGAACTTTTCCCTTTTCTGAAGTCAAGCTTCTCAGGTACTTTGTCACAGCAACAGGAAATCGAATGACATATCTCTTCTGCGATTGATATTCTAGGTCCTCTCGGGCAGTCTTTCCACTACTTCACTCACTAGTAATGGAAACATGGGAGCTTAACTCCTAGCAGGACATTTTGATACGGAAAACAAAAACAACAAAAACAAAAACAAAACTTGTTCTTTGTCCCAAAGGAAGCCACAGGCAGTTTTAAACTGAATTTTCTCTGGACTTCTTTGTAGCTCTCTGCTTACATTGACTCATGAGTTCTTGGGGTCTCCTTCCTTTTGAGTGTGGAATTACCATCACATTCCGCAGAGAGCAAAAAGAAAAAAAAAAAAAAGCTGTTGCACTCCATGGAAACAAAAGGCATCTTCCTGCTTTGCTTACAGGGTTTTGTCCTTTGTGGTTTGTATACAGCTCGAGCCAAGGACACCCAGGGACTGCCATATACATCACCCACCTGAAATATCTGCCCACATGTGATGCCATCAGAGGAGACCACTGTGGTCTCATAGTGTTTCAAAGGCAAGGCTATAAAATAAGCATGCTGAGGACTGATGCTTCCTCGCCATTTTTAACTTTTCTGTATAATGTCTCTGTACCCAGGCCAGGAATCTTCATTCTAACATTAACTGTGCTTAGTGTGCTCTTTGGGGGGAAAAGAGGGAGAATCTAGGGAGAAGAAAGTGGGATGTGGGATTTATTAACACAACAGCTCTTGGGTATAGGAAGTCTAGGCATCCTGCCTTGCCTAGACTTCTGTTGCCCTGGAGGATGGGGTTAGCAACCGAAAACCCCAAGTGGTTGCTGTGGAAGAGGAGAGCTTCTCATGCTACAAAAATGTCCCAGATACATGCGGGCAGAGCAGCTGTCTTCCATTACCCTTGGGTGCCCTGAGAACCTCTGTCCTCAGCCCAAGGAAAATGGGGAACCTCTTCCAGTGCAAGGGTTTTAAGTCATGAAAATTAGATATTAATTCTATGTTTAGCCAGTTACTTGGTGTCTCTTTGTTGCAAAGAGGCTATGCCACTCATTTCTCAGAAGTCAGGGACCTGTGGGGACTGTACACATCAAGTTGATGTAGTTTATGGCTTGGATGGGAGCCTGTGACTGTGAAAGTTCCCTCCAGTGCATCTGGAGGAAATGGGCGATGCTGAAGTTGCAGGGCTGGTAACTTGAGAGAGCCAAATCAAATATAGCAGGTGCCAAAGGGACTATGATCTCAGTTCAGACCTCAGGTGACTTGGGCAACTGTGACCTTCTGTGACAGCACTTGTACCAGTGGGATGTCCAGGATTGGCTCTGTGATGTCTATGATGGGTTCTATCAAGCCATGACAGAATGTGTGTGCTCACACATGCATGTATAACACACACACACACACACACACACACACACACACCACCACCACCACCACCACCACCACCACCAACATCATCACCACCACCATCATCACCATACCACACACCACCACACCACACCACACCACACCACACCACACCACACCACACCACACCACACCACACCACACCACACCACACCACACCCACACCCTGGTGTTCAGCCCCACCTCACATTGCTTTTCAAAACTCCCTTCCAGAGCAGGGAACTTAAAACATCTCTAAGAGTAAACCATCAAGATCAGGGTTCAGGCTCCATACTTATTGGTCTACAAGAGCTTGTTCCTTTCCACTCACCACACCATAGTCCCCTGACGCCCCCTGGCAAGAGGGACAGAGCAGGCTAAGAAACACTCCCTGACTAAACTTGTGGTTTCTTGTTTGGCTTCCTCAGACATCAGCAGTAGCAGGAGAGTAATTTGTCTACCTGGTCCTTGGTGATGGTCAGGAGCTCTCGCTAGAGAACCTTACATTTCTCCTTACTGACCCTCACCTATCTGTCTCCTGCCAGTTTTGATGGTTGTCTTGTGACCTGTGCCTTAAGAGAACCAAAATCAGAAGAGAGGGGTGGAGGAGAAAAATGTAAAAATAGCTGCTGCTTCTCGCCGACCAGAGTTGATTCATGAGGTTTGAGCCATTGGACACTGAGTCATTGATTTTTCCCTACCTGGCATAGGGAGGTGAGAATGAGGGTTAGGTGCTGGACAGAGGCAGGGAAAGGATCTTCAGAGAGATCTGAGAGACCCCAGACAGCATCAAATGCTCTGCAGAGACCTCTGTTTGCCCTGGGGAGCAAGCTCTTCTTACATACTTTGCTGGTGAGCTCTGGAGTGCATCCTTCATGGTGACATCATTGTGTCTTATATGGATGGTGTCCTTTGGATCTGGGCTGTGACATTCACTGTAACAGGCTCCAGCCGTGATCTGCATCATTCTGAGTCTGCCATGCCTGCCTGTTGTAGGGCTAAATTCTGTGCCTGGGTAGACTTTCATGTTCCATATCAGAATTTTCTTTTAATCCTTATATAGTCCCCAAACTCTAAACTCATTCAAGAAGCATTTTCACATATCTAAAAAAAAAAAAAAGACATTCACATCTGATTTTATATTGGTAAATATCCCTTTTACAAGGTATGACCAGATATTGCTAGTTGCCCACATAACAGATATCTTTGCACCTTAAATCTTTCCTTGTGTACACTTAACCTGCCTTCCCAGAGTCTCTTACTGACAACAGAATCTAGCTTTTGGTGGTAGGGAAATATGTAGGGGAGTGATAGTGTTGAGCAAGGTTTGTCTCTTCCACTAAAAAGAGTCACCAGTAAGGAGAACATGCCTTTGTTTTAGATTGAATATGGCCGTGTAAGGATACGATACCAGAAGTCATCTTGGGAACCATGAAGAGATAGACCTTAAGAAAACTGTTGGTGAGAGAGCGGCCAAAGGAAAGAGGGGCCTGGTTGCTTGGTAACACTGTTGAACCATCGTGTGTGGTTCTCACCTTAGACTATTTTTTAGTCCCCCAAGTGAATGTACAAACTCGTTAACTTATCAAGGAAAGAAATTATTTGCAACAGTTATGGAGTCTGGGAAGTCAAAAGTAGAGGATCTGCATCTTAGCTCCTGTGTGTCACCTTCCTGATGATGGGACTTGTAAGAGTTGCAAGGTGGTGCTGAGCATCATGTGCACGTGTCCTTGTTCAGCTCTCCCCTCTTTATGTGAAGCCACAAATCCATTGGATTAGGGCTCTGCCATGCAGACTCATTCAATGTTAGTCACTGCCCAAAGGGTCTACCCTCCAATATCAGGGGTGGGTTAAGCTTCCACCCTGTGAATACTCACTTCCATGATCACATTTCACCGTAAGTTTCAGTAGAGACATTGAAATCACAGAAGTGGCTAGTGCTGTTCTTGGTTAATTTTTATCAAGATCTCTACTCTAGGGAGATGAAAAACATCACTGTGGATATCTTTATCCTTCCATCTTCTGTCAAAAGTGCAGATCCGAGTGCTGGTGGGAAAGCACTGAGTATCTCTTTGGGTTTTTGTGCCACTTTCTTGCAGTGAAATGGGGACTGATAAGAAGTAGCTTGTAGGATTAGCTCAGTTCTTGAAGAGAGGTAGCACGGGCTCAAACACCCAAGCATCATTACCTACAGTCACTCCTGGGTGCTGGGCAGGGAGTGGGGTGAGGTGTTACAGGATTGTTTTCTTAAAATGTGACCGCAGAGTACCCCTATGCTCATCTAGAAGGTACTGTGAGAGTTTTAAGTCACCTCTGAAATTCCTTTGGTTTGAATCAGCTGGGTGGCTAGCTCCTTTTGGCTCAGGTTCCAGCCAGGATGAAGCTACAGTTGGCAGAATTCAGATCCCACACGGACCCAGCGGAAGTCTGCAAAGGCTTAGCTGAGGTGTGGCCTGACACCATTGGCTAACTTTTGATCTCTGCCTTTTGAATATTTGATGCAGCCCCTGACTTCCCTTCACCTGGCTACGGAAAGTTGCCTTCCCTGCACTTTGTCTCCTGGGCTCAAATTACCCTTGTGGGAATATTCTTGGCATGGACCGATGCCCTTATTGTGCCTGTGTCAAGAGGAGAGAGCTTCTTTTGGAATCACAGCATCAGAACTGAAGACACCCTGGATGGTCCATCCTTTTGTCTTAGCTCCAAACTTTGTCTCTGTAACTCCTTCCATGGGTATTTTATTCCCTATTCTAGGGAAGAATGAAGTATCTGGGGGTCCATCCCATAATCAGCCACCAAACGCAGACACTATTGCATATACCAGCAAGATTTTGCTGAAAGGACCCTGATATAGCTGTCTCTTGTGAGGTATGCCAGTGCCTGGCAAATACAGAAGTGGATGCTCACAGTCATCTATAGGATGGAACACAGGGCCCCCAATGGAGAGCTAGAGAAAGTACCCAAGGAGCTGAATGGATCTGCAACCCTATAGATGGAACAACAATATGAGCTAATAGCTCATGTCTCTAGCTGCATATGTAACAGAAGATGGCTTAGTCGGCCATCATTGGGAAGAGAGGCCTCTTGGTCTTGCAAACTTTATATACAGTACAGGAGCATGCCAGGGCCAAGAAGTAGGAGTGAGTGGGTAGAGGAGCAGGGCAGGGGGAGGGTATAGGGGACTTTTGGGATAGCATTTGAAATGTAAATGAAGAAAATATCTAATAAAAAATAAAAAAAATCAGAACTGAAGTCAATGAGGCTAGATGGGGTAGGTGACTTCCCAAGTTGCCAACTGTTTATCAAAAGAGTCTGCTTAAAATCATCCCTGTGGATTCCCAATTTACTGTATCCTTCATGGCTAAATAACACACGGGCTGATTTCACAGAGGCCTTTAAATATGTGCAAGTGTTCTCATGAAAGTTGAAGGCAGAAACACTCAACCAACTCTAATGTGTTTTTTTGTTTTGTTTTATCTCCCAAAATCTGGACTGCAGTCATTAGGACAGGCTTTAAGAGCTTGGAGGTTCGCAGGTGGAGCCGCGAGAGGTCTTCATCTTTTGATGAGCTTCTCTTTCTTGGGGCCAATTTTTATCAGAGGATAGTGGGTCCAGTTTGGTGCCGTGTGGAAGAATAATTAACCTCTAGCGGGCTTGGAAAATCAGACTTGATAGATGGTGTACATCTAAAGCTGTGCCAACCTTGTGATTAATTCTGGGGTGATTTTCTTTTTCAAGAACCATGCCACAGTGGAGCTTATGGAATCTTCTCTCCTGTTTGAGTGGTTTACAGGCTAAAATAATTCGAGACTCACTGTCATTCTCCCTGTTTCGTTAGGTCATTCATGTGAAAATTTAAAGGCCAGTGAAACAATCTGTTTGTCAGGGAAAGAGTGGTCTTTATACCGGGGACCCTCTCCTTAGAGTGTCCTTGGGGAACAGGCTGAATGCTGAGCCACTATAGTAACTTAGCCCAGTGTGTTTTGAATACAGATGACCCCCCCCCATTTCCCTGGCCCGTGTGTGTGTGTGTGTGTGTGTTTACGTCTCTGCTTGACTGTGTTCTTTGACAGCACAGTGTTAGCCACAAACCCACCCGCAGCCAGGCTATGGTGGAGAGTTCCTGGACTGTGTGCAGTGAGGCCAACCTGGGATCTATTGTAGCTATCAGCTGACTATCTAGAGCTAATTATTTTCCCATTCTGGGACTCAGTTTTCAAATCTGAAAAAAAAATGAGAAGAGATCTCTCAGCTCATCTAGGTTTTATTAAATATTCAATGAGATCATGGTAAAACATGCATAGCCTATCCCAGGACCTTTACACACTCCAAGTCCCTTTGCATCTCTTTATCATCTACTAACCACTAGAGGAGAGTTGGTTCTGGCTTCTGGAAGTCAGCACATTATTATCTCCATAGTCAGCCTATGGGGGAAGACTAAGCACAGGAATTATGTGAGAGAGCTAGGCAGACAGCTTAGGGGCAGAGGTGCTTGTCACCAAGCCTGACAACCTAAGTTCAGTCCCCGGGATTCACACTGGAGTATGAGAGAACTGTTTCCTGCAAATTATCATTTGACCTACATACATACACACACACACACACACACACACACACACATACACACACACACACACATACAGAGAGAGAGAGAGAGAGAAAGAAAGAGACATACACACATTACACAGAGAAACACACACACACACACACACACACACACAGAGAGAGAGAGAGAGAGAGAGAGAGAGAGAGAGAGAGAGAGAGAGAGAGAGAGAGAGAGAGAGAGTAATTTAAAATATAGACACAGGGAACCAGGAGCTTCCTCACAGCCCTGCTCAATCCTTAAACAGACACATCCACTTCTCAGCAAATAGCAATCACATTGCCCGTTTGCCCAGAGGGAGCCTGGCTTCTGAGACCTTTCTAGGTATTGGGTATCAGGGTAATGATAGTAATAGCTTCCAGTTTTACTATGTGCCAGTTTCAGTTAAGCATTTTACCATCATTCTTACCACAAGCCTATCTATGATGTGGGCGTGAGAGTCCTCCTTGTCAGACGAAGGGTCCCACGGCCTAAGGAAGCTAGTTTAGTTATCCATAGTTGCGCATTAGGACAGCGGGAGACAGAATGGAACCTGGAAACAAAGCTCACTCTTTTCTTTCTGTTTTTTTTTTCCATTTCATTTTTTCTTAGATATTTTCTTCATTTACATTTCAAATCCTATCCTGAAAGTCCTCTATACCCTCCCCCTGCCCTGCTCCCCAACCCACCCACTCCTGCTTCCTGGCCCAGGCATTCCCCTGTACTGGGGCATATGATCTTCCCAAGATCAAGGGCCTTTCCTCTCATTGATGGCCAACTAGGCCATCCTCTGTTACATATACAACTGGAGACACAGTTCTGGGGGTACTGGTTAGTTCATATTGTTGTTCCTCCTATAGGGTTGCAGACCCCTTCAGCTCCTTGGGTATTTTCTATAGCTCCTTCTTTAGGGGCCCTGTGTTCCATCTAATAGATGACTGTGAGCATCCACTTCTGTATTTGCCAGGCACTGGCATAGCCTCACAAGAGACAGCTATATCAGGGTCCTGTCAGCAAAATCTTGCTGGCACATGCAATAGTGTCTGGGTTTGGTGATTGTATATGGGATGGATCCCCGGGTGTGGCAGTCTCTGGATGGTCCTTTCTTCTGTCTCAGCTCCGAACTTTGTCTCTGTAACTCCTTCCATGGGTATTTTGTTCCCCATTCTAAGCAAAGCTCACTCTTCATTAAGGGTCTTGTTAAGACACAAGGTCTGGGTCCCAGGCTCCAATGATAGAGCTCATATACATAAGTTACAGCTGCTGTCAATACTGTCTTGACACTGATAAGGTATCTTTTAACATTTTATAATACACCCAGGAACCTGCTAGGAATGTAAATTCTCAGGCTTCAGCCTAGACTTGAAGAATCAGGCTAGTGGGAAGGCTGAAGGAAGGGGGGCTCTGTTTCAATGGGGCTCCCGCTGATTCCAGGAGGAGGGAATGTTTGAGATGCTCAACAAGCAGCCTTATAGGGTGTTCCCTGGTCAGCTCAGCCTATGGCAATGGCAGGAGGTATTGAGGGATTTTACAAGGCTCCTGCTCTTTTGAATGCCAGGCAGACCTGCCATTTTGATGAAAGCTATTGGTTGAAGAAAGAACTAGAAGCTCCATATCTGACTGGGATACTCTCCTGCTTCCTTCACGCAGCGACCATGGCAGCCAGCACAGCCACGATCCGAAAGATTTAAATACTCAATTAATCAATGGAATATTCCATTAGTGGGGTAATCAGTTGCCATTGGCCTGATCTATAGTTACATCTCAGCTGGGCCTCACAAATTGATTCCTGATGAAGTTCTAATTGACTGGACCATCTGATAAAAGGCCAGTTGGAGTTTATTGAAATGGCCAGTGAGAAGTCCCTAGAGCTGGGCCTTTCTAAGGAGAGGCAGGAGTGGGGAATGGGGTGGAAGGGTGTGATTTATGCTGGGGTGTCACTCCATCTTCTCTCTAACACAGTGTTTATGGGTCCCAGGTGAGGGATGAGCGCTCACAGCTGGAGTGTGGAGAGCAGATAGCTGCTTTGAGCCCATCCCAGCCTGGTGTCAGGTGGCCTGAAGAGGATTTAGCCAGAAACCCTTAAAGCTATGAGAGTCTGATATGCTTAAGAACAAACCAAAGAACTTCTGAGAAATATATCCGAATTTCAGATATTCAGACTCCCTGGGTGTAGGGTCGGACCCAGAAATGTGCATTTTAACACATACCCCAGGACTTTTTCATGAACATTGCTGTAGGAGCTGGAGTCATAGACAGTTTCTGGGAAGCCTGGAGTGTTTTAGGCTTTGTGTAGGGAGAAATGTGCCTGTGCCCTGTCAGAGAATCCAGCTTCGTGTTTGCCTGCAGCTTTTTTTTTGCGTAACTTTTTCCTTCTAAATGATCTGCATTCACAACTAATGGTTTTGTCTCCATATTTTGATTAGTCACAGACTTGTATAGTACAGCATGCAATTAAGGCAGTGGAGTAGCCCATGTGTTTGTTCCATGCATTCAGTTGCTCATTCATTTATCAGATACCTTTTAAGATGTGCCAGGACTTGAGGATATTAAAAGAAATGTGAGATGAGACAGACACATGGTTCCTAATTGTAAGGGGGTTATATTCTGGGGAGAAGAGAAGCAGAAAAACAAAGTAGCATTAGAGGTGGGTACAGGATGCGGCTGCAGGCCAGTTAGTACATCAGTGGCAAGAATTATATGATATCCTTTAGGTTTTTAAAAATTGGGCATAGTACCTCTAGTTCTAGATATGTGTGCCTGCGTGTGCGTGTGCATGTAGGGTGTATGTTTATGCATGTTCATGTGGGGACCAGAGGTCCGTTTCAGATGATGTAATTTCTTAGACTCCATCCATTTTTTTTAAAAAGATAAGATCTTTCACTGTCCCTAAGACTCTTCTAGTATGCTGGGCTGGCTGACCAGCAAGCTTCAGGGTCTTCCTGTCTCCGCCTCCTCAGTGACAGAATTACAAGGGTGTGGCTCCATGACCGGCTTTTTATTTTATTTTTCAGGTGAGTTATGGCAAGTGCTTTCCAGACTGAGATATTTCCCCGGCCCTGAAGTCTTGTATGTACTTAAAAGAATCTCCTTCCCCAGCCCACAGAGTAAGGATAGCCTTGAATAATCCCTGTGTAGAAAAGTCGGTTTCATTAGTTTTTCTTGCAGGACCCATAGACAGTGGGCATTCTTAGGGAGACTAGATTTAGATATAAATAGCCCAAAACTTGGAGTGTCTGAACATGATGTTATTTTGAGGGTAAATTCACTGATGAGTGTCCCACAAGGGAGGGCCATGGTCCAGTTGCAAGCAGGCCATTTCGTTTTCTTTTCTCCCCTCTTCTCTCTCGTCCCCCTTTCCCATTTCTCCTTCGCCCCCTTCCTCCCCTTTCTCGCTCACTCTTTTCTTCCCCTTTAATACAGCCTGTTCTGTTTACTTGCAGCTCTAATTTCTGTTTAGATACAAATGCCCAACGTTCCTTCTTTGCAAATACACTCTGGTGTTTCGGATGATGTGGAAAAATAGTTTAGAGCCTCAGAATGCCCTGCTCTGGCCCTGGAGCTATTGAATGTTTTAATTCCTTTAGACGTCGTCCTGCCCTTAAGTGCCGCAGCAGTGTTAGGGCAGATGGAACTCTTAGTGTGGTTTAACGTTTTGGTCTCACAGTCTTTGTCATGATGCTTTGCTCCTGACCAAACTGCCAGTCGGGTCAGAGCAGGGCTCCAGCCATGCTTTCTTGCGTTCACCATTTATTAAGTGGCTCCTGGGTAAAACCAAAGGATATATGATTCACTCTGGGAGTTGGACCCCATAGTTTAGACCCCATAGTTTAGACTAGTGTCATCCCCTGCCCCCACCAAGTGGCCATGGGGTTCATCTATGACCACCAGGCATAGCTAGAGGGGAGTCTGGCTATTCAGTGAAGAGATGAGTCTGAAACTCGGTTGGAAAGATTTCCTTTGGATTCTCTTCTGATTTCCTTTTATTTTCACCTTATCTCTCTTTTAGGCAGGGCTTCCCTCTCTACATAGCCCAATCCTCCTGCCTTAGTATTCACTGTGCTAGAACTACTGGCTGGTATCATCGTGCCGGTTCTCTCCTAATTATCCTGAAGTGGAAGTATCTGTGTGAAATCTTAAAACTTTTAAGCCTCCCCACCCCCATGATGCCTCCTCCCACCTTAAGCACAGGAGCAGTTAGCAGACCACAGCTCAGAGCCTGGCACAGGCTCTGAGTTTTGCTGGACTTCCTAACGCAACCAGTTTCCATTGTATTTATCTTCTATTTCTGGTTAGTGTGATGGTTAATTTTATATTTCAATCTGGCTGGCTATGAGGTGCCTGGACTTGCTGTCAAATAATAATCTGAGATTGTGTGTGTGTGTGTGTGTGTGTCGGGGTGGGTATTTCTGTAAGAGACTAATTTTATTTGTCATTTATCCACTTATCCTTTTGATACAGGGTCTTGCTAACTGGGCTAACTTGGCTAACCTAGGCTAACTTTGAACCCTCTTTCTTTGTGGCTCAAGTCATCCTCTAACTCATACTCTTCCTTCCCTAGTCTTCCAAAAGATGGAATTACAGGTATGAACCACCTTGTCCGGTTCTAAGAGTAATGTTGAAATCAGTGAGTGGACTCAGCAGAGCCGATGGCCCTCTCACACGTAGGTGGGCCTTACCCAGCCATCCCGAGCTCTGAGGAGGACAGCAGGCTCACCCATTCAATAGCAGAGGGGTTTCCTGGCCAGGTCCTTCCAACAGGGGCATTAGTTTGTCCTGCCTTCTGCTTTGAACCGAATCTCTGGCCTTTAAATCAGAATAACACCATTGGCTCTTATGGGTCTCACACACTCGATCTTAGACGAGAACTATCCAGTCAAATTTCCTGGATTTTTCAGGCTGCTGAATGAAAAATTTGTCACTCTCCATAATTATGGGAGCCAATTCCTTAAAAGAAAAAAAAATTAAGCATGTACCTTATCGGTTCTGTTTCTCAGCAGAACTCTGACTATATAAAATAACATAATACTCCATTTATTCTCTATACTTAGCCACAAAAGAGGAGCCTCCTTAAGGAAAGAAGGCCAGGACATGATAAGAGAGGGAGTGTGTGTTTTGGGCAAGAGAGGCTTGGGAAACACACAGCTTCCAGGAAGGATGTTTAGAGCCACTGACCTACACACAGTGAAGAAGTCAAGAAGAAAGGCAGAGAGTTAGGGGTTCCGCTCAGCAGTGCTTGTCTAATAAGCACTGGGCCCTAGCTTTGGTCTCCAGGAAAAATAAAAAGGCAGAAACAGAAATATGGCCTTTAGTTCAACCGTCTGAGATCAAGAACGGGGCACAGTGGGCAAGCTGTAGCAACCAGCACTGGGTCTCAAGTGTTCGGGACAGTTAAGTGTCTGGTGTCAGGGTGTCCTAGCCATGGTCATCAATGACCTCGGAATCTCAGCAGTTTAATCCAATTAAAGGTCATTTGTTTTGCTTGCTCACACTTTGTTCCCCATGGCCTGGGGTGGGGGAGCCCGCTCTGTTCTGCATCTGGCCTGCAGTCATTAGGCCCTGAAACCGTGACTAGTACAAGCAGCACTGGATTCTAAGTTTTCTTTTATCCTAAATAATTTAGATTTAAGCAACTGCTGTGGCCAGTAGCTACCAGATTAGACAGGGCTGCCTAAAGCCCCATCCTCATTAATGAGAAGGAGGAGGGAGAAGGAAGGAGATGGAAGGATAGGAGTGGGGAGGAGGCAGGGAGGAGAGGGGAGAGGGAAGAGGGAAGGGGGAGGGGAGGGAAAAGGGAGGGATAGGAGGTGAGGAGAGGAGAGGAGAAGAGAGGGAGGGGAGAGAAGGGGAGGGGAGGGGAGGGGAGAGAAGGGGAGGGGAGGGGAGGGGAGAGAAGGGGAGGGGAGGGGAGGGGAGGAGAGGAGAGGAGAGGAGAGGAGAGGAGAGGAGAGGAGAGGAGAGGAGAGGAGAGGAGAGGAGAGGAGAGGAGAGGAGAGGAGAGGAGAGGAGAGGAGAGGAGAGATCTCTCCAGGAGGACCTGGCCTAGATGTGAAGTATAGACACTCTTCACTCCTTCCTATACACTTTTTTTTTCTGGCTCAGAATCCAGCCTATGGCTATATTGTTATACCGTGTTCCCCAGAATAGGTGAGTGCTAGGAGGACAGAGGTTTGATGAGAGTCTGGCAGAAGAGATTGACAGCAGTCTCTGGTAATGAGCCACATGGAGTGACACAGGCAGATAGCATAAGACAGGTCTGGGCTATTGGGAGCAGAATCCTAGTCCTATTGCTGAGGTTCTGGGAGAAGATGCTTGGCTCTGGGTAGAAGGACTTCTAAGTGCAGAGGAACTGAGCTGGGAATACAGCTTCATCAGAAGCTTGGAGGAAGGCCAGGCCCTGGTGTCAGCATCCAGTCAAGCAGAAAGCCCGCAGGGAGTGGCTGTGTATGGGTGTGGGAGGGTCACTTACAGGCTTCGGACACCTCCTTTCTCTTTACAGTGCTCCAAGATGGAAAGGCACTAGGAGGGCAGGGGGCAGCCTGGAGAGAGGTACCATAGAGAATTAGACGTATTACCTTCCAGTGAGCCCAGCAGCAAGCTACATGAGCTGTGACAGTTGGTCACTCATTTGTCTGAACACTGATTCAACAAGCATTTGCAGGGCCTGCCACCCAGGGCAGGTATAAAACAGGAGATTTTGATGCAGTCAGTTCAGTGGTTCTGAGACAATCTGACACCCTGAGAATCCAAGCCACTCCACTCTCGGCTATTTTTAAGCTAACAGGTATATAAACCAGATCACGTCATCCCATCTGCCCAACCGTCCCTGGGACAAGTCTCACCCCTCCGTGAGAATCAGGGATGGGATGGGGGTTGTAATGAGGTAGGATGTGAGATTTCTCTTTTCTGGGTTGAGGGTGGATGAGGCTACTCAGTTTCACCACAAAGACTGCATCAAGGTGGCTGTCTGAAAATGTCTGCTTTTTGCCTGTCATTGCGTGGGCAGTTTTTGCGGAGGAGGCGACACCTGAGCTGGGCTTTGAAGGCAAGGTGAGATTTGACAGGCAGAGATGGAGGGGGGACAGAGGGTGCAGGATGGGTAAACTTGAATGGAGGAGGCATGTGGGTGTGTGCACAGGCAGGGCACAGGAGACCAGCTGGCTAGGGAACATGTGAGCACTGGTGAAGCTGCTGCTGGAAGGGCTTGCTAGAGCCAGAGTAGGGAAGGTCTGAGTGCTGAGAGAAATTACTTTGAGGTGAGATGCCCACTGAGGTGAATGAGGGCAAAGCACTCACTAGTACAGCTCTGAAGAGTGAAGGTCTGGACTGTGGAAAGCCGAATGGTGTGAGACATGATGGGGTGTTGCTGAGTAACCTGCAGAGAGAGTAGCCAATCTGGAAAGTATACTGGCCAAGGGAATAGAGAGGGCTAGTTTTGTATATGTGAGTGTGCACATATATGTGGTATATCTATATGTGCACTTGCACACTTAAGTGTATGCAGGTGTCTGTGTGCACTTATGTGTGTGGATGTATATGGATATGTTTCCCTGTATGTGCATGTTTGTGTATACATGTGTGTGCAGGGTCAGTGAGAACATGTGTGTACTTGTTTGTATGCAAGGGTCTTTGCATGTGTGTGCATGTGTATATAGATACAAGGGAAGCGGAGAAAGGCACTAGGCATAAAAGACCCCAGTGCAGGATTTGATTTAATACTCAGCAGACACATGTTTATGTCTGCTCTGGGCCTGCTCAGACAGGCCTGGCTTGCTATCAAGTGGATGGGTCAGGAAGGGGCAGTCTTACTGCCATCTTTTTCTATCAGAAAACTCAGGTGCATGTTGTTGCCTTGGGGGCAGAGATGGGTATTATTGATTTCTTCTAAAACAGCAACCTCCTTCTGAAAGATGGTTACAGCTGGGATAGAGGTTGCCCGAGTCTTGGGCCAGGACAGAAGGTGCATCTCAGGTTGGAGCTCCTGGGAGCCACCACCGTCAGACCTGCAGTGTTGAGGAGGGGCTGGGCAGAAAGTCTAAAGGCAGCTTTGGTGGTAGTCTGTTGAACATACAGCAGGGAGCAGGCAGGCTCCTGTTGAGGCCTGCCTGGGTAACCCATGTGCAGCATATGCCCCATAGAATCTGGTGTGAAGGCTATGTAACAGTCCCACCTGGGGTAGGTGTGCTTTTAAAGGGGTGTGTGGTATTTCTACTTGAATATGCGACAGCACCCTACTTCTTTTTACTAATATCAGCTAGGGGGGTGGGGGGCGGGCTCTAGGAGGAAGATTTCATTTCCCAGTAAAGACTTTCTGTCTGGAAACAGTATAATTTCTGGACATAGTAGTAATTTCTCCATATAGGACTGAGAAGCTGACATTTCCTCATTGTGTGTGTTTCTGTAATGGTTGCAAAAATCTCTCATTCCCACCCTAGCTAAGATCCCAATTAGAGAGAGAGAGAGAGAGAGAGAGAGAGAGAGAGAGAGAGAGAGAGAGAGAGAGAGAGAGAGATTGCCCAATTATTTCAAAGGTGGGGGTATCTTCAAAGCATTTGATTTTCAAGTCTTTCTAGGTGTGTGTGTGTGTGTGTGTGTGTGTGTGTGTGTGTGTGTGTGTGTGTGTGTGGTGTGTGGTGTGTGTGTGTGTGTGTGTGTGTGTGTGTGTGTGTGTGTGATGTATAAAGTTTTAATCACAAATGGAGCCGGCAGTAAAAGGCGGTGTGTTATCTCAGAAGAATTTATCTTCTTGCTCGTTACACCATTAAACACAGGGAGACACTAACTGAGCCTTCTGCAGTCCCTGTCTGCTTCCATGTGGGGAGGTTACAAATGTGGGGGTTGAGCTACAACTACCCAGGCACCTATCTTCAGACTTTTGATGATCTAGACTGCCCAGTGATCGTCAGGGGACATTGCCTCTTGCCTCAGCAGCAGCTCCTCTACTTCCGAGTCATGACACTAAGCCTGCATCTCCAGGCCTATTCTCATCAAGGACCTTGGATGCCTCTCCCAAGGCTCCTTTCAGTTTTTTGGCACCTGTTTTTCTCTCACCCTGTGGCCTACTAAAAAGCATGCGAATTATGCTTTGACAGTTTACTCAAGCCCAGCCCTGCCCTGTGCTGCCAAGAAATTTGCCCAGTTCCTCTCAGCTTCAGTTCCCCATCTGTAAAATGGGAGAATGATGGATATTTGGTCTCAAGGGTTGCTTCAGAGTCCAGTTGGGTGTCCTTGGAGGGCAAATGCTGTGGTCCAGTGACCACAAGGACACTTGCCTGGTCTGAATGAACCTGATAGATTGAACAGGGCAGATGATAGATGGGTGTAACATCTAAGAGTTGCGGGCCCTGGGGCAAATTATTTCAGCTATAGGCACTTCATTTTTTTCCCTTGCCTCTAAATAGTGGAGGTAAGAATAGCACCTAAGGCACAGGGAGGTGGGAAGGTAGAACAAGACAGTCAATGTGCAAGAACAAGAGATAACACTCACAGGGCACTTTGTACGTGGGAGGAAGAGGGGTTCTACCACTTTCCATGTGGGCCAGTTGGCCAGGCACACAGCCAACAGTTATTGTGCACCTGTGGCCAGGCAGTTAGCGTCAAATGGGGAAGAGGGCCGACTTGGTCTCCCAGGTTATGGTGTGCAGGAGGAGGTGGGATGACCAGATATCCTGTGATGGGGGCTGCATGCTTTGGGGATGGAGCAGACATGCCTTGGGGGAGGATTTATTGTCTCTGAGAAGCTCCTAGGCCAGAAGAAGGGATAAGGGGGAGGGGGTAGCTTCTTCCCAGGGAAGCAGCTGCCAATCACCCATGGGACTTAAGGCCTTGGGCAGAGAGGCTGGATAGCAGGGGTGAGATGAGACTGTCTTTTGAGTGGAGTCTGAGCTGAGAGGCAGGAGTATACATTTGAGAACTGTTTCCTTGGCTACAGCTTCCAGCCCAGAGGCTCTTACAAGAAGCTGCCGGCTGCCCATGGCTCGCAGGTCCCAGGGAAGAGCAGGTGGAGGAGGTCCTCTGCCAGGGCTGATGGGCTGAGCCTCGCATGCTACCCTCTGACAGGCCTTTTGTTGTGGGCATCTCCTTCCCTTAACTTTCCCTCCCAGATCTGCATTCCAGAGCAGATTGGCATATGGATGGAGTCTGCGGGAGGTGGGGGGAAACAGGGAGGGGTGTCCAGCTCAATGCATGTCACAGATGCCCACGGAGAGCTGGGGAGGATTAGAGCGAATCATTAATTGTCATTAATATGCTGGGGCTTGACAGCCTTGGGTTTATTTTTGCACTGAAGCCCAGACGTGCTTTGCAAATGTCCCCGGGTTCCGGGCTCTGGGGGGAAAAGAGAAAATTGGGTGCAGTTAGCATCTACCAGGCTCTCTAGAGGCTTCTAGGACTGGCAGAAACTCTGGCTTCTGGGGCCCCTTGGTCTCCTTGGCTGTCTGTCCTACTAGGGCCTCTGCAAAGCAGAGCTGAGATCTCTATGGCTGCTTAACTTGTCTGCCAAGAACCTTGGGGATCGGGTGGGATGGAGGGGGCAGTCCAGAGAGAATATGAATGGTGTCAAGGGGCAGGTCATTACCAGGAGAGTTAAAATGCTACCAAGAAAATCACTGTGTCTTACAGAACATGCTCACAGCAGGCCTTTTGTGCATGCTGCCTTCCAAAGAGCCTGGTATGTCCTTATAGAGTTCTGGGTCAATTTTCCTTTCAGATAGTTGTTGAAAACCCAGATTATTTTCTTGCTGTTGCTGGTTTTCAGTGGGTTGTTTGTTTGGAGGCATGTAGCTCAGGCTGGCCTCAAATTTTCTAGGTCATCGAGGATGACCTTGAACCCCAATCCTCTTGCTCCTTCCTGTTAAGGGCTGGCATTACAGGCGTGCACCCCCAAGCCTCACCTCAGGCTTGCCTGTGAGAGCTATTTTGTTATTCTTACAAGAGGCTGACTGCTCTGCCTGGAAGAGCTAGTGAGGTGTTGTTGAGGAACTCAAGTCACCCAAGGTTGTCCTATGCAGCGAGAGGTCCCACAAGGTCAGTGAAGTCCTTGGAGCCATGAGGGCTAATGGCCAGCTTCACTCACTCCGTGTCAGCACCTGTGAGTGAACCACATGGATGGGAGCCTCTATAAACTGCTCTATTAACAGAGGGCAACAGGGAGAGTTCTCCCAAGTGACACAGGCCTTGATGTCCTTTATGTCAATACCTTTGCTGGTATGTTCCTCTTGTACCTTCAGTGTTGTGTCTCTCCATGGTTTTCTTCAATGGCACATCTCTACAGTCTCTTTACCGCAGTGGGGCTGTGGTAAACCACCATGTGGATGTGTTATTAGTTCTTCTTCCATGTACTTGGGTTTGTTAGGATGTACAAGCTCTGCTGGGTAGAGCTGGTGGGGCATGGATATATTGTAGATGGGGAACCCTGTACTAGGCAGGGGGTGGGAGATGGTGCCTTCTGATATCCCACTATGTTAAAGACTCTCACCTGATGGTGTTATGTGATGGACCAAATTGTCATCCCCCTGACTAAGGCTCTGCCCCCAGTTGGTTTATATTGAAGGCTTAGCCTCTAGTGGCTATATTTAGGAGTATGGTGTTTAATTGACAGGAGAAGGTATCCTTAAGGTGGGCAATAATGAGTTATAAAAAGACATTAAGGTAAAAATAGCACAGACAAGGGGTGGGGACATGTTTTCATATTGCTGAAAGGCAGTGGGCCGATACCTTGATCTTGGTCTCCGGCCACTAAAACTCTGAGAAAATAAATGTCCATTGTTAAAGCCACCCAGGAACTGGCATATTGTACAGTAACCCTGGCTGTGAAGACACCGCGGCCAGGACATCAGAATAGCATTGACGTTGGCGGCCATTGCATCTCACCTGGCTCAGGGCCTGTCGAGAACGTTCTTAGTAGGGTAAGATGTAATGGTGGCACTGATCCTTTCCTCCCTCTGAGCTGTCGGTTGAGATTTTCTCCTGATGCTTAGATTCCAAGGCTACTTGCTTTGCTTGCGTTCCTGGATACTGTCTTTCCCAGACACTGGAAAGTTTACTGTGACTCACTCAAAGACGAGCTCAGACGAAACCAAACCTGTAGATATCTGGATGTCACTGCGCATGGTTTGCGGTGGAGAGTCATGAGACCTCTTTGAGGGTCACTGAAAGTGTTAAAATTACATGACTTTATCTTGGGTCTCACTTCTCTTATCTTAAACTGGGAAGGCAAGACTAGACCAGGGGAGTCAAGGAGACTTGCCAGCTGGAATTGATTCACTGTGGTTGCCCCAGACCTATAGGAGAAAATGCTACTTTGAAGGGTGCTGGAGAGTCTGGGGGAGAACTTGTGTTGAATTCTTGTCCTCTTAAGATGAGATGGATTCTGATGTCTCCCCCGTCTTTGAGTCCCCTAGATCCCTTGCTGAACAGAGGTTCCCATACACATTGGGTCTAAATGTGCTCTGGTGCTGGATCTGGTTGCTGTTTCCCTGGTGTTGTCTTGGCCTTCCCACACTCCCATTCCTCCATTTTTTATAGGCTCTGTCTCCTTGCTGGCCTTACACCAAGGCCTGTGCACATCTCAAGCTTCTCTCTTACCTCCAATCAAGCTGTTTCTTCTGAATCCTATTATTTAGCATCCCATAGAGCCCCATATCTGGCAACCCCTAGCTGGGAATCTAGCTCTCAATACTGGCTTGCTCTGTTGCCAATGGTCAGCAGCTGGAACATCAGATTGTGAACTAGAAAGCTGCTTAAACCCCCTTTGAAGTTCATCCTCCCAGTTATCCAATAGAGAGGAGGAGCCTGGAGGTTGGAGGAGAATGGTGTGTGTGTGTCCCCCGAAAGAAAGCATTTCAGATGCACGTGAGGCAAGCATATCTATTTTGCAAGCCCTGTAATTGTTCTACCTAAGTTGAAATATGTTATTTTTCTTAAATAAAGCTACAGGCAGTTTATTAGCAGGGCTAATTAACCCACAATCAGGCACTGGCTCACCTCTAATCACAACCTGCCTGCATTCTTCACAGGCAATGTGCTGGTGCGGCAGCACTTGTATTTATAAATATGTGCAATGCAATATGAACTATATTTACAGGGACAGCATCAATTTTTTTAGCCACAAAATCTGACCTACCTAAAACAGATGGTGAAAGGACTGGACTGCCAGGCTGGGGATGGAGGTGGAGGTCCCTTAACTCTAACACAAATCTTTTTTTTTTTCTTCCTTCACCTATTTTTTGTTGTTGTTTGTTTGTTTGTTTGTTTGTTTTTAAGCTCCCAGCCTGCTAGGCAGTGCTTCCTCCTGGGAAGTGTTCCTGGGTGAAAGGTTGCTTTGTGCATTGTATGTTGCATCTGACTGATTGGTGGCACCTTCTGTGATTCCCTTAGTCCCTTCTTGTGCGGCATTGGGGGGGGGGGTCGAGGTAGTGTGGTTCTGGTGGTGTTAAGGGGTGTCTTGTCCAGGGGAGATTGTGGAAAGTGCACAGCTCTGAACTGGGGCTTGGGCCAGGCCAGGGTTGAGGGTATTTCTCCAAGATTGTAGGAGACTCCGCCAGTCCTAGCAGAAGTGTCTCATTGGTGACAGGTGACCCAGGTGGAATTACACTATGGTGGTCAGAGGCCCCAGGATGCGCATGTCTTGGCCTGATGCTTGTGTATCTTCAGGCTTCAACATATTGAATGAGAATAAAGAGTCAAATGGAATGGAAAACTGCTTTATTAGCTATTAGCAGGGATTTATTTATTTATTTGTTTGTTTGTTTATTTATTTTTAGCGGGGATTATGGTAGAGTCTGTGGTAAAGACTGACTTAAGAGCTAAGTGGAAATCTCAGGTGTTTACTAACTGTGGCCTGCTGAACAGTAGTGAGTATTGAGAGAGGGCAGCCAAGACCCAGCTGGATCTTCTGCCTAGACCTGAGGGAAGAGAGAGCTGAATGTAAACCTACACGGCCCAGCGCACCTGGCTCTGTGTTCATCTGAAATGGTAGTACTCAGGATGCTGAAGCAGGAGGATGATGCGTTCAAGGCTAGCCTGAGCTATATAGACAGTTTCAAACAGTCTGGGCACCTGGCAAGAAATCAAATGATGGATCCACACCAAATCAAAATAAAACAAAACAGTTCAGCATGTGGACCCAGGTCCATCTGACTCTCTTTCCCCCTGTCATTTTTCAGATGTTCTCTTAGGTGGGCCATGCCTGCTTACTTGAGGTAATAATGAGACCACTGGTTCTTAATGCAGTTTTAACTCGTATTCTTGTTCTTCATATCAGTGTGTGTGTGTGTGGGGGGGGGGGGCTGACCGGTCCATTGACTCAGGAGATCCTCCAAGATCATGAAATCTTGCTGCTCAAGCTTAGCTCTGTATATGAGACCCAGGTAACATGATCTAAGTTAAAGAGGAATGTCAGATGTCATGTTTATTGTTACAAAGTTCAGGGCTTAAGCTTCCAGGCTAAGGCAAGAGGTGTTCCTGTGGGGGACCGGTGACAGCCAGCTTGTGTGAGGAAGGGAGGCAGAGTCTTGGTCCATTTATATCCGATGTTTGTGCCAGGTTTTCCCTTGCTCTTCCCACAAGCTTGGGTTGATTATGGTGAGAAGTGGGAGTAAATAATATGATTCCTTTTTGGGGTTCATTTGCTTTCAAAGTCAGGACTGGAAGCTTGGGTTAAAGCTTGGTGAGGGCAAGCCTGGAGCTAGATGGGGAGCTAGATGGCCAGAGCAAGAAGTAACTTGTCAGACTAGGTGACCTGGCACTGTCTGGTCCCACAGGAGGAGACTATAACTATGTCCTTTGGTATACCTACCTGCTTCACCTTTTTAGTAGAAGACACAAGAAAATGAGGCCAATTTTAAAGACCAATTTTACGCCAATAAGATTTTATTTTCTGAACCAAGGACTAGACAACACAAGCATGGATGATGATATACTCCAAATGACCATAGTCCAAAGTTAGGAGCTTAGTCGGAAATGTGAAGCAAGGAAAGAAAATTGCAACTGTATTAATTTTGAGGTCCCTTTGACTATGTGGTATTTTGGGGTCCCTTTGACTATGTGGTGGTTTGAATGACTTCCTTCTCAGTTAGTGATGCTGTTTGGGGAGGTTTAGAGAGTGCAGCCTTGTTGGATGAAGTGTCACTGGGGATGAGCTTTGAGAGTTTATAACCTCATTCTTCTTCTTCTTCTTCTTCTTCTTCTTCTTCTTCTTCTTCTTCTTCTTCTTCTTCTTCTTCTTCTTCTTCTTCTTCTTCCTTCTCCTTCTTCTTCTCCTTCTCCTTCTCCTTCTCCTTCTCCTTCTCCTTCTCCTTCTCCTTCTCCTTCTCCTTCTCCTTCTCCTTCTCCTTCTCCTTCTCCTTCTCCTTCTCCTTCTCCTTCTCCTTCTCCTTCTCCTCCTCCTCCTCCTCCTCCTCCTCCTCCTCCCCCTCCTCCTCCCCCTCCTCCTCCTCTTCCTCCTCTTCCTCCTCCTTCTTCTCCTCCTCCTCCTTTTTCTCCCTCCCTCCCCCCTCCCTCCCTCCCTCCCTCCCCCTTCTTTTCTCCTTCCCTCCCTCTCCTTCCCTCTCCCTCCTTTTCTCTCTCTCTCACCGGCTCCCTCCCCTTCTCTGTTTTATTTGCAGTTGAGGATGTGATCCATCAGATCTCTGCTCTTGCTGTCACACTTTCCCTTGTTGGACATAAGGATCTGTGAGGGCAAATACAGTTTTCCTTCCATAAGTTGCCTTGGTCCTAGTGTTTCATCACAGCCATGGAAAAGTAACTAATACAGATCATATGTGTCTGTTTGTGGTTCCTTTTGCTAGATAGAATTAGCATCTCACCCCTTGTTGCCCATTGGCAAACTTTTAAGAGGAATTCTTACCAGGTATATGAAATGAGTAACCCATAAGGTTTTTGTGGGTTGTTTGGTTTTTGGGTTTTTGTTGTTGTTGTTTCTTTGGCTTTTTGTTTTGTTTGAGATGGGATTTCTTGTAACTTAGGATAGCTTAGAACTCACTAAGTAGTATAGAATGACCTTGAACTTCTAATCCTCTGCCTCCACTTCCAGAGTGCTGAGATTACAGGTGTATGCCATCTATAACTGATTTATGAAGTGCTGGGATCTAATTCAGAGCTTCTTGAATTCTAGGCAAGCACTGTATCCATTGAGTGGCAAACCAGTCCCAGCCTAGGAGTATTATTTGACTCAGAGCTACCAGTAGGGCAGTGCTGGGCTTATCCTTAAAAACACAGATCCTTTTTCTCCTCTTCACCCACATGTGAAATGAGACAGACTCAGCACTGAATTGAAGCACTATAGTGAGTAGGTGTGTCCACGAAATTGACCCAAAGGCTGGGATGCAGAGATGAAGCTCAAAGACATTGCACTGTGGGAAACCTACAACCACAAAGGTGCAGGTGCTGCTCGGAATCACAGACAGACAGACAGTAGAACAGTGGCTGATGGGACTGGAGGGAGGAAGGAAAGGGGGTCAGTGCATGGGTGTGGAGTTGCAGGTTTGTGAGCTGAGAACATCTTAGCTTGGACAGTAGAGAAGGATGACACAGCAGTGTGAATGTATTTAATACCACAGACCTGTACGCTCAAACACCATTAAAGTTGGAACTTAAAAAGAGCTACAGTTGCTTACAGTGGAGACATAAAGCCAAGAAATCCTACTGTAAGATTAATACCATCAGCAAAGGGGTACACAGAGGAATCCTTGCCCTAAATGAGACTCATCATTGGCTAATGGTGAATTTTTAGGATATTGATTCTTAAATTTGAAAAACATGAGTAGAAAAATTTTTCTAAAACAAAGAGGAAATCCCCAAGCTTTTTCCCAGTTCCCTGATGGAAAACAGAAAACAGAAAGAACACAACTAAAGGGGAAGTAAACCAGGCGAAGTTCCAGCTGGATAAGGCAGGACATTCAGTGTCCACTCTTCAGCTACAGATGAGTGTACCAAAGGGGAAGCCACTGGCACCAGATGGGGCTGAACATATCTGAGTGTTCACAAGAGAGAGTATTCTGGGAGCAGACATCCACCAGATCCATGCCTCTGTCCCTCTTGCAGAAGGGATGTCATTAAGTGTGTCTCTCTGACCACTAGGAGGCAAGATACCTAGTTTGTAGACCCTTTTGGCTTCCTGAAAGATGCCCTTGATATCAGCCCTGGATTAAGTCATCTAGGAAACCTTCAGTCTGGGCCGGTGTCTTCCCTGCTTCCTATATAAATAACAAGGTTGAAATGCATCAGAGATGAGCTCCTACTTATTGGATGGATCTGGAACACCTAGATCAGTGGTTCTCAACCTTCCTAATGCTATGACCCTTCAATACAGGCCCTCATGCTGCGGTGACTCCCAACCATTAAATTATTTCGTCGCCACTTCGTAAGTGTAGGTTTTCTACTGTTATGAACTGTAATGTAAATATCTGATCTACAAGATTTCTGATATGCAACCCACAAGGGGGTGGGTCTCAATTCTTAGGTTGAGGACCACTGATCTAGATGGATCAAGATCTTTTGGATACACATAACCAAAATCAAACTTGAAATGCTTAACACCTAAATAAAACATATCAGCTTATATAAGCTGCAATGTCAGCATCAGCTTGTCCCAGCAGCTCAAATCATGCCATCAGGTTTCCCCCTTTCTCCTCCATTCTCTTTCTCCACAACTCCCTCTCATTCACTTGCTCTTTGTGGGAGGCCCCATTTGTGTGGTGGTCCTTGGCACCATCCAGTCGTATCATCCTTCCCCTGAAAGATCAATCCCAAGTTTCTTCTTCTCAGGCTTTGTTCCCAAGCCCACCCACAAGCTACCAACATGCCAAGGGTTGAAATGCCCTGGAAGAGTCGTCCTAAAGCCAGAACTTGGGGCATCCACCACCAGATCCACAGGCTGAGCATGATGGAGGAGCTGGCCCTTGGGAGAGTAACTAGGCACTGTTATCAGAAAAGAAAATGCGTGTAAGTTGCCCAACACACCTTTCGTAGAAACAACTTATAGGCAGAAGGGTCTACCTCCCCTCACCATTTGAGAGCACAGCTCATCATAGCAGTGAAAGCTTGAGGTGGCTACTCGAGTTGAATCTGGATGGGAAGCAGCCATGAGTTTTGATGTTCAGTTTGCTTCTTCCTCTATTCACCATGGGACCCAGACACTGGCATTCTGCTGCCAGTATTTGCAATGGATTGTCCCTCCTCAGTTAAACGGCTCTGGAAATGCCCCCACAGACATGCTCAGAGACAGACATGCTCTGAGGTATGGGAAAGGCATGAGAAATGACCCTGGGATTAGGACCCTGCTGAACTACCCTTTCCGGTGCTCACTACCACTGGAGGTGATGACTGCCTTTCCGATCATTTAGTGTGACCCGTAACTGAGTCTCTGCACATGGGACCACCAACATCTTTCCCTTGGAATCCAAGGGTGTGCTCCAGCCCACCGGTTTCCTACACAGAGAGAAGGGCCAACCACAGGGCTGCAGGGATGGTGCCCTATTTTGGAAAGCTCACCTTTTGGAGATTTCAATCTCACCTCCTTCCCCCTGCCAAGATCCAAAGCCTTAACCTTTTTATTCCCTTCCAAGTTATTTTCTTCATTTGTCAGGTCCCTGTGGTGATGTGTGGTGCTTGCTGGATGGTGTTGGTTTGTTATTTTCACTCTGTTCTGTGCCCTGACACTTCCCAGAGGTGCGGGCACATTCTAAAATAATGATCTCCCCATAGCCTAAGAAGCCTGACCCTCTACAGTGGTGTGAGCAGCTTTGGGATGGGGGGGGGATTGGAGGGTTCTTGTCGCTGCCCCCACCCTGCCCAGGGCCCAAGGAGGGTGTAAAAGATCTGATAGAGCAAGTCAAAGGTAGGAGTGTTGAGACTTCAGATATCCTGGTCTGAGTGGTAATATTGAGCTCCACTCAGGTGAACTAGATAGAGGTAACAATGCTGTATGGAAGATTATCCTTCTGGACCCAGCACACTGGGGCAGGCAGGGCCTGCATTCTCCTATTCCTTGGGCCCATGGCAGGCAGCAGGTCACGCCCCTTTTAGCCTTGTGCTTCTTCTTCACCTTGTTACCTGATTGTTCCACATCCAGGACTTCACTGCAGGGGTTAAAGTTTCTGATTTCCCTTCTTTTATTTTTTTCTCCATTTCCTTTCTTTCTTTCTTTCTTTCTTTCTTTCTTTCTTTCTTTCTTTCTTTCTTTCTTTCTTTCTTTCTTTCTTTCTTTCTTTCTTTCTTTCTTTCTTTCTTTCTCTTTCTCTCTCTCTTTCTTTCTTCATTCATTCACTTTACATCTAGATTGCAGCTCCCCTCCCCTCCTCCAGTCCCACCCTTACAACCCCCTCCCACCATTCCCCCTCCCTTTCTCTTCAGAGAAGGGGAAGCCCCCCACTGGGTACCAACCAGCCCTGGCACATCAAATTGCAGCAGGACTAAGCATGTCTTCTCCCACTGAGGCCAGACACGGCAGCCCAGCTAGGGGGAAGTGATCTAAAGGCAGACAACAGACCAAATTCCTTTCTTTAAGGAGACTAGTCAAGATACTAAGGGGTAAGAGAGAAGTGGAAGTCTCCAGGTAACAGGGGTTAGGACAAAGGGCAGGGGCATTGCTCTCTTGGGACAGATTTTTTTCCTGTTGCTTCCCTGGACGGGACCTATTTGACCCTGGATCAGTAACCTCTTTCACGGTCAGGTCTCTCCCACAGACTGCCTTGGCTTTTCTCCACCGGGGCCAGAAATTTAATTTGCAATGATTTCCCCTGGCCTGAGCTAAGGCTCTCTTGCCTTGTATTTCTGGCTGCTGCTAAAGCAGGCCCACCCCTTCCAGTCTCCTTTCAGATTCCTTGGATAAAATTGATTCTCTGTGAGCCTCTCACTGAGATGCAGCTCAGAGAAGTGGGGCCAGCAAACCATCTCCCTCATCTGATGAGCTGTGCACATTAAGCCAGGAGATCTATGTGCCCATGTGTGAGTGTGGCCGACGTGGCCAATGAAGGTATCGAGGGAGGAAGACAGCTCTCCTAACTGAGAAGAACGCTGATACCTTTAAAGACACCTGCTGAGTTCCTCCAGGACCAGCTGGTGCAGGTGACAGTGGCAGGCTCCCCAGGGGCTTCTGTGTGACTATCCCTGTGTGAAAGTGGGGTGAGTCAGGAAGGGATGTTTCACTAGTTAGAAGGATGAGGAATAGATGTAAAACTCAAATTCAAAACATATAATCCCTCTCCTCTCTTCCTCTGCATTCTTCTGCAGCTGCAGATAAATGTTCAGGGTCCACATCTTAGCTTCCTGTGTCTGCGTACACCTTTTCTGCAGTTTTCTGTACTGGGCTCCCAATGGGATTGCTTCCTTCCCACTGTTCTCCTGGTCCCCTAGTCAGACTTTCCAGAACCTGACAGCCTGTGCTGTCCTGGCTTTCCCATCTTTTCTGCCTGTGGTTACTTTTTATTCAGAACCAAGTGGCATCTTCTCCAGGAACACAGTGTACTATCCTCTCCATCGTAGTCTTCACTACAGTTTGAGTCCACCATCTCAAGTCATCAGGCTGGGTGATTAGAACCTGGCATATTATCACTCATGATGTGACCTAGAGACAGGTCTTATTTAGTTGTTGGTTTGCTTGTTTGCCTGGTTTCAATAAAAACATAAAATGGTCAACTGCATTTGGTCCATGGTTCATGGAAACCACAAAAACAAACAAACAAACAAACAAAAAAACACCACCAACAACAACCTTATTTTTAGCCTTGGTATTCTTGTCTCTGGAAAATGGAACATGAAGTAATATGTCTAAAGGCCCCAGTACAGTGACAGGCACATACCAAATCCTTGTTCTAGATGTTTCTCTCCTTTTACAAAAGTGTGGCATTTCCCCACTGGGATTGCAGCACCTGCAGGGAAGAGACTGGATGCAGTTAATGTCTGATTCCCCAGTTCCCAGCCTAGAGATTCCTTCAGGTTAATGTTTAAGAGTGTTGTTTGCAATCTTTGATCTGCTCCTACTAACATCTTAGGGGCTTTTCATTCATTGTTTCCTCTTCTGTTCATAACATCCACCCCAAACATTCAGAGTCCTTCTCACATCCACCCCAAACATCCAGAGTCCATTTAACATCCACCCAAACATCTGGAGTCCTTCTAGAGTTGTGTCTCAGTTTCTCACATTGAGACTGTAAGACATTTAGCAACATCTTGGGGCTCTGCCCACTGGTTGCTAGTGGTACTTGTCTCCCTTCCTCCAAGTTGTGACACCGAATAGTTTTTAGACATTGCCAAGTGTATCCTGAAGGGCGAAATTACACCTGGTTAAGAACTATTTCAGCCCTCTCACTTTGTTTCATCCTCACCACCTGTTGGAACCCAGGTCAGCCATCAGCTGGAAAAGCCTTTCCCAGCTCCCACAGTCTGATCCCCATAGGGGCTTCCCTGTAAACTCCATGTCTCTCTGCACATCCCGATCTCCCACTCCTCATCTTGAACCATGTAGTTGCCTGCTTCTGTGTCACTCTCATTTGCTGTAATATGGCCTCTTCCTGGAAAGAACTGGAGAGCCACTCATCCCTTTATCTTCAGTACACAGAACAGAGCCTGAAATAGATAGTAGGTGGTCATGACACGGTGGAGAACTAATGGCAACCTACACGGATAGATGAGGAGACAGGCATGTTGAAAGATAAATTTGTATGTAGGTAGATGGGAGAGTAGTTACATGGAAAGGTGAATAGCAGGATGGATAAAATGTATGGATAAATTAATACATAGAGGAATGAATAGGTACATATTTTGATGGATAGGTAGGAGGATAGATAGGTTAATGAGTGAATGTAGAAATGACTGGGTAGATAAACACATGGATGTGTGGGTAAATGGATAGATAATCTGGTGAACAGATGGATGGACATATGAATTGATAGAAGATGTGTATATAATTTTTTTAGTATATGGATATAGAGATGGGCAGGTGGAGGCATTAAATTTATGATTGAGTCAATGAATGACTAAATGGATGGACTTGTGGGTCTGATGAATGGATGGGAGGATAGATAGTGAATGGGTGTATGGATAGATGGGTGAATCTGTTATATTAATAAATTAGTAGGTAGACAGATGGGTGTGGGGGAGAATGGAGGTATAGGTGGGTGGAATTTTGAGTTAATTAACCTCTCAAAGGGTGAAGAGAGTTTGTGCATAGATAAATGATCAGACAGAATCCAAATGAATAACAGATTGCATAAACAGACAGTGTAGAAGCGTCTGTAATCTTCCTGAGTTTGTGTCCCCACTTGGACAACCTGGAGAGAGTTAGTGTTTGTGGACATTCTAAGCGTCTGGAATTATGAGGATTCCAAAATTCCAACTTCACATTTATAGATGATCCCTTTATGGGGGTCATTTGTTCCTTGGTTTCTCTGTTATGATCTGGCTGTGAACTGTTTGTCACAGGTCACATGTTGGAATGCTTGGTTCCTGGCTGGTGGTGTCACTGTGAGAAGTTGGTTGATGTAGTTCCTTGAGGGTGATAGCTCAGCTCTGCTTCCAGGCTAATCTATCGGTTTCTTGGTTGATTTCACATAACAAGCAGTGCCACGAGCCTCCACCCTAACAGATCAAGCCTCTGCCATGCCTCCCCTCACTCATGATGAAATGTATACCTTGAATCATGAGTTCAAATTAACCTCTTCTGAAAGTTGCTTCCATCGGATATTTGGTGATAGCCCCAAGAATGTTACTGATACAATCTTTCTTACATTGGGTTAACATAGGCTCTTGTAGCTTCTTCTGTGTGTGAGTGTGTGTGTGGGGGGTATTTTTTTATTTGATTTTTGGTTCCATTTTAGGGATAGAAATTGAGCCATGGAACAGATCAAAATCAATGGATATGAAATCCAGCTTTCTAAACCTAAGGCTGCTTTTCCTCTGGGCAAAACATGTCTCAGTCCTTTGAAGGTAGGGTTCAAGACAGCCTGGCCAGGGTCTGGCCAACTCTTATGTGTAGCATCATAGACAAAGGCTTCTTGAAGTGGCTATGATCAGTTCTCAGTGATGGATGGAAATCTTTGCTTGGATTTCTGGTTCTACAATATCTCATTGGTGGTTCTAAGCACAGACTCTTCTAACCTTCAGTTTTGTTTTTTTTTTTTTTTTCATCTGCGATATGGGAATAAGACCAGTTTTTTACAGGATTGATTTAACAGTGAAATAAGATAACACATAATACATGGACAGCATATGTCTATATGTACCTTTTACTTCATATCATTCTTCCATTTTATTACCATTGTCATTAGCATCTTTGTCATTCATGGTCATACTCATCATCACCTTCTTATATAAAGGAAGGACTTGTGCCTCCATGTAGAATAACAGAATTTATGGAGAATATGAAGGACCACTTAGTTATGTTCTTCCCACAGTGCAGACAGGTTCAAGGGTTACAGGATAAAATGACTCCCAAGAGCTTTCTGATAGGAGTGAGGATCTCTCCTCTTGAGGTCCCATTTGTCCCTATCCATGGTCCCACCCCTCCCTTCTGAGAGTCTGTGTTGTAGTACTCCACCTGGATGCTACTTCTCCCAGGATGAGTGTTTATGCTGGAGCTGAAGATCCTGATGTAACCCTTCCTTCTTGTGGGCCTCTATGGATGTGCTAGGTGAGGTCTGACCTTGTTTATTTGTAGAGCATCCTTCCAGTCTCCCAAATCCTCAGGACTCAGTTGCTCATTATTCCTGAACTGAATAAGTTAACAAAGTCTACGGGTGACCTGTGGAACCTATCACAGTCATAGTATCCCGATCTCTAAAATGATGTCAGTGACTAAAGTCCTAAGCACAGTTCTTGGTACCATCATGGAAACGATTCAGCAAGTGTTCACTTCCTTTGCTCTTTTGAGAGGAAGGGCCTTGGAGCCATGGGTGTTAGGGCAAGGACTTTTTGTCTTCAATTGCGAGAGAACAAAGCTCCCTTGTTTAGGGCTGATCACCGAGAGGAAAAAGAGTGACTAGGTGGATTCTAGAAATGTCAGCAGCTCAGAATACTGCCCAGAATGCCACTGCCAGTTCCCGGGTGCTGTTGCAGCTGGGCCCAGTGTACCTGAATAGCCAGGCTCAGGACTAGAGCCTAGAGCCAAGGTGTTAATCTGCTGGAATCAGCAATGCAAGACCTCACACTGGTACAGTGCTCAGAGGAGCAAGGCGAAGAGGTGTTCCTAAATTAGCCTCAGAATACAAAGCTGGGGTTACACCTCAGAAGACAGGGGTCAAGTAAGGGAGCCCCTTCTGTTAGCATGCAGGGTAGCTTTCATGGGGTTGCCAGGGAGCTGCCACCTTTGCCTCTGTTTACAGAAAGCAGACAGGAGACCTGTGACCTAGAGGGCACCCATGATTCAGCCAAGGACCTCATGTCTTTGGGGCTTTGGGGCTTGGAGCAAAGGCCCATTTATCTTCTTAGGGAGGGGCAGGGTGAATAAGTGAAACTAAGGAGGGAGAAACAAGGCTGGGGACAGGCAATTAAAGTCTCCCAGGCTGCCAGCCTCACTGATGCACATCCTGGCCTTGCTGCAGAGAGGCCCCTTCCCTCATTAGCTGCTGAGCTATAGCGACTCCAGTGCCTCAAAGTGGCCTGGAGAAGTGAAATGCTCAGGCGGCTTCAGGCTGTATGGGGCCAGCTTTGTAAAAACACAATGGAGGAGAACTGTGTCTCTGTCCACTCAGCGGCTATTTCAGACAGCTAGGACTCTTCCAGGCCCTTCTCCTGAGCTTACTGTCTTGGCCTAGGATTCTTCTCACTTGTCAAAGTAGCTCCTTTATATGCTCACTCGCTTGCTCCTTTGCCTGGCACCCTGAGGAGGGGCCTGACAGCTGCAGTTTTAATTCAATTAGCACAAAGATCTGATTGGTGGGGTCTGTTTGAGAGCGTGAAGATGATTTTGACTTACAGGTTTTTCATCTTGGAAGTTTTCGGGTTCATTTCTCTAGTACCTTTGCACATGCTATTCTGTAAGTAATTGAATTCAAATAATAGAGTCCCCTGACGAGAGCACTGGAGCTGTGGAAGGCTAGACCATGAAAGACAGGTAGAAAGAAGCACAGAGGGCTCTCATGACCCTGATACCCAACCACAGCATCTGTATTTTATTTGTGCTAGGCACTGGTCACCTGAAAGAGGTAACTTGCCACAATCCTACAGAATATAGGATGTTCTAGATCCAGGATGGTTGCTCCCATTTCTGGAGACAATATGGCTGCAGCCTAAACCTGTAGCTGAAGAGAGGACAGGGAACCTGCCATGTAGATTCTGAAGATGAACATGTGGCCTTTCAGCTATTAAAGGAAAGGTGTTAGAGGCTGAGGGGCTGGTTCCGCATTGGAGGTAGCTGTCTATCCACATAGGAGACCTACTCTCTGGGCTGGGCTGACATATACATATACATCCCGTGGAGGGCTCTGCTGGAGCTGCAGAGATACCCAGAGTGGGTGGAGAGATTAGGGATGCCTGGCTTCTTCTCTCCAGTCTCTAAGTGAGGAACATGGATGCCTAGTGTGCAATTACAAGGCAATGAGCTAGCCAAATAGAATGCAGGCATCTTATCTTGAATATGAGGCTTTAAGGAGGTCTGGGAACCCATGAAAACAGAGGTGGCTTATAACAATTGTGCCTTTTTTTTTTCTTTCTGACAAATGGTGTTGAGGGTGTGTACACATTGCCAAGGTGCTCCTTGATCGGATGCATCCTACAATGGTGTGCAGGTCCAAGGTACAGCCATCCCCAGCATGAGGGTGGGGAGGTGAGTTCAGGATCACCATCTGTCAGAGTAGGTGAGGAAGCCCTGTGGCTGATTTGAGCCCCATGTACACAGCTCTCCAATCTCTTGCAACCCCCTCCCCTGAAGACATACAAGGCCCCAGATGAGGAGATATGTTTGTGGGCAGACCAGAGCTCTTTTGTTAAGCAAACACAGCAGCCCTCCATTTAGCAGAAATAGCTCTGGAGCAAAGAGACGGAGGGAGTGTGTCCACAAAGCCATTTGCCGTTTAGGTGTCAGAAATAAATTTTACCACTGGAGTCTGTAGCATCTGATTAGTGAATTATTCAGTTGGGATATTGCGTTCCCTCTGACCTCATTAGTAACCCTGAGGTGAGAGGGGCGCATTAGAGTAACCACCAGGCTGTCATGGAGGAGCGGGGTAGAGGCATTAAAGTGGATTAAAGTGCTTTACCAAGAACTACAGCACAACTCATAAAAACAGTGCATTGTTAAACCGGGGCTCAGCAAATAAACAGGCAGACGCCACTGCTGTGGGGGAGGGGAGGACATCAGGACCTTGGGGAGGGGAGCCAGTGGGGTTCAGTTTTGTCGCAAGGTGGCATTTCTTCCCGCCAGTCTCATGGCATCCGGAAAGTACATGGGGTCTAGGCAGAGGTATCTTTAGTCTCCCCTTCATTACCTCCAGATTCCCTGTCCTTTTTTGTTCTCTTGCAACTGGAGAGTTGGCACATCCAGAGTCAAGCTCTTAATGGACATCTACTATGTTTTAGCTTCTAACTAAATGATCCTTAATAAGACTGCTTAGCTCTGCAGGTAAGAAGTAGAAGCAGCTGGAGGAATGGAAGGGATTGAGGCTTGGTACGCACAAAGCTGCAGCTTCCCTAACTGAGCGACTTCCCACCGTACCACAGCCCCTGAATCTGGAAGGTGAGCCAGAAGGGCCAAGTGGACCAGGGGTCAAAGCAGGCAGAGGATGATATGAGGCTCTAATTTTTAGTTGTTATTCCTTCCGATGAGTTGGCATCTCTTTACATGACATGGGACTTTGCCTATTGCAGATGCCATTCTCAATCAAATGGAGGCTAGCTGAGCCAACCCTCACATCTGGTACTCTAGTGAGTGAACGAGAGAAACAACACTAGAGAGAAGACTGTTCTACCCCTGCTTCTGCAAGTGAAGAGCCTCTAAGATCTGCTTTCTGTTGTCCTCCGTTTTAGAGGAGCAGAACCTGTTGTTTGATCCTGATGCAGAGGCACCACGTCTTTTCCCAACTGGGATGGGTGGATTTGATAAGCGGGACCTGATTCTGCAAGCTGCTATCTCAGTAGTTGTTGTCAAGACAGGAGAGCTCTAAAACATCTCCACTCATCACAGAGCTGCCCTGGCTGGACCATGGCTCACCGAGCTAATGATGCTGGGGTCTACTTCTTTGCTGACATGAATAGAGAAAACCTGGGTGTTGGGGGATGGAGAACTGTCATGTTCCAGGTCTGGAATTAGCTGCAGAGACCAAGGTGGGGCTGAGGGCACCTCATCTTTCCTTTGTTTGGGGATGGGGCTCCTGGCTGGAGTTCAACACTGTCCCGGGAGACTCAAGCCCCCAGTTAGTGACTGGTATGTTTGCAATTGTTTGTTCAGCAGCAATTGCAAATGGATGCTAAAAGGCTTTGTGGTTCATTGATGGTCATGCTCCTTTCCAGACCATTCTTCATCCACTTCTTAGTCCAGCCACAAACTCTCCACTGGCAGCTCCCACTGCTGCCTACACTTGATGCTGGGTCCTAAACTCTGTCTGCTCATAGCCCTTCGACTCTAGCAATGCTGAGAATTAAAGTCCTTGCCCTAGACACTGTTTTAGAGATCATTATTGGCCTTCCTCTCTGTTGCTAGCCTTCTGACTGCATTCATGGGAACTGGGTAGAGCACATCCACATAGGAACTTGTAGAGTTCAAAGAAAAAGTATATTACACACACGCACACACACATGCACATACACACAAACGTGCACTCATGCAAGGATGATCCCAGAGGAAAAGCAGACACACACAAACATAAGGAGGGTGTCACTGGGACATTGGGATCTCCAATACCATTTCACGTTGGATTTGTGATTCACATATTTGGTGCCCAGTTTCTGCTCTCATTTCAAAGGTCAGACAGGGAGCGACTTCATCCTTTTATAAAGACCTCACATTCTACAATGCAATTTAGGATGAAGGAGGAGGAAGTGAAAAGGATTTCTTGGCTTACAATACTCATCTGCATACTTGACTCAACATGGATTTGTCACTTTTGTTATTGTTGAGACGAAGGCTTAAGGAAAGGTGGACTGACTTTGGAGTTTGAGAGTACAGTCCATGGCAGGGAAGGTGTAAGAACAGCAAGAGCTGGTGTCGCTGTGGGCAGCAAGAGTGTGAGTCAGCTGATCCCCGTGACTGGAGTCAGCAAGCAAGGAGAGGGATGCTGGCTGACACTCAGTTCTTCCCCGCCCCCCCCCCCCACTCTTTTGGTATTTAGTCTAGGCCCCCAGTGCATAGATGATATTGCTACATTCAGGGCAGGTCTTCCCTATCTCAGCTAAATCCTCCCTGGAAACACCCTCACAGGCATGCTCAGAGGTGTGCCTCCTAGGTGATTTCAAATCCAGTCAAGTTGACAATGAAGATTGATCATCACAACGAACCTTGGGTATTTTGTTTAAGCGAAAGGAGCCAGTCACAAAGGACCCTGTGCTACACAATCCCATCTGTGCGAACTATCCAGACTACAAAATCTCAGAGGCAGAATGTGGCTGTCAGGCATGGGGGCAGGGACTTAGGGGTGCTACAAAAGGTGATGACTAAACAGTGTGAGGTTCCTCTTTGGAGTGAGTGATGATCATGTTCTAAATTGACCACTGATGGTAGCCCAACTCTGTGATTAGACTGAAACCCACTGAATTATACACTTCACAGCACTGCCTTGTGTGGTGTGTGAATTGCATCCCAATAAAGCTGTCAAAAATAATCTACACATCTTTTGTCCCCCAGTCAACTGATATTTTTTTCCTTTTACCTTCTCGCACTGAAATGGGTACCTTTCACCGACTCCTGATGCTCGCTGAGGAAATGGAAAAGCCTACACAATGTATTCTCACGTTTGTAATTAGAATGCCCATGAACCATCAGGCAAGTTATAGAAGAAAAGAGAGAAAAGAGGCAGGAAAAGATGTTTGGGTACAAACCCAGTGTCACAGAGAAGTTAGAGTTTGAAAGCTAGACTCTTTATGCAGTACTGAAAAGTGATCCCTGGGCCAGAAGATAGGAGAGCTGCATGCAGGTTCTTGATCGATGTGGACTCATGCCTAGTTCTCTCCTCTGGTGACCCTGGCAGGAGTGTCTGAAAGTACAGCATGTGGGCAGACAGGAATTCCACCTGCCACTGATACATCACAGTCTACGCCAAATGTAAAGCAGTAACTGTACTGTGTCCATGGATCTGGAGGGTCAGGAAGGAAGAATGATCACATCAGGACTGCGTTATCTCTTATCCTCCAACATCTGTGATGAGCCGATCAATGACAGACTGGAATTATCCAAAGCCTATTGTTTCTGTGGCCTGCCTACTCAAGTCTCAGATGGGGTCTCTGTATGTGTCTTCCTTGTGCCATTAGGTGGGCTTCTTTAGAGTATGTGATTTAGGATCCCAGAACAACCAAGAGACAGGTCTCTAAGTCCTTTTAGAGCCATATAGTGTCGCCTCTGCCATGGGCACACGGCTTCACCTCTTGAAGGGAAGGGTTTCAGAGGCTTATTGTGACAGATATGTGGCATAAGAGAGATTGCTGTGGGCCTCTTTGGAAAATACTGAATACTGTTGGGACTATAGGTAGCTTTGTCTTAAGTACTGTGCAGAAGTAGTAAGCCGTCAGACCTAAATGGTCCAGACAGAATAACACTGAATGCTTTGGTAGCAATCCAAATGGACAGATGGCTGACAGCATCCCACACTGTCTGTCCCTGCATCACGTCTTGACTTAACTTAAGACCCAGGATATTGTGGAGAATGGGGGTGAGGAAAGCCCCCAGAAGGGCTAAGGTTATATTCCTGCCAACTAGGCAGAGGGGAACTCACGATTGGCAGTGATGTGGATCCTTAAGGTTTGCAAGTGTCTTGTTCATTTGGACTTTCAGGGTCTTTGTGTTTATTCTGCATTTTCATTCATCTCTGTAAAGAGAGAGCCAGGATGAGTTCCTAAATGTTGGAGTAGGATGAAGGGCAGTCGGCTTCTTCCTCTGGCACAGTAAACACAACTACACAGGGGATGCCCACTATGGCACTGTGCCTGGAAAATGCTGATGAAGCCCAATGTACAGGAGCCATCATCCTTGTTCTTGAGGCCAAGTGACAAAATCCTGGGTCCAGAGATGGAAAATAACTCACTCAAGTCCAGGAGACTCTACATGTCCAGAGCTTTAAAGGCTGTATGGAGTCGCCAATCTGTTTCTCGGTGCTTGAAGGCAACCTGTGTTCACTTCAGTGTCCTCAATGAAGTGTCATTTGGAGGAGACATTTAGCAGAAACTGGTGACGTTTTTCATGGTCACTTTAGGTAAAAGAGGTGCTACTCAAATTTAGAAGGTAGGGTCTATGGATGCTGTTAAAGATCCTGTGATGTACAGGGCAGCTGACCACGGAGATTCATCCTGCTCTTAATGTCAGTAGTGCCAAGGTCGACATGCCCAGACGATATGTTCCTAACAAATCTAGACCCTACAGTGGCAATTTTGGGAACATGTGTGTACTTTTTCTTTCTCTGTCAGAATGGTAGCAGTCTCCTCACATTGGGGCAGTGACGATTTCTCACTATGTTCTGAAGGGAAGTCTGGCTAGGTTGGTGGTAATTTTTGCTTTTTTCAATCCTGCATGATACACACACACACACACACACAAAACATCACACAGTATAAGAGTGAGTTTAATGTATTGGAAGGATATAGTTTCTTGACAGGCAAAAGGATGGTGGCACTCATGTTCGGGTTACTTATCTTGGGATTATGATTATGACTTTGGGGAACCTGAAAAGAAAGTTCTAGAATGAGCAGTTAATGCTGCCCCAGAATGGAGTCCTCAGAAGAGGTCAAAGGTAAGAATGGGCAGAAGCTGCAGGCAAGGAAATAAGACACTGGCTGGTGTACATATGTGAACAGCCTGGACTGTTCCAGGACTCTGCCCAAAAGGGCAGCTGGGAGAAAGGACTGGTCTCCATTAGAGCTGGAAGCCAAGAAGCAAGAGGTGAGTAATGGGTAGCCTTGTGAAGTGCAGTTTGGACCTACAGCTTAGGAACAGACTTGGTTGTCCTGAGGATCGTGGGACCTGGGAAGAAACACAAAAGAAGTCTAGGACAGGATGTAAAAGGAGAAGCAGAAGAAAGGTGGATAAGAGAGAGCCACTGTAGACAGACAGGAGGAAAGGAGGAAGAATGCATGCCTGCTGGCACCAAAGTTTCCAGACCTTCATTTGTTTTATTGTAGCTTCGTACCCCATCCTGGCTGGCATAGGGAATGGTGCCTGTTAGGTCCCTTTAAAGACAGGACATAGGAAGAAGTGCAGGATAAGAGCAAAGTCATGAATTCAAGACCTACTGGAGCACATAGATGAGGGTTCCTGGCTCTCAGAAACATGAGTCCATGGGTAGAATGTAAGCGCACCCCATCAGACATCCCCTCTATGTTCAGGGTTACTGCTGCTTCCCTGATCCAGCAGGCAGAGCCACAAACCTCCCCTGGAAAGAGGCTGCAGAAAGTCTGTCAGTCCCAGAGAAGACTGGGAGCCTGTGCATCAGTTGGGAGGGGGGACTAGGGGAAAGAGAAGGTGGCTCTCGTTCCTGCGTGGCATTTGCTATTTCGGACTTACTAAAAGTCTGCTCCTCATGGATCTCTGCTCTGATGAGAGTGACAAGACTTCTCACAGCGATCTCTTTACTTAACCCCTTTTGCTGGGCCATCTGTTCACTACTCTGATGTATGCTTCTCCTCGGAGGAGCCATCAAATTATTCCGGCTCCTTCCCTGGTGCAGACGCTGCTCTCCTCCCAGCTGCCCCTACCCCACACAGCCGAAGCCAAACCACTTTCCCACATCCTGAGTGACACAGATACTGCGCGCGCGCGCGGGGTGGGGGTGGGGTGTCCGTGGGCGAGCAGTCATGGTCCTTGAAAAAAAACACTGGGGGTTCGGTTCAGTGCTCATCCTCACTGTGGAGTCCAGCTTATGCTTCAACTCCAACGCCTCCCCCATACTGGCTTTCAAAAATACCCACTTCTGAGAGCCATGGTCCTTTCTGTGCTCTCCCATCAGCGAGGACCTGAGACAATCCCTTGCTCCCTCACAGAACACCCTGGGTCTTCTGGAACCTGGGGTGGGGGGTGAGGGGGCATGGTGGCACCGAAAACTTTCTCCTTATTCATTTTCAAGTTCTTACAAATTTTGAAGCCTTCTTGGGCCTTTATATGCACCCCTCCCCTCTGCACCTCATGTCTCTCTCCTTCTCGATGTGGTCAGTTCTCTGCAGCAGGCCCAGGGCAGCAGCGCTGTTGCTGACAAAAGACTTTCCATATATGCTCAGTCCAATATGGTAGCTGTCAGCCACCGCACCTACTGAGTTCTTGAAACCTGGCTTGTACTCTGGTGCTTGTATTTAAATTTAAGTTGAAGCCAATCCGGTAGACTTAAACTTAGCTTCAAAGCAGCTCCGGCCACTGAGACACCTGGGAATAAGCCAAAGGGGTGAAGTCTGCGGGAGGAGCCGAGCCCTGGGTGGGAGTTACATATAGGCAGAGTGAAAGCTCAGATGCACTGATCCAGGACCAGGCTTCTGGAAAGCCCCAGTCTCTCCTCATGGCCCAACCTCCCTGACTCTGCTACCTGCATCTCAGGCAGAGGAACCTGCTTGGTGCTTAGCTGGTCCTTAACACCCTCCAGGGCAGGCATCAGGCTGTGAGAAGTTTTGAATAATGAATGCAGTCAAGAAGGGTGCTGGCTTTTTCCATTCACTCGCTGAGCGTCTTCCCCAGTGGGTGGGTGAGGCACACAGTCATCACCCACCCCTAGAGCAATCTTCCCAGGGTGAGAACAGGCCCCCACCCCCGCCTTTCTTCCCTTGCCCACAGGAGGCTGAGAGCTGGCAGGAGGGGGGTGGGGAGGCTGCAGAGCCCTGCCTTAGAATTCCAAGCACGGAGCCACAGCTAAGGTTCTCTTCTCTTGTTTTCTAGCCACTGTTTATTGAGCTCATCTTCCAGGTACTGTGCTAAGTCACATAAGCGTTTATTCTCCACTGGTCCTAGGAGGTGAAATCAGCCCTGGGCTCAGAAAAGCTACGTGACTTGTTCCATCCAAGCCAGCAGCATCATGATCTGTTTTGATCTCAATGTCCAAACTTTTATCAAAAGCACTGTCTTCTCCTTCTGGGTTAGCAGGCCAGATGGGTACCTTTTGGAATGACTTTGGAGGAAGAAAAGGTGTATGGACCAGCAGGATTGTCAGCTTCTGCTAGTGCCCAGGAAACTGTCACTGAGTAGACATTCCTTAGCCAGTGACTCAAAACCGAAGGATGCTTAATCAAAGTTTAGTCTGACATATGGAGAACTGGCAGGAGATTAATTTAATATCACCTCATGTTGAAACCCTCACCCCCCCCCCCTCCCGCCTCGTTCCTCCTCTCTTGGTCTCTTTCCAATCTGTTTTCATTGGCATCTTCAACTAGGAGCAGACAGAACCAAGAGAAGCACCAAGAAAGGCATTGCCTGACGCCAGCTGTGATCTCTGGGCAAAGGCCGGGCTCTCTGGACCAGCGGAATGCAGGAAACTACCCAGAAGCACCTGGGAGCTGGTCTAGAATGAGGGTGGCAAGGGTGGTCTCAGTTGTTGGCCTGGAGTGGCGACATGTGACTGCTTCCTGGGACCTTGAGTACTTCTTTAGTAAGATTCTACATAAGCCTCCAGCATCCTCATCTCTCCACTGTGATTGGTTGTGACCATCATCCACTGACCCTTGCTTACTGTCTGCTCCCTCCCCCTCCTCGTCTATTTTCTTGCTCTCTCCTATGCTCTCTCAGACACAGGTTCTGGCCTGGATCTCACTGTTCTTGTTAGTTATGCGATTTCTTATTCCTACTGGGAGATTTCTTGTCCCTTTTGGAGTTTACCTTCTGTCTGTAGGTGGAAAAAGGAAGATCCTGGAGCTAAGGAGCAGGCAACAGCCAGGCCTGATAAAAGGCCCTAAGGAGTCCTAGGGAAAGGTGGTAGCTTGGCCTCTGCTCTTCTTTTTGTGGCCGGTAGGTGGTGCTAGATGCTAGCCCAGGCCCAGCTGGGGCCTTGGAGGAGCTAACTGCTGTTCTGTCTTACAGGAAAGACTCTGCCAGACATGAAGAAGCTCTGACAGTAGGGACTCCGTAGCTGATTCAGGACACTGGAGGTGCTACGAGTATGCTGTTGTTTCTTGTCTCCAAGCTTTGCAGCTCTTAGAGTCTGGTCCCTATTAAGGAACTGGAAACCAGGTGCAGAGTAGAACAACTGGGTAGCAGACATTTGCCTGTAACATTGCAGGGAGGAGTAAAGAGTCTTTCCCTTGCAAGCTCAGAACAAGCTTGACCTCACCCCATTTGGGACAGCTAGGGAGGCTAGACATACAGAGAACTGTTTCTGGAGTCGCCCTCAGCAGCAGAGCGAATGGGGTCTTATTCTGCAATCAACTTCTGAACCGTGTGTGCCTACTGAAGGTCTGGCACACAGTGTGTGCTTCACTAAATGAACGAATGATGGAGGAGTTCAGATTTTCCTCCTGGATTTACCCTCTGGATATATTTAGGAATGCAGCCAGTTCCTCTGCAGAGAGATTTCAGGAGTGGCTTAATAGGAAGGATGGACCTTGGAGGCCCACGTAGCTGTAGCTGTGACCTTCACATTTGTCTGGTGAGGAGATTTCTTTTTCTTCACTGCGTGAGCATCTACTGAATATCCATCAAGTATTTGGTACATCTTTCTAAACTCCAAAATCTCCTGTCTACAAATATGCCCCCATCAGACCAAAAGAAAGAAAGAAAGAAAGAAAGAAAGAAAGAAAGAAAGAAAGAAAGAAAGGAAGGAAGGTCTGGTGTCTCTTTGTAGAGTTTGGGGATATTGGCTTAGCTCTCTAGGCTAAGCCAGAGCTTGGGAAAATGGGTAGACTTTTGGAGTTGGCCAGTGAGAAAATGGAAAGATGGGTGTCTGTCTGGTAGGCCCTGGGGTATTGGGTCTCAGTGCACATAGCCAGTGTAGACAGAAGGGAATAGTATCTAAGTAGGCACTTGAGCAAGCATTGAAATGGCTTTGCTGGTTGTTTTTTCTGGGCTGAGAGTCAAACTCTGCCAAGTGCTTGGTTTTACTGAGGGCTTGATGGAGGCAGGTCAGTCAGAATTGTGGCTAAGACAAGTGCTTGGTTTTACTGATGGCTTGATGGAGGCGGGTCACTCAGAACTGTGGCTAAGGGAGATGGGAAAGGGGCAGATAATTCGTGTGATCCTTAAACACCCAGCGTCACAGTGAAGCCGTAAATGAGTGAGGCGTGGGGTAGCTGGGGTAAAAGCAACGGTCTGTCAGAAAACTGACTGTAGGTGGGAGGGGAGGCTTCATAGCTGCCCATGCAGGGGAACCCCTGTGCTTCAACCACCACAAAGAGAAATGAGTGAAGGAAGAGCTCAGAGTGAGAGCTGAGCTCTGGGCAGCTCTGGTCACCCACTCTTAGGATGTTCTAGGGAACACCTTCAGGATTTATTTAATAACAGCTCACATTGAAGCCTTTGCCTTGCTCCTTCTCTGTCTGCTTGCTTCCAGTCTTTATCTCCCACCTCCAGAGCCATCTATTAAATGGCACGATATGCTGGAAACAAACTCCAAGCAGGACCGGGAGATTCACAATCAGCTCACTAGAGAAGCCATAGAAGAAACCGAGCCCATCACCCTGGAGAAAACAAGACCCGGAGTGGAGTGATTCCATCCATGTTGGGATGAGCACTGAGCAGATACCGTGTGGTCGGAGAAGGTGAGCTCCCCAGAGACCAGCAAGTCCAGGATGGAGATAGAGGACAGGTTGGAAGTCCCACATCTCTCTTCAAGTCTCACAGACCAAGAGCCAGTGGGTCGCGCCATCCTTCTGTATGCTGGAGCTTCCTTAGGGCCACTTAGCTGTAAATTCAAGCAGCTGTAAAGGTCACTGGCCTTATAGCCCCACCTCTCCCACTGGCCCAGTGGTGCTGTACCTAAGTTCTTAGCCGAGGTCTGACTACTAATTAAGCTGAATTCCCTTAGGCCTCTGGATAAGAACAAGGCAAGGCCAGCAGCAGAACTCCTGTGCTCTTGGCTCAGAGAAGGCTCCAGCTATGTCCCTCCTAATTCCTTCCCGGGAAGAAGGCAGGCTTCCTGTGTGAGCCATGTTACCTTGAACAAATTAGACAGTCTTTCCAAGCCTCAGCATGGATACCTGCAGAGGAGTGGCAGGTTGCTTCACAGGCTATTGGTGGGAACCATCCTCTTCTATTGCAGTATAGGGCTCCAGAAGGTACAGAGAGCTGGCCTACCATTAGCTTCCTCTGGGTGGAGACCCTCTCTGGATATAGAACTTTCAATACTAAATATGGAAAGTAATGGGCAAACCAGGACAAACTGGTCACTTTAGCTAGGGTCCCATCTTTTTCTCCCCTTGCCTCCTGGCCAGTCTTACGGTTAACTCAAAGCTAAAGACATCTGGAGACAGACATTAAGGACTGAAAGTCTGTCAGCACTGGTGTCATCTTGCCCTCTCAGAGACCAGTGCCAACTAAGGGGTTTCTTCATCTTAGTGGGATAAGTTTGCTATGCCCCTTCTCATCTGGTAACTCTTCATATCCCCTTATCAATCTTTAAATCAACTGGTGTTTTCTGTTTGTTACTACTATAGTGGAGCCTAGAATCCTGGGCTGTCCACTGCAGGACAGAAGAGGGAGAGAAGAAAGAGGAAGAGGAGGAGGAAGAGGAAGAGAAAGAAGAGCTGCTATATGCTCAGGTTGAGCCTGCAGTCCCTGTAAACACTCTGTGCCTGTGGTTTCTAAGTACTTAGGTCATATTCTCAGAGATATCCTTTTCTTTCTAGGATATATAATGTTGACATTGGACTTAGTACATTCCCATTGTCAATGTCAAATGACATTCCCCAAGGCAAGGCAAGGCAAGGTTCTGCCACACATGCCTTCACTTGACTGTATCAAGGATCACCTTGTTTTTTTTTTTTTTTTTTTTTTTTTTTCAAGTTCTATCCCTGGGATCCAAAGAAAGATTCCTGGGAAGGAAGTGGGGGTGGGGAGGGAAAGGATAGAAAATGTCCTTTCAGGTTTCACGCAATATCTGCGAGATCAGCACGTGGATAGAGCACATGCTGGGTCCTGTGTTCTGTAGAAATGCAGCAAGAGGCAGACATATACACAACAGCCTCTCAGCCCAGGAAGGTCTAACCTATAGAAGGCTGAGAGGCTGACAGGAGGACCTGGCACAGAGGAGTCCTTGCCAAGGAGGTGAGATACCCTGAGCTCTTTTAGAGGTGGGATTCTGGCAGGCAGAAGCTGTGGGGCCCAAGTGCCAAGATGTATAAAGTAAGGACATGGGAGACAGGAGAGGCTAGGGCCCACGTGTTGTGCACAAGGGTTAGGCTCTTGGCAGTGAAGGCTGTTAGAGGAAGAAAAGCTGGATTGTGGAAGGCGTTGGCATGGGCCTGGGGCTTAGGATCAAAGAGGGTTTAAAGCAGGAAAGAGTTAGGGATTCCAGCCATGTTTTGACAAAATGTCAGTTCCCAGGACTTCTACCTCGTGCTGTGGTTTCCTCTTTTTTTTTTTTTTTTTTTTTTTTTTTTTTCCACAAGGAGCTGGGCCAGCCATCTCCGATCAGAACATCCCTGTCCTTTCCACACCGGGAGGAGGAAGCCTGGCTCAGCTCAAGTGAGGCTCTAGCCATTGGCTCCTGTCCACTCCCAGACTAGGAGTAGCTGAGCCCAAGGCCAAGGTCAAGGCCAAGGCTGGAGTTGGCTGTTCTGTTCTCTCTTTGGGGAAAGAGTCTGTTTCTCCATAGCCATAGAGCAAAAAGTTCAACCTGGCATCTTGGCCCAGGAGCAGCATCTCCCAGCTCCTCCTGCATGCCCCTCCCACTTTGATTGTACCTTTCTCCCTTCATGCTTGTCCCTGCCTGTCTCTCCCCACTCTCCTTGCTACACTCATCATTCTGCCTGTTTCTCTTTCTCATTCTTCATAGCTCTCTCACTCTCTCTGTCTCTGTCTCTCTGTCTCTGTTGCGCTCTCTCTCTCTCTCTGTGTGTCTATATAGATGTGGATGCAGGCATATGTGTGTGTGTGTGAGTAAATGTACATTTGTGTGCACATTGGAGGGTGACTTTGGGTGTAGCTCCTCAGGAGCCATTCCCTGTGTTTGTTTGTTTGTTTTTTAAGGCCAAATGTCCCATTAGCCTGGAGCTAGTTTGGCTGCCCAGACAATGAGCACCCCAGATCTATCTGTCTCTACTTCCCCGCAGCTGAGATTACAAGCATGTATCACCATGTCTAGCCTTTTTAACATGGGTTTGGGGATCAGACTTAGGCACTCAGTTGCATGACAAACACTTTTCCTCATGGACCATCTCCCCATCCCTTCACCTGCTTTTTAGACTTGACAATGGAGGTCCTTCTCTCCTCCCCTTGCCTCTGCTGGGCCCCACTGCTTCCAGGCCATATTAGAGGTGTGTCCCTGAGATCTAACAGACCCTTCTTGCTGTGTAACCTCAAGCTAGCAGCTTAACCTCTCTGAGCATTTTGTTCTTCTAGAAAGAAGAGCGGCCATGGAGAGCTCGCTACACGGGGAATGGAGTGTCTCAGTGCTCTGCCACATAGGGCTGAGCTGTCCTTGTTCTGAGTTGACCTTACTCCCTCCCTGTTTCAGTTGTGGGTGAGATGAGCATCTCTGGGACTTTTGAGGAGGCCAGGAGTGTCTAGAAAGTGATGGGCAGCTTAGCGGCATGATGTTCCTTGCTGGGCCTCTTTGGATGCTGCTAGCCTTTCATATTGCTTCTGTATTTCCCTTCCAGGGTAGCGAGGAGACAAACCAGGAAGTATCAGCACCCACCTCTGCCCTCAGGTGGACAGCTGTCCTGCCCCAGCCAGGCTTCATGCCTGTCTACAGAAGACAGGTTCCATAAAGCCAGGGTAGATGACGGACTGGGGCTGAAGGGAGCTACAGCACTGTTCGAGAAAGGGCCAGCGTTTGCTATGATGCCTATGTGTGGTCCATTCCATCCTCTCTAGTTCACCTAGCACTGGGTCTGAAACTAGAGACTGGTAGACATATGGATCCCAGGATTTTTTTCCCTGTGGTGGTCGGCTTCCAGGGTGGGGCTGCAAGCAATGGGAGAGGGAGGGTCATCTGCTAGGATCCCAGGGCAATTGGACCTCAACAAGGGTGGCTGCTCCTTGTCTTCTTCTTCTTTCCATGGACTTATAGGGGGCCAGAAACAAGGCTAGCAGTAAGAGAGCCAGCAGTGGTGTCACAGGCTCCTCTCTGGATGTAGGCAAGGTAGCCCCTATGTTGTAGCTGTTGCCTGGCAAACATGGTGTCTCAGAAAGGCAGAACTTTCAAAACCCCCACCTTAGTCCTGGTTACAGACTTAGGTTAGTCACCAAGAACTCACTACGTAGCCCAGGCTAACCTCATGCTCCAAGAGGTTTACTGGCATGAGCTAACACTTCCAGCTAAAGCAGGTCATGTTACAGTTAAGAAAAATGCCACCCATATGAGAGCAGACCTAGTTACCAGGGTCTAAACACGAAGTGGCTGGCACAGGATGAGAAGCCTAGCGGATGAAAGAAACGAATAAATAAATGAAGAAGGCTACCAATCCCTTGGCTCTTCCCAGTGACAATACGTCTCTCCCTACCATGCTAAAGGAGCTGGCTTTCTGGTCTCTTATGACAGAAGAGGCACAGTATGATTTTTGAGACATGGTCTCACATAGTTGGCCTTTAACTTACTACGTAGTCCAGGATGATCTCGAGGTTTAGATCCTCCTGCCTCCATCTCCCGGGTGCTGGGATTATAGTAATGTACCACCATATCTGATTTGTATGGTTCAGGTGCTTGATAAACCCAGGGACTCACGCATGTCAGGCAAGCACTGTACCACTGAGCTATACTTCTAGCCTCTTAGGCTGAGTTCTTGCCTGGCCTTTGGTAGTTGCCTGAACTGTACCAGATTCTCTTTTCATCCTCATTGGATCTTTCTGAGAGGAGGGATTCTGCAACTGAAAGAATATTCCAGATCTGCTCCAGTTCAGCCCTGTAGTCAGCTGGAGGGAAATGGGAGGCTTTTCTGCCCATTGGTCCCCAGCATGCAGTCAGCAAATTGGCCATCCTTAGGAAAGGTCAGCTGAATCAGCCACCCCACCCCCCTGCAAGAAACGTGCCTGGTATTTTTAGAAGCCTTTCAAGTTCCCGAGCTCAGCAAGACACACTCTGAACCTTTGCCTATCCAACCCCAGTCCCAGCTCAACTCCAGATCAGCCTGGCCCAAGCCAGGCCAGGCCAGGCCAGGTCTGCTTCTGCCCAGTTCAGCCCAGACACACTTTCTCAATCAAGTTAGTGGAGGCAGCTGTGTGAGAGGAGAGGGCCAGGTGGGATAATCCTGGCATCCTTTAGATGGTAAGATATGACCCAAGGTCCAATCTGCTACTCAGTTTATCACCGGGCCCTGAGAAAACCCCGTCTCCTATATCATTCCCAGCTGTGCAGTGGATAAGTCATACCTTTAGGTCCATTTAGAAGAGAAGAAGGATAAATAGAAATTCAATCAACAGTCAAAAGTGCTGTACTCTGGTGGATTCCGGGTAAATTCTTGTAAGGCCTGGATGAGGTCGTGTTAGAGAATTTTGTGTTCCTTGGAAAGAGATACTTAAAGAGATGAAGTCATAAAAATCCTTCATGGAATAAGATTGTGCTTAAAAGGCATCTTTCCATTTGAGGAGGGAGATATGTGGTCTAGGACAGGCTGGGAGGCTTTGGGACATGAGGTTCTGAAGACTCTAGCCATATTACTTCTCTTATTGTAATAGGTTGAGGAAGGATACTGGAATAGAGACATCTTTGGCTCTGGTCCTCTCTAGGTGGCCTTTGGGCATCATTGAGTTATCTTGGGCCTGATTGTTTACCTATAAATTGGCAGGGTTGGAGAAGGAGATGTTTGCACTAAACATTCTCTGAAATTGGTCAGCTTCCATTGGATTGGAGGGGTTTGTGGCAGTTCCCCAGAGCTCTTCAAAGGCACAAGACAGCCAGGGCTATACAGAGAAACCCTGTCTCAAAAAAAACCAAACACCAAACCAAGACAAAAAAACCCAAACAAACAAACAAACAAACAAACAAAAAAGGTACCCTTGTATTGGGATCCTGTTTTGTCCCATGGAGATGTTTCAAAACATTAAGTTAGGTCAAAACATAAAGGACTATATACAGTGGGGAAAACCCCTTAAGAATCTAAAAGAGAAAATCTGAGTCTTTAAAGATGTTTCATGCCCGCCGCAGTCTCTTCCTAAACTCTACGTCCTCTTTAGCCTTTGGAGGCTTCTGGTTGGAAGAGTCTGAAAGCCATGGGGTTTGGTTAATTTCCAAATAACATTTTAAATGTTACCGTTGTAGTATTATGTGATCTGTAATATTATCATTCCTATTGTTTTTGCTATGTGTGTGAGCAGGCAGGGCTTATAAATAAACTGACCTCTTAGAGAGGTTTAGTACTGTCTTGGCTCTTCTTAGAGTCTCAGGACTGGAAAAGCCAGTGTTTTGAAGTTGAAAGGGAAGTGGATTGTCTACTTGGGAGGGTGGGGAGGGGGACGAGAGGAGTGGGTGTCAAGGAAGTGGGGTTGTTATTAAAAAATGCTCTATTCTGTAGTCCTTGTATTGGTTAATGGGTTAAAATCACAGCTTCTAATTCAGTCTGGCACAGGGAAATGAAGTTTCCCAAGCCTAACAGCCTTTCCTAAGTGCTTCTTTTGCCCCTTGTACTGGGAAATTTGCTTTCTGCTGTGATAAAATGCTTGACAAAAGCTACAAAAGGAAGGAACTAATGCTGCATTTTGGTTCTTGGCTTGAGGAGATATTGTCTACAATATTGCAAATATAGAATATATATAATAATAATTTTAGCATAATTATATAATTATTAACACAATAATATCAATAATGTTATTGTTAATTATAAATAACTATATTATTCTTTCTATGTATATATGTATATATGTATGTGTGTGTGTGTGTGTCTCCATCTCCATAGCAGTGGGCATGTGAGATGGCTGGTCACACTGTGTCCATAGTTATGAAGTGGAAAGAGGACTCTGCTAGACTTCCTCCTGTTTTTATTCATATTAATTCCAGGTTCCAGGCCTATGGCCTGGCACTGCTGAAATTCAGGGTGGGTCTTTCCTCCTCTGTTAAACTTCTCTAGAAAAGCTCCTACGAACACCCCCAGAGGTGTGCTGTCTAGGAGGCTCCAAATCCAGGGTAGCAGATGATGAAGATCGTCACACCTCCAGTCCCAGGTATGGCCTTCACCCTGCACATCTCTTGTACAGCCTGCATCTGTCTGCTTCTTTCTCCTGACCTACACCAACGAATGCACACCCAGCCCCTTGTGGGTGCCCCTGCCCTTGTATCCAGCCTCCTCCATCCCTGCTTCCCCATGTTCCCCTGCCCTGCTCCACACTTGCAGGATGCCCCATGGCTGGAGGCTCCGGACACTCTGGGCACACCCCCTAGTGGGCCCACAGGTGCTGATTTCAACCCTTGTGTTCTCCATCTCTCTGTCACTGCCCATAGCCTACCCCGGCTTCAAGCACACACTTGTTCACCTCGAGTAAGATCAAAAATAAACTCTCTGGAAGCTGTTCAAAGGCTAATGTGCCTCCTCTCCTCATTATTGATTTGTTTATTACAGATGCTTGGGTAGGATATTCGATGAGGCTGCCGTGCCAGGGCTCCTTTAACAATCCTCGCCCTTTGCCGGGAGCAAGCTGGCCTGATGAAATCTTGGAAAGGCTTACCAGGGTACTAGGGAGATCCATCCATGGAAAAGTTTTGGACTGGCTAGTTTGTGGTCCTGGCTTAAGCCTATGCTAGCCCTGACTCCACCTAGAGACCACAGCCAGGTCTCCCCTCCTGTCTTTTCTTCCCTCTAGTGATAAACTTACTGTGGGGATACAAAGAGACAGTTCCCCTGAAAAGCAAGGCAGCATCTCTTTCCCTTCCTACCTCACTAGGGGGCAGCTGAATGTAGGAAGTGGCTCTACTGTTTAGAAAGACTTAGGTTGAAGACTCCTCTGATAGGACTCTAGCTGGGTAACCCGGGACAAGTGACTGAGCCTCTCTGAACCGGCTTTCTCATCCATAAAGCAAAGCAGTTGTGCAGATTCAAGGACATTGTGCTCATAAGGAGTCTAGGAAGTGTTGTGCATAGAAGTCAGTCACTGCTTTGGGGGTCACAATTGTCACCTTATTCATTGTCACTGTCATCCTGCCTGTCTTCATCCCAGGATCATAGGAATGACTTACTTATATGGCACAGCTTCTGGATGACCCCCCCCCCCCCCGCCCCAAGTGACACACACAGCAGAGCCCTGGGGAAACTATGACATCTTCACGAAGATCACCAGGTCCCTGGCGACAGGGCTGTTTGGACATGGACCTTCCTATTCTCCCAGCAGAGGCTGTGCAGGGGGAAGGTGGCTTTTGTCAAAGGGAGACAGGGACAGTGTTGGGGGGAAATACCTCTGGCCTGTCTTTCTTGAGTCCTGAGAGGGATTCTTGTATTTGAGACCTGGAAGGAGGCATCATGCAGTGTCCCCAACTTTGGGGTGTCACTTGGCTTTCATTGGCTGGATGAACCCATGGAGCCTGCATGCATGTTTCCAGGCTGGGCATCTATGACCTTCATCCCAAACAGCACATTCATTAACAACCCTGGGAACTGACCAAGCTGCAGCCAGAGCTCAGCAGGGCCAGGCCCACACCTATTTCAACCTTCACTCCCTTCCCAACCTCCATCCCGGAACTCCCTGGGCTGGGCTTTTTGTTCCCTGGTTCCCAGGCAGTGCAGCTGGTGCTGTAGGCTGGGGAGGGGGCGGAGGACGAAGCAGAAAGTCTGTGGGAGGGAGCTGTCTCTTAGTTCCAAAGGCGAGCAAAGGCTGTAACTGCCCCCTCCTCCCAACATGATGCTTCCCCTAATTCCCACACTGGTGTCTCAGCAAATAAGGCTAATTTTTTTTCCCCATTTGCTCATGATAGCTACTTAAATGTGTGTACGCTGCTCCTAGTAATTGTCAGAGCTGCGAGAAAATTAGAGCAGATTTGGTGTATTCCTAGTTTTGAGTCCCAGTTCTGTTGGCAGATATCTGGTCTCTTTTTCTCTGAGCCTGAAGACCTTGGGTGTCATCCCCTCAGTCCTCAGAGAGCTTGGATTCCTATTCTGCTTGTAGAGGCAAAAGCCAGGATGGCTTGTCCTGAGGAGGAAGGTCAAGGTTTGGGAAGACCCTGATGCAGAGGCCACAGAGAATAGTAGAAAGAAGCGAAGAGAGGGCTTTGATGAGTCAGGTTCTGAGTTGGGCTGATCATGCACCCTTCGTTATGCAGCTTCTAAACCATATAGCAAGGGCGTTTGTGAGAGACAGCTATGGGAATACCCATCAGGTGGGGAGGTGTCTAGGACATCAACTAGCACCTGCTGGAATGAGAGTTTGAACTGGATTTGCTTAGGGCCGAACCACACACTTTATTCTCCTTAGGAGGAAGAGGAGTGATGCCTGCTACGAATGGAGACTTTTCCTTGATTTTCCATGCCTGAGGAATCATGAGGTCAGGGAATAGCTGGGTAGCAGTTAAGGGGCAACACGCTAATGGAACGTCCTGTAAGCTGGGATTAGTGGCTGTCAAGTGGATGGTGCTGAGTGTTCTCAGGCTGTTTTCATGTGTCACCATATTAATCCCTATGATCCTTAGTCCCCCAAGTGACAGAGAAGCAAGTGTCAGATCAGAGGAACAAAGTTGCATGTTCAAGGTGACAAGGCCCAATATGTTCTCAATGCTAAATGAGTGGATCAGTTATAGAACTAGGCCCGAAAGCCAATGTTCTACAGTCTGAGCCAAAGGCTCAGGGCCAGGTCAGGGGGAAGGTGTGATGCAGACTTCTCAGCGGGGAGCAGGTGCTGAGAAGGTCAGTTGTGGGAGGTGGTGATGGCAGAGCAGGAGCCTGGGAGCTGAGCAGGAGTGGGAAGGGTTGGCAGGGGAGTGTAACAGGGTATAGTGGGGACCCCAGGAGTTGAGGAGGGCTGAATTGGGATGCATGGTTCAGAAGAAAGCTTTAGCTGTTTGCAGGGATGAGGACATGTGGTAAGGATGCTGAGCCTGGGCTGTGACCCAGGACCAGGCAGAAAGTGCACCAAGGGTATTGTTTCTGGAACCTACTCTTTCCAGCCTTTTTCTGACTCTGAGAACAGAGCCACAGAGCTTTCTGTGTCTAGAAGCCCCTTGACATTTTTCCTAACCATGGTGAAGTCTGTCGTTCTAGGATGGGGGCAGTAGTGAGCTACTCCACTCAAATCTTCCATTCTTAACTTCTCACAGAGATCTGTATGAGCTTTCAGGCAGCTCAAGCTTTCACTACATCACCCCGTCCCAGATGTGCGTTGTCAGTTCTGGAGGTAACAGCGAGGGAGGCTCTGAGAAGATACAGGCGGTCACAGGTCCTGTCCTTCCTGCACTTGCTGGTACCCTCCGGGTCCCTGAGGACACAGACACAGAACCCTGGCATGTGCCCGGAGAGACAGAGAACAGCAGGTGTGTAGAGCAACTACTCCCTGACCTTCTTCTGCAGAGTCCCTTAGCATGTCCTCAGCAATGCTTTGAGGAGGTTGCTCAGTCAGCACAGAGATTTTGGCAAGATGGTAAACCCCAAGACACTTCCATTTTAAAGTCTGGAGTAGAAGGACTGTCCCTCTGGGGATCAGGAAGGCTCCCAGACTCCCCACCTCTCCCTTTGTTATTCTTGCTTCTCTTTTCTGAAGAGAGAAGACTATATCTCTGGATGCCCTTGGGTTGGATTGATAAGAGGGAAATGGCCAGATGCTCCCAGGAGAGCTGCATGTAGTGAGTGTAGAGAGTGGGTGTGGGTGATCCTGAAAGTTGGGCGTAGTCCCCCAAGCCTCTTTATTCCCACTAGCCCCTGTCAACTAGCTGCCATAGACTCTTCTGGGAAGCTTACTCCTTTGGCTTTTGATTTTACTTGAGAAACAGAATACAGAGTGTGAGCGGCTTCTTTCCTGAATGCCCCGCCCACCAGAATCATCTGTGGGTGGCCAGCCACAGTGGGCATTTCCTTATCTGCTGGGGCAGGACCTAAGTGACACACTGGCTGGTGACAGCTACCGTCACGTGCATGTGCAGCCCTTCCTCCCTCTGCTGCATTGGATTCTCAGTCTCACCCCACTGTTCGCAGCTTGCAATGACTTGGCAAGGCTTGTCTTCTATAATAGAGACCAATGCCACCTCCCTATTTAGAGGGAGCAATAAACAGATGACTACTGGCATGGGACAGGATCAATATCTGTTGTTCAGGGAGAGATGCAGCCCTGTGTACTCTGCCTTGGGACCCAGGACTTGTCAGATGCCCTCTGGTAGCACCAATTCTGAGGTTTAGGGATAGAGTCGCAGAGCATCATGGGTGTTGCCAGCATCCCATGGCACTGGCAGTGGGGCTCACAGGCTTGCCAGGAACTTCTCTGCAACTGTAAGCGAGGTGAGCTTTGGGGAGGCAATGAGTTCCACCATCAATGGGTACCAGCTGCCGATACTTCCGGGCTGGGGCCGTAAAGCCCTTAGAAACTCTGAAAAGGAAAACGCAAAAGCCAGCACAGTATGCTTACTGGAGGGCAGGCATGGTTCAAAGCACCTTTCTATACCTGGTGAGTTAAAGACAGTTAGAGAAGTGGAAATTGAGGCATAGAGCCTATGTCACAGAGACTTATAGGAAGTAAGTTTAACTCTCAGCTACATGATGCTATATTTAGTCTCTTTATAGCTTTCCACTTCTTGGGTCCCGAGAGTTGGATCACTTGAAGCCTGTGGGATTTAAAGCCGTTGAAGACTTGAATGCATTGCCACATTTGGAGTGGGGGAGACCTAGAAAGCTGTGATTTTTGAAGTATAGGGAAATAACTGAGGTACTCCGCTCAGAGAGGTAGGAGGGAGGCCGGCAACCCTGTGCCTTGTAGAAAAGACGGTGGGTTTAGCATCAGCACCAGCATGGAAGCTTTAGAGAGGCTGGCTTCATCATTTCAGATTGAAGACTATTCGAGGAACACGGCAGCTTGGAACAAGGTGGGAGGCTTTGGGTAACACCGAATTTCCTGTCCCTGAGGATGTTCAAACAGGGGAGGCCTGGGAACAGGAGTATTCTGCTGAGAAAATTCCTGTACCAAGTTGGGTGGCTCTGGGTGATGGAGGTGTTCTGTTTCACCCAACATGGGCTGTGGGTCTGGCTTTCAGGGTAGGTAAAACAGGGTGCAGCCTCACCCAGATGTCAGTGGGAGGACCAAGAAAACCATCAAGGAATCTTCTTCAACTGACAGGAGTAAGAGATAAGGACACCCCCCTCCCCATCAACAGGTAGCTCCAACCTCCCAGTAGGTATTTGTCTAACATCTTAGAACTTGAGTTGAGGTCCTGAACTGGGGTGTCCTGTGCTTCAATTTTCTTGCTTTGTGGGGCTTACTTTGATGCTCAACTTGTCCACCTTCACAGATTCATTTTCGGCATCCAGATTTGGCTGAAGTTCTCTCCTTGGCCTCCGACTTTATGAATAGCATTGCGTGTTCTCAGTCTCTTGCATGGGCACCTCTTCTTCTAGCACAAGACAAGCTCTGTCTCTCCCAACACAGCTCTTCGGAACAACAAGTTCTTGGGAGCCCAGGTCTCCCACCGTCTCCTCAGGTGTTCGTCTGAACTGCCACTCGGGACCATTGCTCCTTTCCTAGCTCCCACTGAGAAACTGGGTCCTAAATCGGCCCAGGCTAGAAAGCTGTGCAGCATAGCTTCTCGGTTCAGACTGATATTGTAGGAGTAAGGCGTAGTGGGTGGATCCGCAATATTTAGGGTCTGGCCTCCATCCCAGAAATATGGCCACTGGCTCAGAAGTGTGGAGCCATTGGAAATGGGGATGTGGCAAGGTGAAAAGGGTGATCATTGTGTGTGTGTGTGGGGGGGTAAGAGGGAGAGTCTTAGAAAGCACTGGTTGTGGGGTCAGCACACTATGTTTTTTGCTTCCTGAATTTCTACTCCCTTCCTAGGTACAGGGACTTTGAGCTGCTTTGAATCCTTCCTCTGAAGTTATGGGCATTCATAGTCTGGAGCGGATTTCTTTAAGAAAGAGACATGTGCTTGATTTCTGTAGATAAATGGGGAGCAGAAGGAGCTCTGTGCCCTGTTAGGCAGCCCTGTCTGACCTATACGGTTGGAGATTTCCTTGGAACCTTTGGAAGCCCTTGGCATCTTCTTTAAGCCCTTGCATCTGCCTTGCTGGGAAAGCTTTCTAAGTTCTACATTTTGTATAGGGAAACAAACAAACAAACGTTGTTCCTTCTTGTCCCTTCTTGGTCAGCAGGGGGTTGGAGGGTTGGTGTGCACTCTCCAGCTTCCTCATTTAGGAAACTCCATCTGGCAGCCGAGAAGATGGGGACAGATTATCCTGATTGTCTGGATGCTGAGATGAGTCATATGTCCAGGACACAGAGGCCACATACTGGGAATTCAGGATGATATGACAAGCCCTTCTTCCCTGTCAACCAGGACGTTCTCAGCAAGATGACAGCATGGTTTGAATGCCCTGGGTAGTACCTGTTGACTGAGAGGAGGGCATCTGTCCCAGGGACTCTGTCCTAGCCCCTTACCCATTTCTGGCTTACTTTGACTGCTTTTCTGTGGGCTGGAGGCGTTTCACTGATAGTGGAAGTTTAAAGATCTTCTCTCTCTCTCTCTCTCTCTCTCTCTCTCTCTCTCTCTCTCTCTCTCTCTCTCTCTGTGTGTGTGTTCATGTTTATGCACATGTATGTGAGTGTATGTGAAGTCCAGAAGTTGATGTCTGGTGTTTTCCTTGCCCTATTTTTTGAGACAGGGTCCCTCACCGAATCTTGCTGGCCAGCTAACACCTAACACCAGAGGTCTTCTTGTCTCTACCCTCAGCAGTGCACACTGTTAAATAAATCCATTTTTTTTTAAAAACATGGGTGCTGAGTCTTCATGCTTGTGTGATCAATACTTTATTGATGACAGCCATCTTGCCAGCCCCAAAGTTCTGGTTTTGCAGGCACCCGAGACACTCGTTTATTCCAACTGGATGCTTCTGGGAACCTACATGGAATCCCTGTTCCTTTCTAATGAGTCCCTTCATCCAAGGCTTGTGGAGAGCCAGAGATGATTCGAGCTATAGGGGCTCTGAAGCTGCCCCCACCCCATGCCTGTCAATCACCCAGGGGAACTTCTTAAAATGTTTGGTTTGGGAAGTCTCTGACGGGGCCCAAGGAGTTGTATTACAGGCTGGCAGGGACTGTGGATGTCACAGTTAAAGGAGAGCAAAGACCTGGTTCCATGTGGTCATCTCATGGATTTGAAAGCTGAGGCCCAGAGTATAAGTCTATTTGTTCATGGTCATACGTAGAACTCTGCTTTTTCCACTTGCATTAAAAAAAAAAAAGAGCCTTCTTCATTTTTAAGCTTTACTTCCTAAGTGGGCTCAGAGCTCCTAGCACCTTACCTTCATCCTACCCATGGTCAAGAATGAAAGGCCTTTTGTCCAATCAGAGTCCCTTGCTTCACAGCCTGAATTTTCACTCTCTGAAGAGGTTTCCAAAGTTTTGCTTTGCAACCCAGACTTATGGATAGCATCCTTTCTTTGCAGGCAGTAATAAAAATCATCCTTGTCTTTAAAAATGGGCGGGGCACCCTTTAAGACACAACTATGCTTTTCTCCTTGTTGGAGCTCTACTAAATCCCCGCAGGCAGTCAGCTACTCTGTCTCCCTGGGGTAGTCTGGGAAATGCTTCCTATTTCTCCTCTGCTATCTCCCAAGAGAGGCCAAGTTCCAGTGTGCTGGCTACACCTTAGTCTCCCTGCCTCTCAGAGAACCCCAAAGTCACTCAGAATGGCACTTGAAGTGTCAGGGAGATTCCCAGTGGACAAGGACATCAGGGACTGGCCTGCAGCCAGTAGGTTCTGGTTTGAGAGTCTAAGGCTGTCTCCACTCTGTCCCCTCCTGCTGGCGGGAGGGCAAAATGCCATTCTGGGGACAAGGCCATCATGGCGACAGGGTGTAAAAGTCTCACTGGGGCAAAAGGAAGTCAGAGTGTAATGAGAAGTCGGGGAAACTGCCTTTTATAGGCATGCTCTTTTCTTTTCCTCCTTTCACCCAAGTTTACTCCCAGCAAAAAGTGTTACTGCAAGCCATCGGGTCTGTCTGTCGGTGGCACTAGGGGCAGGCTGGTGGCACCGCAATACCCCTTCCCCCATCTTGCCTGCAAGTTGCATGACCTGCATTGGAATCCACAGGGGGGCGGGGGAGAATCCTTTCAGATCCTGGATGCTGTTGAATTCAATGTATTTTGCTTCCCTGCCTGCCCTCACCCAAGCTCGGGGAGGAGAGCGCTGCTTTCTTCTGCGTGTGAATGCTGTAGTGTGTCTGCCTGCTCGGATTCCCCTAACCCTTTCTTCTCCTTTCCCACAGCAAAATCTCAGGCTTTCTCAGGAAATAGCTCGCATTTGGCATATTTATATTTGCATTTTATTTTTAAAACAATCCTATCAAGGCAAAAAGCGGGGGCTATACTTCTCTCCCCATCAGGTCTAAACTTGCCTCGAAGGCTGCACCTGTTTTGAGCCCCTACCAGGAAGGGGTGTTTGTGGGGGAGGGAAAGAGGAGGTTCTGTGCCCCCCAAATCATCCGGAGAGAGCAGTCCGCCCACCCCCTCACCAGGCTGCCAGCTCGGCGCACCCGAGGGCTGAGCCCAAGAAGCTGGCCTCCGACGGTGCTGGCGTGGTGCTTGCCAAAAAATGCCCTTCGCATCTCAATTTCCTGGCCGCTTCTTTCGCATGCATCGCTCGCCCTGGGCCACCTCGGTTCTCCAGCGCAGTCCTGCAGGCGCCCCTTCCCTCTTTTTCTCCTTCTCTGGTCCCTGCTTGTCCAAGGCGGAACCCATAACGCACCACCAAGAAGGAGCAATATGCTCAGGGGCACTCAGTGTGCCATGCCACGCAGTCCCCTCCCAAGCTGAGCCCAGCTCCCGGGACTCTTGATTACCCAAATGAGTGTCATTCAGATCTAGGTCTGCACGTCTGCGGCCGGCGTCCCTGGCTGCCTCGCTCGGGTTCCTGTGCGCTTCTGATTCCCGTCACTGTCCGTGAGCCCGAGACCCTCACTCAGGCTGGGGAGCACCCCGGGTCACCTGGGCCACGCTCATTTCGCTTCCTCCCGCGGAGGAGATTGCAGCAAAACCGGGCAGCACGAGGGCCAAAAAGTGGAAGGGAGAACGCCTTTCGTGTTGCTCAGCCAGCTTGCCAACTCTCCCTCCCTAACGCCGACCCTCGGAATCCCAACTGCAACTTTTCCTTTCCGTCTCGTTTTCCCCTCGGCTGCAGCGAGCGGGCGCGGGCGTGGAGCGGGCGGGCAGCGGCGCGGCTGCGGGTGGCGGTACCGGCGAGAGCCGAGAACCGGCGAGTGGGTGGGTGGGTGGGGAAGCAGGAGGGAGAGGACGGGCGGGGAGAGAGAGGGGTGTGGGGAGGGGAGGGAGGGGGAGATTCCGCTCTCCTGCCTCTCCCAGCCCGGGCGGGGGGCGGGGGGGGGGAGGAGGCCGCGAGGAGGGAGGGGAGGAGGGAGGGAGGGAGCCGAGGAAGACGCTCCGATAACCCGTGCGTTTCGTAAGGCTCGGAGCACTTGTACATTTCTGCAGGCGCGTAGCGAGCCATTCGCGGCGACTGCTGCAGCTCTGACTGCATCTTCCTTCTCCTCCTTCCTCCAGCTCCGCGCGTGTGTATGTGAGTGTGTGCGAGTGTGTTTTGCAGGTGTGTCCGTTTTAATTCTGCCTAGGAGGTGGGACTTGGTGACTTTAGCACCATCTTTTTTTCTTTTTTTATTATTATTTTTGCCTTCCCACCGTCTGTTGTTGCAACCCTGCAAAGTCTCGGAGTCGGAGAGCGCGCCTCGTTTCCAGAGCTTCTGGACCCCGCAAGCCGGCGAGCGCCGAGCCGGCCACCATGCCCGGCAGACCGCGCCACTAGGCGCTCCCCGCGGCTCCCACCCGGCGGCGGCGGCGGCCGCGATGGTTTCCGACGCTGAAGGATTTTGCATCTGATCGTTCGGCGTTTCAAAGGCAGAGGCCCCCCTCCCCCTTCCCCCCTCCCTCGCTGTCTTTGTTTCCTTCCCCCCCCTGCTCTCCCCACTCCCCCCACCCCACCCCCCTCTCCTTTCCTCCTCCTCCTCTTTTTTAGAAGCAGCGATCGGAGATGGATGTCTCTCTTTGCCCAGCCAAGTGTAGTTTCTGGCGGATTTTCTTGCTGGGAAGCGTCTGGCTGGACTATGTGGGCTCCGTGCTGGCTTGCCCTGCAAATTGTGTCTGCAGCAAGACTGAGATCAATTGCCGGCGGCCGGACGATGGGAACCTCTTCCCTCTCCTGGAAGGGCAGGATTCAGGGAACAGCAATGGGAACGCCAGCATCAACATTACGGACATCTCAAGGAATATCACTTCCATGTAAGTCAGGCGGCCGCTGCCCAGCCCGCCCCCCACCCCCGCCCCAGCTCCGCGTCTCTGTCTTGCCCGCGCGGCCCGGGAACCGGCCCTGCGCTCCCCAGCTCGCCTCTGTTCGCAGCCTGCCGGGTGCGCATCAGGCTCGCCCTGGCTCGGGAGATGCTGTAGGGCTGCGTGTTTCAGGTGACTCCAGCCCTAGCCAGGCGTGATTTGATGATGCTGGTGGGTACCTCTCCCTGGAGAGGACCCTTCCGGGCGGAGTGCACCCGGGCCCAGCTCCTGTCCCCGCCCCCACCCTCTGCCTGCTCGTTTCGAGGGTGCGAATTGGGTTCTATGCCCCCCACTAAATAGCAACAGTTTGGCCACGCTCAAGTGGAATAAAGTAGAGGCGTCTCGGTTTCCTGACAGGCGGTGGCAGATAGCGGCGGCAGAGGCAAAGCTTAGCCTAGCCGAGGAGGGAAGGTGACAGATAGGGACTGCTTGAGAACCAATCGGGATTTTTTTTTAAACTGTTTCCCTTTGGAGAGAGCAAAACATGCCAATAAGTAAACAAGTTGGAAGCTGGCTTCTCCTGAGGAGACTTCGGACGTGTTCAGGCCGTCATGGACGCCTACCTCTTTGCTTTTCCTCCCCCGCTCCTGCCGCCTTCTCCAACCCCATTTTGGGCATTTCCGAGACATCCCCCCCTTTCCCACCCTCATCTGCATCTGGGCGCCTACAGACCCTTTCCTGGCTTGGGCTTCCATAACTGCCCAGGATAATTCTGAGTCAGGTTGCTGGAGGCAGAAGAGAGAGGAGGACTTGGGTTTTGGGAAGGGGATTTCTTTCACAATTCTGCGGTTCCTTTTTTTTCCCCCTTTCTCTCAAAAATCGAACTCTGCGTGGCGTTTGGCTGGTTTGCCCCGTCTGAGTGGGACCCGGTGTAGTGGCCTGTTCCTTTCTTGTTGTTGTGTTTCTTTGGTAGGGATGGGGCCAGAGGCCTGTGAAGGAGTGAAAGGAAGAGCCAGGGCCAGGAGCCTGCATTGCCTTTCTTTCATTCTTCAGCCAGGTGACCACCACCCCTCTGACCTCTCTGCCCCGGGAAGGAGAAGGGTGTGGATAGCTCTGGGATGCTCGGAGGGCAGCTCATTGGTTTTTGCCCTGGTGCTCTCAACCCTTGGGAGCTCCAGGACTGAGTAGGATGGTGGCCAGGCTCTGAGGGAGACGTTTAGGGTAGCTCTTTGCCTTGGGGACAGACTAGAGCAAGAAGGGACCCAGTGTGCTGTGGCTACTGCCCTCTCAGTGTCCACCCCCTCCTCTCTTTGCTCCAACCATTGCCTCAGGTCTACAAAGCCTGAAGGAATTGGAGTCAGGCTCTCTCCAAAGCCCACCAGTTCTCTTGGTTTAAGGGAGACAGGCTTGTGTTCTTGCAGCTTACACTTTGAGGGAGATGGACAGCCTTGGAAGATGTCCCCGACTCCTGGAGACAATCCTGACCCATATCTTAGCTCTGCCTTTCATTCCTTACAACCTCCAGGCTTGTCAAGGATGTGCAGATAGACAGCAAAGGGGTAAGGGGAGGGGAGAAGAGAGCAAAGGAGAAGCCTCTACCCACTTGGAGGCCAGTGTCTGTCCGGGAGCAAGGTCTGGAGGAATATGTTTCAGGGAAGATTGGACCTGGATCTGGGGGGGGGGTGTGGATTGTAGGGATGGATGGAAAGAGCTTAGTGGCCTGTGCTCTGGAGCTGGGCATGGAGATTTTCAGGTGATTGGATGTGCCAAGGGTTGGAGAGTTTGGGAGCCAGTGAGCTGTGTCTGCCTTGTTCTCTGCTCTAAGGATGTGTATGTCTCTGGGAACCCTCAGGGAGGCAGGATTGGTCACAATCAGATAGGCTCTTTATGGTCACGAAGAGGTGTCACACCTCTCAAAATGAGGTTTGGGGAAGCGGTTCTATGGGGGTGGGGTGGGGGAGGGGCAGAGTAGGATTAGTTGTCCCCGGGGACATTGGTGGGAGGAGGGGACACAGTTGGCCTCTTGCTCCTCTCCTGGCATTAGAGGGTCCCAGGAGAGTGCCTGTGGTGATCTGAGCAGGGAGACTGGGAGCTGCTCAGTGGGAACTGGACTCTCAGCCATCAGGACTCTCTCCTAAACCCATCTGACATCAAAGAGTAAGTGGTAGGGAAGGTCAGAGGTCAGGGGTTAGATGACCCTCCCTCACCCCATCTTCCCCCAGTGTCCTGTTATGCCTGCGTCTGGTATTGACTAAACTCAAGAAGGGACTCAGACTCCCACTCCAGAGGCAAGGAGTCCCGAGGAGGGAGAGGAGTCATGTTCACCCAGGGAAGAACATGCCCTTGTTGCTGTCTTACTCTTTAAGACATGGAAGATTAAGGGGAAAGATAGCCTTTCCCAAGGCCACCTTCCATCGGATCTTAGCACTGAATAATGGGCTATCCATATATCCCAGGTCCCCAACCCAAGGCTTGCCGGTAGCGGTGGGGCTTAGAGAAAGAGAAGCACAGGGCAGGAGAGAATCCAACACTAGGGTGGCCTGGGAAAGTGTCCTTCAGACTCGTGTGTCTAGAGATCTAGGGTCAGGAGTGGGCATCGCCTGTCAGCCTGGAGCTCTGGGTGATGGCGTGTGGCTGAACAGATTCTAGGCATGGAGAGACGGCATCTCCTCAGGTTCTTCTCAAGTATCCATCCTCCGAGAGTGAACTCTTTGTGCTGAGTTTTTAGACAGACAAGGTTTTGTTTCCTTGTGGCCCCAACTCTTGTGGTGTCATTCTGAGTGGTGGCTGTGCCCATCCAGAGCTTTGGGTAGAAGAGACCTTGTTAATATAAGGAGGAAATCAGCAGCAAGCATCAGGGCAGAGGGGTAGACCTCGTCTCCATCTCATCATAGTACTCCAAAGAGTCCATAGCTGCTCCAAAGGGTCCTTCCTGCCTTCTGTTCCCTTTCTGTTCAAAAGGGCAGTCTTTTTGTTTTGCTACTGTAGCTCTTAATATACCATAAACTCATCCAAAAGGGTCCATAGGCAGCCACACCCAACTAGACTCTGACGTCACAAAGGCAGGAGGGTGGTGGCCAAGATGGTGTGTTGTCTAGGCTGCCTCCTTAGGCCGGGCCTACAGGGTTGTGTTGGCTTGGGATGGCGTGTCCTTTGAATGGTGGAAAGAAGATGGAGGTAGAGACTGTGGCGTCGCTGGGCCAGATGTTCTTGAGATCACTTGCCTGGGCTAGCAAAGACCATGTACTCTGGACTGGGGCACTGAGCCGCCATTTGTATACCAGCCTGAATTGCCACAGGGTTCCAGGTGTTTGGTGGGTTTTTAGTTTCCTGTATTTCCCCTTCCTCTGGAGACACTCTGCGGACTGAAGGGGTCACCTGGAGGCTCCGCTCTCTAGGCTTTTCGATTTTAAGGAATGGGTGGGCGACCCAGCCTTGACAAAGGGCAGTGAGAACTAGAATCCTAGCTAACATATGAACCAGGGCTGTAAAGGCTCCACAGCAAAGTATTAAGAGCCCCAGGATTGGGGTTAAGCCTAGGAGAGGTAGGCAGAACAGAAACAGGCCTTGGAGGTTCTACTTGGAAGCAAGAGGTAATAGGCCCTGGGTAGAGTTATTTCCAGGCTGAAAGCTGGGGCGGTGGACTTCTTTGGTGGCAGGATTTTATACTGAGGCCAGGTTGTTGTTGGGTGTCAGCATCTCCTATGACCCAGAATCCTCAGCTTCAGTATGCCCAGCAGGTTTCCTTTGGGGGCTAAGGACATTAGCTCTGAGGCTACCTGGGAACTGAGAACATGATAGTTTGGGCAAATCCAGTAGAACCCTGACTATAGCTTTGAGAGTTCTTGTATGGTGGGCCCAGGAGGGTTGATCTGAGTCTGGGAGATTCCTTAGGGTCCTGTAATGTTCCAATTGCTCTCTGTGCCCTGTCTTGAAGCCCTAATCATTGCCCTGCCTAACCGTGCCAGCTGACCCTTCCCATCTGGAAAGGATGATGGCCCCAACTCCAGATGAATCTTGGGTACATAATATGCGATTATCCATGGCCCTTTCTGTGTATGGCCCTTACCAGTGTCGTGACATTTTCTCTGTGACCAGGGATCCCCATCTCAAGTTCTCCATTGGGAGGCTCTTACAGGGCTCATGTGCCTTTGGGGAACTAGGAATAAGAAAACAGGATACAGTGAGTTATAACCTGGCTTTTCCCTATCTGCCTTGAGATGTTCTGGAGGGCTGCAGCCACTTCAAACCTGTGAATCTAACTGTGAATCCAGGCCATGGGTCAGAGTGTCCCTTCCAACTTGGATGTCTGCCCTCTCAACACCAGGAAACATCCCTTAGGAAGATTAGCCTCTTTTAAGGGTCTCTCTTGTGGAATTAGAACGACCTTGTGATACCACTAAGAGGAGGGCATGGGTGAGTCCACCCTGACTGTGAGCCACTGTCATTCTTTCCTTCCCCATGTCTAGAAATGTCAGGTCAACAAAAACTTGGCAGAATTTGTGACACAGGATACAATTCTTTTTTTTTCATTAACTGCCTGGACCAAATGCGTGGACCTCTAGATTGTTTTTAGGGTCCTTAGCCTTTCTTTAGAGGTTGGGCAACTGACTCTATGACCCCGATTCCCAGCCCTGGGCTCAGGCCTAGATGTCCTTGCTAAGATGTCATCTGTTTGCTGGAGGGAGGCAGCTCCCACTGCGAATGGGAAAATATTAGAACATCTATTGCAAATTATTCTGTCGCCTACAACAGGAGAGATTTAATATTTAATGTATGGATTAGAGATATCCCAGCATATGATAATTTAATAAATATGAGTGTTTGGGGTTTGTGAGATATGTATTTTTATTGCTAAATCATGCATAAGCAGAACAACATGGTGCCCTTGTTGCAAGTGATACACATTGCATTTGGAGGGGACGGGACAGGAGAGGTGACTTTGGAATCTCTTCTCCCTTTTACTCAGTTCTTGGCTGAAGGCATTTGTGAGCCGGCATGGGTAGATGGGATATAAGATGGGACCGGGCTGAGTGGGTCCAGGAGTGGTTCCTTTCTTTATCACAGGTTTCAATACTGGTCCTCCCCCCAACCCCCGCCAGGAGCCAGGCCGTCATTCAAATGATGCCTTCTGCAGTGGGCACATCTCCCTGGAGTTGTCCACCAGGCATTTGTATCACTAGTCCCAGTTTGTAGTTGCTCAGCTGTTTTTTGCAAGAACTATTTGAGTCGAATAAGCAGGGCTGATTATTCCCATTTTACAGATTCATCAAACAAAACAAGAGCAGAACTGTGGTCTTAGGGGATTGAGTTACCATGGAGTTTCCAATAGAAAGCATGAGAGGTGTTGGGAGAGCTGGCCGCTATTCTCCAGTGTACCTCCCCTGTTGGTCTGGTTCCCGTGGCTCCATTGTCCTTGGGCTGACCCTCTCATTAGCTGGGTACCCTATTGACCTGTTTCCCTAAAGGGAAATGTGGAGAACTTTCTGCCAGAAAGCTCTGTTGACCAAAGAGCAGCATTACAGAAGCACTCTGCTCTTAGAGACTTGGAAAGGGTAGCTGAATGTTGTGTATCTGGTCCAAGCCTGGCTTGGATGGAGGGTATGTCACCCAGATCTGCTGGTGACCCAGAGTGATAGCTAAGCCAGAGTCAACTGTCACTCTCTGAGCCAGACTCTGGTCTGGCCTCTGCTTTGGAAAGCATAAGTACTTGTTGGTGGCCAGTCATGGGCGCAGACTTCCTTAGGATGGCCTGCATCATCAAGAGTGACCACTCAAGTGGTTCCCTCCAGTGAGAGTTCTCTGGAATCTTCCCCCTGGAGGAGGGATCACCAGAATTTTTGATTCTCTTGAGTTGTAAGGTAAGGCTCCCCAGAAGTTGGAGTGAGAGTTAGGGGGCTGGAAGGCTGTAGGCATGGCCTTCCTCATGTTCCCAAGAATTCAGGGCCTTGAGAACAAGGGACTCAGTTGGGTTACCTAGATAGAGTATTGGGAAATTTCTTTTTCCAGTGTCACTCCCAGGTACTTGGTGTGGCCTCCTGCACTACCCTGCCTCCTGTTTGGGGGAACTTTGTCAAATCCAGAATCTCCTCCATTCTTGTGTCTCCCTCTGGGGCAATGTTTCCAAATTCAGGGTCCCCAGAGGCAGCAACTATGTGAAAGCTGGCAGCCCCAGGGCTCCTTGGAGCCTGCAGCCCACGCCAATTAGAAATAAACTCAGAGGGCTCTGCTGAGCTATTTACATGGATGGCTGGGGAATGGGGTACTCAGCAGGTCTGGGAGTCCTTTCCCCTGGCCTCATCTTCTGCCTCTGCTGCCTCTGCCTGGCTTGTACTACCACAAAGAGTCATCTGGTTTAGGGTGGTTGAAGATTCAGGATTCTAACTCCAAGCAGACATCATTAGACTTGGAGATCTGGGCAATTTCTATCTCCCACTGCTCTCCCCAGCCTGGCTTCTCTCTAGCTGTGGACAAATCCCTGTGCTCCCATGGGCCTCACGTTCCTTATCTGTAAGACAACGAGATCTAACATAGGAGAGCACTGTTAAAACTCAGCGTCCCACGTCACAGCCTGGCGAAGAGAGAACCGTGATCACGTGATCACTACTACTACAAGCCAGCTCTTACTGAGTGCTCTCAGTAACTGATCACAGTATTAAGTACTAGATAATTGATTATAGTTATCATTTACTCAACACTTACTGTATCCCAGAACGCTGCTCCAAACTTGTGAATTAAATACACACTAGCCCTGCTTACAGATGGGAAAACTGAGTCTAAAGAAGGACCTTGATTTCATATAGCCTGGCATTTTAAACATTCTGGCTTTTAAATATTAAGGTGATTGTCTATACCCTTCTGTATGGTGTGGATACATAAATATATGCAATTACATGCCCAGGTAAACAGGTACACATAGGTGAATATATTACTATTGTGATAAATTAATACTAAAATAAGAGGCTGGACAAGGAGGTTCTCAAGGCTTTATTCCCTATCCTTCTAGTTCCCTGAGTGAGAACTACCCTGGCTGGTATTTCAGGAAAGGCTGTCAGGTTGCTTGTGAGGAAGGTGTTCATGAAACAACAAAGCCTCAGACAGACTTCTGATGGAGACAAGAGGCTTTGGTTTCTCTGCTGGATCTGTTCCCAAAGGACTGTCCTTCTTGGAGGCTGTGTCTCACCCTTTTTCCAGGCACCCTTGGCTTCCCCACACTGTCCTGGCCTCTGAGACTCCAGACCCCACATTAGCCCAGGTGCAAGCTGGGTCAGGCAGGGATTCTGGGAACTGCTTGCTGGGCAGTAGTCATCCCCTCTCTGGGTTGAAGCCTGATAATCAGGCCAATGTTCCTGATGTTCACAAACAGAGAGAACCTGGATAGAGGAGAGAGGGCTGGGTCACGTCTCTTAGAGCTTTAGGGTATCAGAACTGTCTTTGGATACAAGCAGAAAGGTGTGTGGTGGGGAATTTGAAGAGCTGGTCAGCTAGAGTTGGCAGCTGATGTTGGGAGTATCACTCCTGAGTCGGGAGGTCTAGGTGTTCCTGGGCCTCCATTTTACTGTCTATATAAATCAGTAGCCTTCACTACCTCCAGTCCCTGCCTCTTGCTCATAGATGTGTCATCTCTCTCTTGTAGGGATAAGCCAGGACCTTTAGAGATGACAACCATTGTTTCCCCATGGAGACAGCTGGAGAGTCCTGCAAAAACATTGCTGGGCAAACCCTATTGCTGCTCCATGACTGTATGAACTTGCTACACCATAGAACCTCTCTGGCCTGTTTCTACTCTTGCAGTGGGGTTAGCTAACTCGTCTTTTCCCGCAGGGTCACAGGGCATTATTAAGTGGATGGTATGACAGACCTCCTTTACAGGTTCTGTGAAGAGTCTAACGCTGTGTTGGTTGTTTCCATTTCTGGATGACTGGGAGGACTTAAATTAGGAAGAAGATCAAGACTTTGAGCCATAAATCAGGAAAAGGAGGTGGAGAATAATTTGGGCTAGATCCAATTTTTTTTTCCTTAGAGGAAGAACTTGGCAGACAGATGAATTGATATGTCCCAGCCCAGTGAACTAGGAGCACAAAGCAGACACAGATGCTGGGCCTTGCTGCCCTAGGTCTCCTCCCACTGCCCTTTGGTGTCTGTACCAGAGGCTCAGGGATTGAAGGGGGCAGGAAATATTGGTGAGTTTCCCTGGAGAGAGAAACGAAGGGAGCGGTGTTAGACTCGCGAAGTCCTAGTACAGGCTTCCTGAAGCAGTACTTGGTGCTGTGTGTGCGTATCTGGGGGCGTCTTTGTACACGCACAAGTGCCTCTCCTCAGCGTTCCCTGCACATCACGTCTGAGGTTGCTGTAAACAAATCTTAAAGCCGCTGGCTTATTGCTTGCCGAGATTGTCTGTGTGTAGACTCCTGGTGGCCACAAGAGGGCAGCATGATGCACGAGTCGATTCTTGGTGGTTTGACCCATGGAGAGCTGGAGCCGGGATAGTGGCAAGTAGATTGCCAGCCTGGACTTTTGGAACCTGCCAGGAGTCAGGGCTAAGCTTCTGGCAGGGAGGGCTTCTCTATAGAGCCGGCCCTACTCTGGTTCTATCTGTGTGGTCTGGGGAATGCGAGGCTCCCAACCTGTGTATTTTGGCTTAGGAGCCGCTAGCTCCCTGGGAGAAAGCAGTAGGGAGCCTCTGATAGAGGGAACATCCTTTTCCCCTCAGCTCAGTCTCAGCGGGAGCATAGCTTTTGGCTTAGACAGTGGAAATGAACTAAAGGGACATATGTTCCTGGCCAGGAAAATCCCAGGCTTGGTGGGACACAGAAAGTTGGTAGTGACACTGGAATCAGGGTCTTGGAAGAAGTAAGCTTTTACTCCCCACTGCTCAGGCTGTTGGGTCTGCTGGTCAGAGATCGAGAGTAGCTTTTACCTTTTCCTGCCCTCCAACTCAAGTTTGGCAACTACAGGATGCCAAGTAGGTGCTCACTTAACATGGCACTCTGGCTCTTTCTAGAGGTGGGATCTTGGTGGCTTGTGTTAACCCTTCTAGACCTTGGGTGAATGTGCATCAGTGGGTATGAGAATGTCTTACTAATGGGTCATTTTGTTAGTGGATGCCTGCTGGGAGTGAGATGCATTGGTCCTTCTCCATTCCAGGCAGTCCTGTATTTGAGCAGGATGTTGGATATCATGTGCTCTTGAGTCCATCTGTGACTTGTTACCAGTGCTGGAAGCTAGATCATCTGCTCTGTGCTGAGCTGGTGGGCCTGGGACAGCTCACAGCTGCCTGGCCCAGGAATATAGACGAGGCCCTCTTTCTTGTGACCCATCTTTGCCCACCAACTTCTTTTTGAGCAATTTTTCAAGGCCAAGTCACTGAGAAATGTAGGAGTGGGTTTGACATTGACAGTACTCTCAGCGATCTGAGTCCTTCCCATGAAGGACCTTGTATTGACAGCAATGACAACATGAAGTTTCTGATTGTGACCTTGCCACTTCTCTGTGGGAACCTGGACTGGCATCTTTCTTTCTTTCTTTCTTTCTTTCTTTCTTTCTTTCTTTCTTTCTTTCTTTCTTTCTTTCTTTCTTTCTTTCCTTCCTTCCTTCCTTCCTTCCTTCCTTCCTTCCTTCCTTCCTTCCTTCCTTCCTTCCTCCTTCCTTCCTTCCTTCCTTCCTTCCTTCCTTCCTTCCTTCCTTCCTTCCTTCCTTCCTTTCTCTCTCTCCCCCCCCCCTCTCTCTTTCTTTCTTTCTTTTTTGGTCCTTTCCTCATCTGAAAATGGTGATGATAAAGAAGAGCCCAGGGTTGCTCGTAAGATTGCAGTGAGGATATGTTCGGGGTGGGAAAGGCTCTGAAAGCTGTTTCCCTCCCTCTTCCCATCAGAGCATCCCAGGCTGGTGTCTTCACAAGCAATGGTATTTTCATGCCCTTCATCTGTTCTTCCCACTTCTGGTATTTCCCACATCCTGCTCGTTTTACACATCCCAACAGATCCATCTCCTCTTAGGGGGGTTCAGTTACAAGAGTTCCCATGCTCCCAGCATTTCTGTTGTTCTTTTCCCCGAGAGGCAGCTCAGTGTGGCTCCAAGAGATGTGGGGTTTTTCTCAGTGGATTTTCCTGTCTCTGTTGCCTTTGGACCCAGGTAAACCCCTCAATAGCTCTGAGATGGAAATTGGATCAGCTGGGTTGTGAGGTGCCTTTTCTGGAATGGGTACCCAGAGTCTGACTGGTGTGTGGACTTTGTAGGGGGTGGGGAGCAGTAACATTTTAGGAGAGATATGGATTAAAGAATGTTGTGAGAGTAGCCAGCACCTAGAACTAGATGCAGGAGGCAGTAGGAGAGCCCCCATGGTGTACATTTTAGGAAGGGGACTAAGTAGCTGAAGCATGTGTCTGTCACCAGGACAGGGAGAGTATGGCTCCTACTGATATGACACCCGCCTGACCTACCAAGTGCCAGCATGTTCCAGGCAAAGCTTTTGCCCTGAATACCTTCCCCATCTCCAGCACCAGGAGTTTGGATGACAGAAACCTTTGACCAGGTTAAGTTAGGAGTACCTAGCCTCTGGACAATATTGTCCCACACGGCTTCATTGCTGTCCTTTCCCATATCATTTGGGATTCACCAGTAGGTTTCCTGTTGGTTACTGTAATCAAATCAGCTTGCCAGCCACAGAGGGGACTCCAGGATTTGCCCTGGTAGGAAGAGTTTAGATATTCATTATGGTAGGGAGCAACACTAAATCCCTCCAGCTCAAACATACCAATCAAGTATATTCGCTTCAGTTCCATCTTAAGCCACAAGAGGGCACTAGACCACGATTTCTGCCGTGTAGGTGCTATGTAGCCTATTGTGATTGCTCCTTTGAGAACTGTCCACTGCACCTGGTCTCTTCCCAGAAGCCAGCAACTTTGAAGTCATGGCCAAGTGGCTTGATTTAACTGCAGCTCACCACACTGACTGAGGTCTCAAGGGAGGTCTATTTGTGCAGTGCAAAAAGGTCATTGCATTTGGTGTCACACCAAGGGTTCCAGTTTGTGCCCTTCTTGCAAGCTTAAATGATGAATGAAGTTACTTTGTTTTTCTTTGTATGTTTTTCTCCCCCAACCTGAAAGGTGAGATGTTACCAGGAGGAGTGGTTTGTGAGAAGCTGCCACAGGGATTAAATTGCATGATGTGAGGAAAGTCTGGAACACAGTGGGTTCTCAGTGACTAGCCTGACTTTTCTCAGGAAGAAGGACAAAGTTAGGTCACAACCCAGAAATCCTGTGGGCTTGATGGGGTCATTTTATCTGCTTCTTTAACAAATATTCTGTGGTTCCAATTCACTAGGGGGGGTGGGGAGCAGCGCTACGAAGTGGCTAGAATGGAGAGCAGCAAGCATTGGGCAGGTGTTGGACATTGTTGGAGTCAGATGGGAACAGGCTCTCGGCCAGGGGATACCAGATTTAGAGGATTCATTAATGGAATTTGCACTGCTTAAGTTTCTGACTGCTATGGATTATTTGCTGAGGATGTTAGCACAATGATAGCTGTTAGTGGTGTTTCTTGTCTGGACCTGTAGGAGGAAGTCACAAATGGACTAACTTTATTGTCACCAATCAGTCTTGGCATCTTGGCATCTAATTTCAGGCCTTTCTTGGTGTTTCCTCGGGTTTCTCTCCCTCTCTCTCCCTTCCTCCCTCTTCACTCCCTCTCTGTGGTGGATGTTCATATCTTGGGGGCATGTTAGTACATTGGCTTTGCCTTGGTTAAGAGACTGGAGGTCCTGTGGTCAGTGCATCTATCTGAAAAATGGGAGCTGGCATGGTTGGTTAGAAGATACTTCCAGGGTGATTGTATATTCTTTGCTTGGTGTGTGTACGGCGTGAGGTGGGGTCAAGTAACAACTGTGTATTAATGACGGCTAGAACTTCCAGTTTTGCTATTGATGCACACAGCTTGGAGGAGGTAGGGGTCTTCTCTCAGCAAAGGAGTGGCCCTGAGGCTGGAACAGAAGTATCTCTGGATTCATACCCCTCTTAACCTCTTTATGGATGTACCTGAGATTCAGGAGGGAGCATTGGCAGGCATGCAGGCTCAGGAAGTTATTTAATATCAGCTTTGCTCCAGATTGTGTTTCTGACTCCCTGCCACCTCTTAAGTGGCAGTCATTTTAACAAATGTGGTGAGAAGACACTGAGTGGGAAATAACATGAAGGAAGGGAAGAGGGACAAAGCTATGGTGGGGGTGGAGCAAGGCTATGGGGGGAGGGGCAAGGCTATGGGGGGAGGGGCAAGGCTATGGGGGTGAAGGGCAAAGCTATGGGGTGAGGAGCAAGGCTATGGTGGGAGGGCCAAGGCTATCGGGGGAGGGGCAAGGCTATGAGGGGGTGGGGTGGGGGGAGCTATATTTCCTGGGCAGACACTTTGATTTGAATGCACCCAGTAAGAAGTAGCGTGGAAGGGGAGCAAGTTCAGTTCGTAGTGGGAAGAGGACTCCCAGGAAGTGTCTGGGTCTTAGGATTGGGGGGTCTCCTGGTATCCCTCTCCCTTGTTCACAGAAGGTTCTTGTGTTCTATTGGAGTGTCTGGCTCTGCCTGTGGGGTAGATGTTGACTAATAGCGATCATCTTTCCAGGGACAGTTTTCAAAGTACACAGCAGACAAAGAGCTCAAGGGGCCTGATGTTGACACTTTAGCCCACTGTGAATACTAGGTTGTCCTTGGGCATAGACAGTGTGGTACCCAGGTATCTGGCACTGGCCTTGTTGTCCGGACCCTTCTAGCAACTATATTCTGGAGGAAGAGTAGACAGATGTTCCAACAGGGCCAGCTCTGCTCTGCCAGATGTAGGAAACAGAAAAGAAGGAGTCTAGTTTTTGTCATGCCAGCCTATGGCACCAGTCACAGGCCTGACACACTGCTAAGCCCTGGAGTCCAACTTGGTGAAAATAATCATTATTTTTTTTCCCCCCATTGAATCTTAAAATTAGACAGATGATCTGTGGCTCTTCAGAAAGGAGGTTTCAGCTAATGAAAAAAGTTCAAAGGAAAGTGTGTGTGTGTGTGTGTGTGTAAAACTATGGATTCCCTGAGGTAGACAGGGGAATGATGTTCCTAAATTGAGGTTTAGACATTCTCCACTTGCCTGCCCCAGGTCCCTTGAATGTTGGTTATCAGTGTTGTGAGATATCAGGTTATTACCTCTTGGCTATAACGTTGATTCACTGGTCCTGCTGTTCCCCACAGAAGCCTCGTGGCATTTTAGGCAGACAAGGAAGGTGAGCTCCATTTCTTCCGGGTCACACTCTGTCTATGTGAAGCAAAGATTAGGAGACAAGTAGTTTGCTTAGAAGGCAATCCCAGGAATCTAGGAGGAGAGAGGGGACATGAGGACACCGAAGACCTGTGTGTTCTCGGGTAGGCAGATGTTCCTTGTGCTTATTAATTCTCTTATCTGGATATTTACTCAGCGTGAGGGCTTGTGATGGGCCAGTCGTTCCTGTGGAAGCCATGGAGACGCAATGCAAGGGACATGCAGACAGTTTGTATTATCTCTGTTGTTTTAGGATGTATAAGGTTGAACATCAACTCTCTAGGTTCCTTGCCTTTACCCCTGGACACTGCCACTTGGGATTTACATTAAAGGATAAGAGATGACCAGAGGTGGCCAGGCCAATCCTCTTAGACTTTCAGTGGCAAAATTTTGAAAAGAAAAAATAATCCATCAGCAGGTGCGTGGAGTCAGAAAACCAGGTGGGTGGAGGTGAACCTAGGTGAGAGGTGCATAGAGTGGGATAAGAGATGGGTCTCACATGCTATTGAAGAATGGGACTCCAGTTTCCTTTCCCAGCACTTAGGTACACTTTGTAGCCTGAGTGAATCTGACCCTCCCAACTCCTCTGTACCTTGGTCCCAGAGGAACAAACCTCTCCTGACCTCCATCTGAGATTAGTTTTGTGGACTTATATTCCATCCTCCTGAAAATGACTATTCAGTCTTTCTTGGTCTTCGAGCTCCACTCCAGGGCTGTGACTGCTGGCCCACCAGCTCAACTCCTGTCCTTTGTACAGTCTGGGTTCTTCTGTCCTGGGGCTTTCTGGACAGTGTCCACTCTATCACCCTCTATTGTGAATTGTTACCTACCTAGGGAGGTCCAGGGGGGTCAGGGGACAGATGATGTTGACATGGCTCTTCTGTTCTATCCCTGTAGTGAGCTCCTAAGAGACCTATAAATTAGAGCAGGCTCACCTCATGTCTCTGATTTCTCTACAAGTCTTCTCAGGTTGGTGATGCTGCACATGTGTGCCTGTCCCTGGATGTTGGAACAACAAAATAGAACTTTCATTGCTTTCTATACTTCCATGGACCCTGAGTTCTACTCTCCCCTTATTGGAAAAATCTTCTAGGGAAATTTGAATTCATGCACAGTGATAGGGACCGTGTTCCAGGAGCAATTCTAAGGCTAAGGGTGCTTTCAGTTCAAGCCTTTCCCAGGCTCCTGAGACAGACTCTCTCCCAGCCATACATACCTCCTCTGCAGAGCTTGGGATCACAAGTGCTTTGAGTCTCAGATAGCTTTCAGACATGAGAATATTTGCATATATATAATGATATACCCTGGGGCTGAGACTCAAGTCTGAACATGAAATACATTTATGTTTCATATATGCCTAACGCACATAGCCTGAAGGTTATTTATACTAGATTTTTAATAATTTTGTTCATGAACCAAAGTTTCCTCATGCAGAATTTTTCATAGCTGGTGTCATGCTAGTGATCCAAAAGTTTAAGATTGGATCATTTTATATTTCATATCTTTAGAGTAGGTGCACATGCTTGTGTGTGTGTGTGTGTGTGTGTGTGTGTTTGAGTGTGTGAATACATGTGTGTGTGTTTGCACAGGCATATGCAGGATTTCTGATTCCAAACATCTGCTTCTGGCCTGAGAATTTTTAGTGTGGAGGAGCACAGACTGCAGGAACATAGCCATACTCGGAGTGTGACTGTTCACTCCTGTGCCTCTCAAGTTCTACAGTCTAGAGTGAGCTCAAAGGTGCTTTCACATTTTGCATAAGACTTTTATGAATAGTTTCTCAGACTGTTAGAAGTCTTAATGCCGCCCTCTTCAAACACCAGCCTACTTCCTAACAGGTTCTGACAGGATTTTATGACGGTACCAGATTTCTTCTGTTTCTTCCTTCCCTTTGTCTTGTACCCGAATCCAGCTTGACCTGGTCCACATCCATACACCTTTCCTCTCAGGGATACACACAACCTGAACCCACCTAGACATAGATGGTCTGATGTGTGAAGCCAAGGGATAAAAGAGAATTGTATTTTAAAGAATTCCCTTCCTCACTGGAGAAGCAGGAGAAGCCACTGTGTAGCTGCAGTTCGGGAGGCTTCGTTGGCTCCAAATGACGATAAAGAATGGAGTTCTGTCTGCATTTGGAGCCTTTCAGGTTAGAGCACATCTCTGTGATGTTTGCCTCCCATGATTCTCTCAGAGGAATCCTGGAGTCCTTGGCCAACCCAAATGACCATTCCCTCTCCATTCCCAAGCGTGTCCAACCCAGTCTGTTGGGGCTGGAAGCTTCTCCTGACTAAGCAGGTCTCTGGTCTTCCTTCTGCTCACTTGGACACTTCCCATCTCTCCAGTCTCACCTTCAAGAATCTCTTTGTTCATTAAAAACAATGGATTTATGAAATTCTTGGACAAATGGAGGTACCTGGAGGATATCATCCTTAGTGAGGTAACCCAATCACAAAAGAAGTCATTAGATACGCACTCACTGATAAGTGGATATTAGCCCAGAAACTTAGAACACCCAAGATACAATTTGCAAAACACAAGAAAATCAAGAAGAGGGAAGACCAATGGGTGGATACATCATTCCTCCTTAGAATAGGGAGCAAAATACTCATGTAAGGAGTTACAGAGTCAAAGTTTGGAGCTAAAACAAAAGGATGGACTATCCAGAGATTACCCCACCCGGGGATCCATCCTATAATCAGCCACCAAATCCAGACACTATTGCACAATGCCAGAACGATTTTGCTGAAGGGACCCTGTTATAGCTGTCTCGTATGAGGCTATGCCAGTGCCTGGCAAATACAGAAGTGGATGCTCACAGTCATCTATAAGATGGAACACAGGGCCCCCAATAGAGAAGCTAGAGAAAGCACCCAAGGAGCTGATGGGGTCTGCAACCCTATAGGTGGAACAACAATGTGAACTAACCAGTACCCCCAGAGCTTGTATCTCTAGCTGCATATGTAGCAGAAGATGGCCTAGTCAGCCATCACTGGGAAGAGAGGCCCCTTGGTATTGCAAACTTTATATGCTCCAGTACAGGGGAGCGCCAGGGCCAAGCGGGAGTGGGTGGGTAGGGGAGCAGGGTGGAGGGAGGGTATAGGGAACTTTCGGGATAGCATTTGAAATGTATATAAAAAAAGTATCTAATAAAAAAAAGAATCTCTTTGTTCTCCAGACCCCTGGTTTTGGATTATTCCCTCTCTTGACTCCTGGGAGCGCATAGTAAAAGCAGTTGCTATCTGTTGACTGCTTTCTGTGCCCCTGGCACAGTTGATCTAGTAGTAGCTCACTTAATCAACACCATAACCACATGTGGGTGGATTGTTCTCATTTTGCAGGTGAGGAAGTAGGAGACAAGAGAGATACACACTGTTGTGAGGCTACAGGTATAGATGGCTGAGAAAATTCAGACCCAGGCTCACTGCAGAAGCTGGGCTCCCACATTTGTCATAGCAGCACATGCAAAGGCAAAGTGGTGGGGAAATAAGCTGAGACATCACCAGGAGACATTTGAATCCAAACGGGAGTCATGTCATCGTGAAGTAATGGACTCCTGTAGGAAAGAATAAACTTGGTCATGCATAGAGTAACGGCAATCTTTCACAAAGCATGCCAATTGAAAACCACTACATGCTATATACGTGTGCTGGCTACTTTCATGCGACTTGACCCAAGTTAGAGTCACTGGAGAGGAGGGAGCCTCCCTTGAGAAAATGCCTCAGTAAGATGGGGCTGTAGGAAAGCCTAGAGGGTATCTTCTTCATTAGTGATTGATTGGGGGTGGATACACACCTGGGAAAGTTGTCCTGGTTTCTACAAGGAAGTAGGCTGAGCAAGCCATGGGAAGAAGCCAGTGAGCAGCACTCCTCTATGGCCTCTCCATCAGCTCCTGCCTCCAGGTTCCTGCCCTAGTTGAGTTCCTGTCCTGACTTCCTCCAATGATGAGTAGTGATATGGAAGTGCAAGCCAAACAAACGCTTTCCTCCTCAACTTGCTTTTGGTCGTGGTGTTTCATCATAGCGAGAGTAACCCTCACCAAGACGATATGTAAAAGATCACCGTGACTAAGAGCGGCAATGTACTGTTTGTGATCACAGTTATGTGGCAAAACAAGGCAATTGGTAACTTGGCATAAGCCGGTTTCACAACTTGGTTTCAGGGAAGGAGAGGAAAGCAGGGTATGTATAGGGTCTTAAGGTTATTTAGCTTGTTCTCTTGTAATTCTGTAGTGCTGGGAACAGAATCTAGTGTTTTGAGCATGCTAGGTAAGTACACTGTCACTGTAGCTGCATCTTGAAACCTGCTTTTCACTTCTCGATTTGAAATCATGTCTCATTGTCTAGACTGGTCTGTATCCCAGGCTGGCTTTGAACTTGAAATCTTCTTGCTTACCCTCCTGAGAAATGGTGAATGCTTTCACTCTGAACAGCCTTGCTTCTCATTGTTTATCTTATTTTATCTTAGCACCCAGAAAATGAGCACCTGTTCAGGTGATAGGTAGGTAATGCTTTCAACCTATAATCCTTCACTTTTCACATCTATTAAAATAGAAACCTAGAACCTGGAAACAACAAAAACATTACACCCGCTATGTCTGAAATTTAAAACAAAAGTAACAGTGAAATCCACTAAAGCTGATATCCCATAGCCTAAGTATGTTAAGTGACAGAAATGTGTTTTCCCATGGTACTGGAGACTGGATATCCAAGGTCAAGGTGTCAGAAGGACCATTTCCTTCCCAGGTTTCTGTCCTTGGTTTGCAGACAGCCACTTTCCTGCTGCATCTTCACACGGTCTTCTCTTGATAAGCATCTGTGGCTGAGAAGGAGGGAGCAGGCATGTCATGTAAAAAGCCTAGTGAATGGGGCTTTTCATAGAGTTGATGGGGAGCCTGCAAGCTCTCTTGGGACACACCTATAGTCCAGTGCTTGGGAGGTGGAAGCAGGATGATCAGATGTTTAAGACTAGCTTTGGCTACATACAAGGCTTAGGGCCAGCCTAAGCCACAGTCTTGCTGTGTAGCCCAATCATCATCTTACCTCAGGCTCCCCTATCTGGCTTCATGGTACTTCCCTGATGCATTTCAGAGAAATGGTGAAATGCTAGTAAATGCTGCTTCCATACTTGAACATGTATAACATCTAGCTAAAGTGTGGTAGTGTTTTAACTTCAGGCACTGTTAATACCCAGTGAAATTCTTACATCTCCAGTGTCTATTCTCTGAGTCTTCCCCAATGCATGTGCACTGTGGTTCTCACATCCACCAAGATACAGGACACTAACAACCTCCAGAAAGTTCCCTCATGCCCCTTCCTAGTTTGTTTCTGCCACCACCTCTTCGAGAGTTGACCACTGTTTTGAGCTTGCTAACAATAGATTACTTATGTCTGACTGACAGCTTCATACAAGTGGAATCATGTAATTCCCACTAACCAAGAATGATGTGCTGTTGAGATTCAGCCACGTGCTGTAGATAACAGTATCTGATTCCTTTTTATGGCTACATAGTATTATACTGTGTGGCCAACCTGGATTTATCTGTTCTGTTTTTGGAACCCGTGGGCTGCTTCTAGTTTTGGACTTGTTGCTAGATCCACTATGAATATTCTTGTGTGAGCCTTTTGGAAGACATATGTTTTTGTTTCTCCCGGGTCCTGGGATGTATATTGAGTATGTTTAACTTTCTATCCATCCTGGCCTCTTTCTTTAGGAGTCATACCAGGTGACATGGTTGTGACAAGTGGTTGACTTGGGTTAGGAGAGGCTTGTTCCCGTAACTTCTGCTGAGTCTTTGTCTGACTTGCAGATAAGTAGACAAAGGCAGCTCTTCCCAAGGTCACCCATTAGCAAAGTGACAGAGCTGGGATTCATTCTGATAAAAATCTGAGAGTTGCTGGGAGTACCTCTCAGCATTCTTAGCCCAAGGATAGATACACTGGTGTTCTTGAAGCTCATTTGAACACTCCGACACTAGGAAACCAGGGCCAGACTGGCAGTGGGTGCTTCTTGAGGCTATTCCCCTTCAGGGGAGGTGCATTCCAGCCTGGAACTGTACACCCCTATCTAGAGGCCAAAGCTGGATTCATATGTATCCCAGAAGGAAGCTGTACAAGACCCCTGGGCTAGAGTCTTCTTCCAGTGATTTAGTTGGGAGTCCTATGGGAAAGGGCCGGTTGTTAATCCTAGGGAAACAGGAAGTCTCAGAGGGTTTTCTCTGTTAAAGGAGGTGACTTTGCTTTAACCTAAGAGATGAGTATAGGCTGGGCAGAGAAGGGTAAGCATTCAGGGATTCCTAAGGAAGGTCCTTCATCCAGGGGGAAGGTACATGGAAAACGTTTCTAGGTGACGAGAGAGCTAAACTGTAACCTAGAGAATGAGCAGACATTAGCCACTCAGAGAGGTCAGATGAGATGGATGCTATTTTAGGTAGAAAGAAAACTGGAATAAAGAGAATTGTGGGGAGCTGAAGGTAGCTCATCCAGGCTGGAGACGAAGGGAGCAGACATCGCGTTCAGCCTGGTGACTATGGCCCTCTCATAGA